>NW_027508810.1:4285000-4747500 GCF_051911475.1 Siphateles boraxobius | reverse complement strand
ATCATCCTGCCCACTCATTCACATAAAACAATATATTGATTTAAAATGTGTAAGACATGCTTTGTATCAGGGAGGCTTATAAGAAGGTGTGAATGATCATGAATAATGTCGTGTTTCACACCTGGGAAGACAAAGACCCTCCCATAATGGCCCTATCTGCTAATTGGGACTGTGAGGGAACTAGAACATAGAATGTAAGGAGCATAAACTAATGGCTTTTTGAATTTTGGGATTTTATTTACAACACAACACAATCCAAATATACATAACAAAGGACAAAAAGGCACATTATTGAGCATACTGATCTAAACACAGAGACTTGCACAGTCACACAGCTTTGTGCCAGTCCTGAAACAGTTCCTGTTCAACATACCTGTCATTTCCAAGGTGTTTGCTTTTTCATTTTACCATGATCAAGTAGAAGCTTGCTAATGTTGTTATAGCACTCTCAGAGAAAAACAGTTTGAAGAGACTTGTGTGAATGTTGAAGTCAGCAGGACTCATCGGTGGAATCTGGTCCCTGTAAAAACCAACAAAACAACTGTGAACACACTGATATCAGGAGCAACTAAGGCTGCACGACTTGGGGAAAAAAATCTAATTGTGCTTTTTTGTGTGATTTAAAATTCATTAAAAAAGAACACCTGTATTTGTTATATTTGTTGTGCCTACATGAAGGGCTGCATATAATAATAATAATATTTTTAGTCTACAGAACTTATTTTTTGGGCAACAATGCAGGTGGCATTGGTTTTGTGGCATTGGTGGCAGGTTTTGTTTAATGTTTAATTCATACAAAAAGCTGGAGGGCGCCCTCGTGCAGAAAGTCCAAATTTGCCTCACAGAAGTATTGCGACTTATGACGTTCCATGATATCCCTATTCCTTATCACTGAATAAATAGAAATGATGGAAATGCTTAGACTTATTAAATATGAAGACAATAAACACACGACTGTGACGGCATATGTTGTTTCTGTGTTCTTCAAGCCATCTCGGGTATTTTTCATTTTTCACAAACATTGTTTGAACAGATATCAATGAACACGGTATTTCACAGTAAACCCTGGTCTAAACATTCTTATAGAATGTTTAAACATTCTCTAATCAATTTCACACATTTTAGTCTGGCAACAGTTAAGCTAGTACAATTTGAAGTTTATGAAAAAAAAAAACACGTTAACTAATGCAAGTGACAATTAATTTCTTACCTCCACTGGATCAATCGAGTTAAATCCATATTTCTCACATCACATCTTCCAAACTCAATGAAAAGCAGAGGAATCTGATGAAGCTTGATGGTTTGTTTTGAGGTAATGGGGGCGTTTACAGGTTTGCGTGCCTTACCGGTGTACGATTAGCGTGTCAAAGGCTGAACACTTCGAGGGCCAGAGTCAAGAACCCCTGCTGTAGTTGATCACTTCACATTTGGAAGTCCATTTGGACTAGGGCTGCACGATTATGGAAAAATAACAAGGGTTGATTTGATTTCCCTTCATACTGTAAGCTTGATTACTAAAATCAAGAATTTACATTAATATACTTATTTTCTGTAATGTGACATCAAATGATCTATCACTACTCTCTGTAGCATATGAACAGTGTTGGGAGTAACGCGTTACAAAAGTAATGCATTACAGTAACATATTACGTTTTGCTGTAACGCAGTAGGCTAGTGTAAGGCATTACTAATCAATTTTCAGTAATATTTTACTCGGTACATGTTTGGTAAGGCTTGCGTTACAACAGACTTTTAGTTTTAATTGTAAAACAAAACAAAAAAAACACCAAGACCGCAAGACATTAACGAATGAAAGATGCAAGTAGGCTAAATTACCTGTTCGTGGTCAGTCAATAGCCGCGTGTGGTATCCAAGTCTGTAAATAAAGACTAAATGGCAGCGTCTGATATATTTGTATAGCGATTTATTTTGTACAGGAGGAGTGCCGTGAGGAATGATTTCGGCCTCTTTGCTCGCGCTGGCCGGAGGAAAAGCGGCTAATGGTGAAGATGGCATGAAGAAGACTATACATTCCCGAGATGGACGTATGCGCATTAGGCTATTCGTTCTGTGTTTTCTTTCTAAACAGTTAGGCTATGTTTACGTGGTATTTTTCATGTTTTCATCACGCAATCATGTTTTTGATGCGGTGGTGACGCGTTCATGTAAGGGCGGCGGCGCTGCCGATAAAGCACCTAAAAGCTGTCACAAAGAACCGGCAAAAGCAATGATTATGAATATGTCAAATATAGCATGGAGACATGTTGATTGTTTATTAATAAAGTCAAGATGAAGTTGACGATGCTGACTCGCGATCTTCGCAGTAGGCTAGTGAATGCACCAGAGAGAAATGCACATTTCATTTCATAAGCAGAGAGCAGTTTGTTTTCTTTCGTTTTGAATTGTTCTGTTTACAAGTAGACATTTCAATATAGATATATTTTTTCAGGTCCGTACAATTAATACAAAACGAAATTCACTTTAAAGAAAGGCTTCGTGTCTTCTGTGTAATGTGTCTGTGAAAGTTTTAAAGCAGTCTTTTAGTGCCGCTTCAGAGCGGTCGCGTCCGAAACGGAGAACTGTCACGTCTGTAACATTGTTTTTTCCTCATAAATGCGAACACGAAAAATAAAATAAAATGAATTTGTTATGTTCTGTGGAGAGCCAACCCTTCTTCATTAGATTTGCGCAGTGTAATTCACAGAATTACAACAACAAAAAAATCGTTGCCTCCTAAAAGTTAAAGATTTTTTTTGTCACACATGACTGTCGATTTCCCTAATATTAAATATAAAATGCATGTGTAGACTGATATTTTTCTAATGTCTGGACTCCTTTCTGGGAGGAGCCTAAGGATAAACAGCCGTTTCAATATTTTGGTATTAATGTATTTTCTGAGAATTTATATAATTATATAAGTTTTGACTGCAAGTCTGCAAATGTCATGACCATAACGCTGGAATTCCCAAATTTTAAATAATTTATCCTCAACTAGTTTTGTGGTGTAGGTCTACATATTTTATAATGTTAAGTTAACTTCAAATAATACTAATAGTAATTTAAAGATGTGGTAGCATTGGATCTGGATGGTATGGATAACGCTGGGAGTTGGAAGGGGTGTGTGGCGATTCTGCAGGTTCGTGGATCTGAGTGTCGCGATTTCGGTTTCATATCGCATATCATTAGGCCTACAGCCCTAGTCATTTTAGAATGTTAAGTTCTACTTCTGTATAGTTATTTTGATGAAAGTAACTCAAAAGTAATACAGGAGTAATGTAACGCATTACAAATCTGAGACAGTAATATTGTAAGGTAATGAATTACTTTTAAATAACAGTAACAATTAATATATAATGTATTACAGTTTGGAAGTAACTTGCACAACACTGCATATGAATACATGAAAACAGTACAACAGTTGCAACTATAGATGACTATGTTCTGCAAGTTCTAAAAGGGATGCCAAAAAATAGTTTTCATTGGCAGCCTTGTGCCTCCAGCCACATGCTGGAGGAAACTGTTTAAAATCGAGCCTTTGGTTCAACCCTCAAGGCTTAACTCCCCCTTTTGCACACATATCCAAGCTAAATCCAGCACAGCATAGAGCAAACAATGGACTGCACAGTTTTGCACAACACACAGTGATGGAATCATAATAAAATCTGCTTTCACAGCTTTTGTCTAGATAACACAATGTCTTTCGAGCATTCCCAACTCTGGACCTCGAGGTCCACTGTCCTGCAGAGTTTAGCTCCAAATCTGATCATACTCGCCTCCCTGTAGCTTTCTAGTTATCCTGAAGAATTGGAGATAAACTCTGCAGGATAGTAGATCTCCAGGGCCAGAGTTGAGAACCCCTGCCTGATAGGCTACACAACACTGATCTGATCTCATGTACACTCCCATTGCTATGAATTAATTGCTTGCTTGACAATAAAGTATTTTATTTCATAGCCCCTTTTAAGAGGAGCATTGTTTTGTTAGAAACAACAGTTACATATGTCACCCTAATTGTTTCTTGATCATACAGTATGCATTGAGTGTTAACACGAAAACCCTATTGAAATGAGCATATGGTATGCATGTAACCAGCTGCACCTTGAACATTTCACTTTGCAATTATCGCCTAACAATGAGTTTGATGCATTCATGATTGATTATAGCCCAATATATGAAAAAATAAAGCGGGTGTTAGATTTTTCATAAACCACTAGACTAGAACACTTGTAGAAGTTCTAAAGTGCTGATCTGAGAACAGTTCACTTGCAGTTTCTCTCTTACAGAAGGTTGCTCAAGATAAACTGCACAATACTGTGACTATGAAACCAAATTTGGTTTTCAAAACGTCAGTTATCATGTGACTATTGACAAGGGGAAAGAAGTTTGCAAAATAGAAATAACAGTGGATATGAGCTGTTTGTTTGTGTTAATTCAACAAGATTGTTTCACAATGCTGCTATACACTGGGATGCTATCTTGTCTGTTGATCACTACACTCATCGTAAATGGTCAAGACATGTATTGTACATGTCACAATAATGGGAGATGAGACAACAGCTTGTCTGAAGACTGGTTGGCTAATAAGCCTTCATCGTACATACTTTGATGGGCTGCTATGGGACCCTCCTTCCTGCTTGTCTTCTTACAAGGCAAGACAACAGCATAACACGCATTTATCTCTGTGTCGTCTGACACATTTGACGTTATCTGATCCCCCGCACACAGCATCATCATCACGTGTGGGCAGAGATTGTCACACACCGTTATTGTTTTTCCTAAGTGCCAAAGGCAGATGATTTGTCTCTCTTAGACGCGGAACGGGGTCTAAAACTCAAAAATATATCAAGAGATAACAAAGTAATTTAGTTAACCCAGCAGATTTGCACTGATATCTTGCAAGGTTTAGCAAGAGGAGAATTTTGTGAAAAGAGGATCTTTACTTATACTGCAGATATTTCTATAGAATGTTGGTTCATATTGTGACTACAGCTCTCAAGTTCTAAAAAGTCAAAATAAAAGTAACAATAATGCATCTAAAAAGTAACTCTCCTTAAACTGGCACTAAAGTCACGTGACTGACACAAATCAGACTTTGTGTGTTGCTATGGTGTTTTTCAGGATGTCATTGATACAGTGTTCCAGGCTGGCCCAAGCAAAAAGCTGATTTTGAGAGAGTTTGTTAAAATCACTCCATTAATTAAACTAACAGTTTATAGTAAGGTTTTATTTGTTCACATTAGTTAATACTATAACATGAAATAATACCTTTACATCATTTACTAATGTTGTATAAAGTCACCATAAAATCAAAATGGACTATTCTTATTTTTTTACAGAGTGACGCAGTGTTTATTATAACTTATTTATTCTTGAACATAATTATATATATTTTATGAAAAATTTTAACCTCCCCTCCAATTAAATTCAAATATAATATGGACTGAATCTATATGTATTGTAATAGCACTGCATTTAGCATTTCGATTACAGGTGTTGAGCATACAAAACAAACATTAATGGACTATAGAAGACCAACACTGTTCAATGTTTTAATTTACTGCTAAAAAGCTTTATAAAGAGCATAACAAACGAACAGAAAATCCTACGACTGACATATAACCTGACATACATGTGAGGTTTGGTCTGAGCTGAGTAAGTGCACATTCATTAAGAGCATTGATGTGTAGATGAAATGATCTTGTAGGACCTCAGTAAACTCAGGCACTGAACCATCATAGCCTAGAGGTACTGGATCTGTATTATCATGATAAAATATGGATTGGGGTGAGATATGCTCAGACACAGCCTGCGGTGAGAGAATAAGCTTGAAATAGTGCCATTATCATGCTTTATCGTCTCCAGTATCACTAGACCGAACCGATGAGCAAATAGAGGAATAGTCATGTTGTGACTGCACAATGAATGTAACCATAACATCTCTTTTCATGGTAGGCAAGACATTTTAGTCACATTTTATATTAGGTGCCTTTACCTTGAATTTACATTAAAAATCAATTGTTAGGTACAATATACTTATTTTGTTCATGTTGTATTGCAAAACACTTGTCAAGTCACCTTTATTTATATAGTGCTTAATAAAGATAGTTTCAAAGCAGCTTAACTGATAAAATATAATGCATTGATCAGTGATGTAAACAGATTTCAATTCTCCTGTAAAGCAGCTCTAAAAAGACAACAGTGTCATTGTTCAGCTGAAGTCAGTTCAGAGTTGATTCAGTTTGATTCAATAACTGTGTAACTTTAATCAATTATGAAATGAGTTTAATTCAGCTCTGGAGAAAACAGTGATATCATCATCCAGCTCAGTTCAGTTCTCATCTCACAGTGTCAGTGAATTCAAGTCAATAATATTACTGAATTTTAAGTGCACCTAACTAAACAAGCCAGAGGCGACTGTGGCAAGAAACCTATCACTTGACAAAACGGAGAAAAACCTGTTGTGCTGCTGTTGAGGTGGGATATGGGTAAGGTTAGGGGCAGGTTTGGGGGCATGGGTAGGTTTAAGGAAGGGTCAACAGTGTAATTATAGATGTAATAACAGAAATTAATTGCAGCTGGAATTAGATGCAGGTAAAACATGTGTATATAAAATACTTGCATTGAGAATGATAACTAATTGAAATGTTAGTATGCAAAGACAACTTTAAGGAAATTTGTAGGTTGAATTCCTCAGAGTGTAAACGCTGGATCTGTTACAGCTAAGCATTTCTGCCTATTTGGATCATTGCTATCTTTTTGACCGACCAATGGAAGACTGTTGTGAACCCTATTTGACAACAGTAGCCCCTTTCCTACAGTAATCCTGGTAAATTACCCTAAAATTTACCAGAACATTTTTTAATTAAACACAAATGTTATGTTTACACAAGCAATGGTGTTTCGTCTTTTTACCAGTAAGATACCATTCACACATCAGTGCCAAAATACCAGTAAACTTTGTGAAGTCAGTCATCGTAAATGATCTTTAAACGCTGCACAATTTTCTTCAGATGCATAATAGTTACTAGGGGTTGCACAGACTAGGCGACTTTAATGCTCTGCCATTACGTTTTAAGCTTGACGTTGACTAGTCACTGATCATGGCCTGAAGAGGGGCGTTTAGCAACTCATAATGTAACGACAAAGCATATTATAATAACTGCACATAATGTAATAACATTTTTGTCAGAATGTAATAAAATCTTGAGCTTATAATGTAATAAAGATTTTCTAATGTAATAATTGTTTTTTTACTTAATGTAATCGGTTATTGTATGAGAAACGTATTACATTATAGCCCCTTTCACACAGCGCGTTGATCCCAGGAAATTGCCAGGAAATTGCCAGGACACCTTCTGTGTGAACGCAAACACAACCCGAGATTGATGCCGGGATCGATGCCGGGTTGGGGACCTAGTAACATTGCCGGGATCAGTCCCGGAACGCGCGCTGTGTGAACAAAAGCCGTAATCAATGCCGTGTCGTAATGATGACGCTGAAGTGAAGTGAAAGCAGGCTAGTGAAACAGTATGTAATGCGCTAGTTTATGATCGAATCAGAGAAAAAAATGCACAAGTGTGGTTTCTCCAGAGAGAAATCGCAGCTCATAAGCAAACTATAGACGCTGCTGAGACATTACATGTCACATCGATGTCACGTGTCTTCACGGGATTTGTACGGGTTGTGTGTGAACGCATTCTCTGATTCCCGGAAAATCACTGGCAGTGTGAATGAACCAAAATCAAACTAACCAGGGTCAAATCCCAGGTTACTTTATCTGTGTATTTTCCGGAATCTCTGTGTGAAAGGGGCTTATGAACACTGTAGAAACGTATAATGTAAATACCAGCACAAACAAATTTCATAACTTGTTTATATTCTACAAAAATTATAACATTATGGCAGTTTTTGGTGAGTTTATAATGTAATACATTTCTCATAATGTAAAACTTATACATTATGAGCTCAAGATTTTATTACGTTTTAAGAAAAGTATTACATTATAAACATTTTATTACAACAATAATGTAATACTTATTACGTTATGTGCATATATTACATTATGAGTTGCTACAGGTCGCAACAGGATAAGAAATATTTGAAGTCCACTTTTCCCCTAAAATAAATGCGTACTCCGTGGGCGCTATACACTATATTGTTTGGTTATACCATCTCGATAATACTTAAAATTGATCGGGTGTATGCACAATTTAAACAGCTTAATGTACACATAAGTTAATCACCATTCTAAACTAATGCTCTGCTGCTCTCACATACAGACAATAGCATGCACATAAAGAAACATTCAGTAGCGCAGAAATGTATTGTCAACAGTAAGGGGATTTACAGTCAAAGACCCAGAACCAGATATGATGAATGAAGACCCGGACTCAGAATTATAATAAATTGAAGAAAAGTTTACTGAAGATAGTTTGCAGTTTCATCAGCAGAAGTCAGCTTCAATACTCACAAGGAGTTTGTAGGCCAGCCTGTTTACAGTTACAAAGATCACAGCAATTATACCCTTCACCAAGGTCTAAGCTACATCCTTGCTTCAGGTTAAATTATTCTGATTGGCTAAGAAAATATATAAACATAGTAATTTCCCACACATATATAGATAGACTGAAGCATATCTCCATCGATTATGCAGCTGACACTGAAGTTAGGCACGTCGTGACATTCCAGGTCGCAAATTTGGGTTGCTGGGTGCCAGCGTATCCCGAACAACAACTCAGTCAATCTCCAATAATGCCAGTGATTCCTTAACCTGTAACCAATAAGACTATCGGCACACTGCTTTTTCAAGGTTGGATTTGGCAAGGCTCTAACTATAAACAGGAGAGTATTGTCAAAACATCAAGATAATGTGTTTTTTCTCTCAAGGAGAGGACACTTTAATATAACTGGAAAGTGAGGTTTAAACTGAGAAATGGTCTCTTAAACTATAGACTTCAATGACCCCTGTGACCATAGCTGTCACGGTACCCCAGAAAAATAGATGTATGTATTGACACAAGTTGAAGAAGTCCATATTTCATTTCTGGAAGCCGGGCTAAATGAGCAAACACTGTTACTGCATTCAGATATTAAATACAGACATTAGAGAATACATGAAAAGAGCATTTCAGAAATCACACTGGTAACTTCTATAACAAAGTAAAATCTCACACAAGCCTAGAGAAGTCATTCAACTCATATAATGTTTATAAGGAAAAATATTTATTAATACCTTGATTATAATCACTCATTAGATATACATTTATTCCAAAATCCACGCTCTTCACAACACTGTTCTGTGTTTGTGTACAGTGCTCGTTCATTGGCCAGAGAGCTGGCCCCCGACTTTTTTTCCCCGGAGTGTCTATTTGAACTAAGTGTCAATAGCCTGGCAAAGACTATTTACACTAACTCCTCCCACCAATGTCTGGTTGGGCCACACAGGATAAAAAAGACGCGTGCCACTTAACGTCTGCAGTGGCGTTGGCCATAGGAGTGTGGCGCCTGAAACATTTATTTTCAATAAAAATTAAGAAAATATTTGAAAAATGGAAATAAAGTGCCTGACGACTATTTAATAATAATGTGTTTATCTGTTAGGGTAGGGGTAGGTGTAGGGAGGGGCTTTATTGTCCCAATAAGGTGGCATCCATTTAATAATTTTGATAAATATGGTCATTTACACTGTTATTACTGCATCCTGTTAATATACGACAATACTGACGAGCAAACAGAATCTGCCACTATTTATAAGTAAATATCATCTTACAACTATTTGCACTTGCAAAGATCTCCTACATTTATATAGTGTAATTAGAACATATCGCTATTTTCACTTAAATAGCGTATCTCTAAGAAAATGCTGATAATCTAAATAGAATATATATCTATTTGCACTTAGTGTAAATAGCCGCTGCCTTTTTTTCCTTCATTCTGTCTCCTGATGGAGTTTGTGTTCCTTGGCATAACGGGGTCGTGTAATTTCCTAAATTTAATAACTAATGATTTTTTCAATGGAAATGAATCAATGCTGAGCTTACATAAACTGGACAATGATTTTCTTCTAGATCTGCTGTACAGCCAAAACAATCTTTGTACATAAATGATAAGCACATAAATGTGGACTGAAGTCATCTAGTAACTTTCAGGTGTTTAATGACTTATGTCTCAGGTTAAAAATGTAACCATGGATCCCTGAGGAGGAATATGAGACACTGTGTCCTCAGACTCTATGGGTGTCTGAAGCATGTGTCTTAACACAAACAATAACATTTGCCGACGAGAGCCTATGATACCACTACCGGTGCAATCAGAGTATAAAAGGGCACCTGTAGTACACGTCAACACCTTCTTTTTGTCTTCTTTTGACGTGGGCAGGCATACCCGAAGCATGGAAATGAGACAGCATCTCATGCCCCTTCTCAGGGAACCATAGTTACATTTGTAACTTTAGACGTTCCGTTTCGAATCAGAACTTGCACTGCGACCTTGGACACTTTGGGGAACAAATGCCCACTCCGCCATGCTGAAGGAATGAATGCCGAAACATCTGTCATAGTCAATGACTGCACAGAGCTAGATCCGCAGTCACAATTCCCTGTACTAAAGGGAACGACACCAGTTGCTGTCATGGCTCTATTCCAGAGGGCCAGAAACCCTGTCTGCATACCCCACGGGCAGAGCTCAGGGCCTGGTATTCTTTCGAATAGCTTCAAGGGAATATGACCAAGGATAAGGAATATCCTGCCTGTAACTTCAAGATAAACTATACCCCTGACGAGATGAGGTCTCAGGAAAACCACTCTCAATACTAGAAGAGACTTGGCAACACCCTAAAAAAATCATAAAGAAAGCCTGCAGAGAGCCAACAACCTTATAGAGTATCCGGGGGTGAGCTCTAAGAACGGAGGCCTCAGCAAGACGACTCAAGAGTGCTTATCAAGGAGGCTCATAAAAGAGCCTGCAACTCGATACTGCTATCCAAGTGGAGCTCTGGGGTGGGGAGGCCTCAGCAGGATGACTCTCTAGAACAAGAGGGAGCCTAGCAACAAAGCTCAGAGAGGCTTTAGCATGACAACCCTCATCCCTCGAGAGAGAATCAAACATCAAAGGAGTGACTCAGTGTCACTCCTTTGATGTTTCTTACAGTGACCACATCAAAAAAAGCGTGTTTAATTCTCTCAAGAGCTAAACATGCTCCGTTAAAACATCAGACTTTTATAATTTAATCAAGAATCACACGAGAACAGTCACAAACATACCACTGTGAGTGCCTTCAACTCCTTCGAGAGCCAGACACTAACTAGTATCCATCAGTTTAGATCAAAGAAGTAAAAAGCATCTTACCCGTCTCTTTCAGTCTGTCTTGCTTTTGCATCGCAAAGAGCGCCTCACAATTAGCTCATTCAGTCCCGTGGAGAACTGAAAGTGTGTGCTCCTTACCCAAACACACAAGTTGTGTGTCCTCAAGTGTCGTCTCTGATATGGAGGCACATACGTCTGAAAGCATGGTACATAAACCAACGGATCCTGAAGAAAAAAAACAATTGTTGACGTGTACTACAGGCGCCTATTTATACTCTGGTCGACACCGCTAGTGACATCATAGGCTGTCGCCACCCAGTGTTATTGTTGCATTTAGACACGTGCTTCAGACACAGGTCATGTTGGAGGCGTTCCCCATAGCGCTCTAGGACGCATTCCAAGTTCCCATTCGAAAAGAAATTGCAGTTACTATAGTATGCAATAACTGCAGAGTCTCAGCGCTGATGAATGGAAAAGAAGGCAGGGTCTCTATCCTGTTCGGTTTAATCCAACCAAAAGGAAATGTGTTTTCGATATCCAAGACTTTATTTAAAATTTCATGTATGTAGCCCTACCCAAACATTCAATTTACAATTTACATTCTATTTGACAAAAGGTCACATGGCGGTAAACCATCTGCTCTGAGACACAAAGGTTGAGGATCCAAATGCAGTTTATTTTGAAAGGGTAATCCAAAGATGTAATCCAGATAACAGGCAAGGACACATAACACATTTGTGTCATAAACACAGATAAGCAGTCCAAAAAAAAAAAAAAAGGCAGGGAACACAAGCAAAAAGGGGAATCCAAGAAACAGGCAAAGATCAAAAACCAAGAACTCTGGAACAACAGAGAGAATGCTCGGAATTGCAGTAGAAACACTAAACAAGACTTTGCAATGCATGACTGAGAAAATCAGGCTATAGTGAGCTAATGAGTCACACAGGTGGATGTTATCATGGCTGATAAGTCTGGGCAAAGGATTATGGGGAATGGAGTCCTTATTTAACGGACATTATTTAAATATTATCTGCTCAAATGCACTTTGCTTGACGATATACAATCCAAGAAATTCACATGCTGTTTTTTATTGAGTAGGTGGTGCTTCCAGTAAGTACCTGTATAATCCAAGAAGTTCTCAAAAGATTTGTAGATGAAACTCTGTTCCTCACAACAATGTTATTCAATGTCTTCACGACACTTAGAATTGGTCAAACATGCCGTTAGAGCTTTTTTATTCCTTTTGATGTTCACATACAAGCATTCTAATGCAACTTACTTTTTTTTTTTAGATTACATCAAGCAGGTCTCTTCTGAATTTTAGATGTTTAAAAAAATAAGTTATGGTCAGAATAAACGTCATCAGTCTGTATCAATTTGAAATCTCTTGGTAAGTTGATTCCTCAACCTAACTGCATTTTAAGTCAAAGTATAGGGCTAATATGCACGCAGAATGTGTTGTTTGAACCACATTAGTTCAACAATATAGAACTGAATTAGTTACAAAAAAGGATACTTTTCAATTAGGGCCGTGCACAGGGGGTGACCTGATTAGGGGTGTAAATATTAATCGATTCGTATCGATCCATCGATTATACAGCAGACGATTTAATGCATCGATGCGTCCGCAAGACTATCGATTAATGTTTTATTTTGCCGCCTGTCAGTTCGCGTGTCTATTTTCAGCATCCGCTCCGACATATGCGTACAACCTACTCCTAAGCTGCGTGTGGCGCTAACCTCATTATTGTCTTCTACTTCACACCGCTTCACACTTAAATACTGAAATACTTACATTTCAGTCTATGTCCTCACACATTGTTGAGTCTGACTTTCAAGAGCGATGGAACCGTCAGAGCGAGCTGGCAATAAAAGTGAAATGTTACACACTCCAGTTGGTGTCAAGTCATGGGTGTGGAAGTATTCTGGCTTCAGGAAAACAGATGGAGCAGTGGCAAGAGATGTTGCTGTTTGCAAAGAGAGAGACTGATATAGTGAAATGGCGCGAGGCTGTTGGTGAGTGTTAATGAACGTCACCTGTGAGACGCACCGGTCTCACATCTCTCACGGAGGTGCACGCCACTGGCCTCGTCCTGCTCACCACAAATAGGCCTACTGTTTCTGTATTCTCAATAAAAGGCAAATTATTTATTTTTTTGTTGATTTATTTGAAACTTACTAATAGATATCATGTAAAAATATCTAGTATTGAATCGTATCAAATCGAATCGTATCGCGGGAAATTCTGAAGTATCGAAAATAATCAAATCGTTGGCTTAAGAAATCGGTATTGTATCAAATTGTCATTAAGGCTCCGATTTAGACCCCTAGACCCGATGGCTTGAGCCACTGCCTCTTTGTCCTCATCGGCTGATGTAATTTGGAAGTTTTTGTATTTCTGTTGGCAATGTTTTGCTCCTGGTCTTCTAATAGGCTAGTGCTAACAACTTGACAAAAATATGCATGCTCTTGGAAGATAGTTAGTATTCTTTTCTAATTAAAATTTATACCCGAACTGATCTACTATAAATAACACCAAATTTGCTGTTTTTGGCACACTTTGTAGACAAAAAACGATGCCTTCCAAAAAAGACAGAGTGCGAGAGCAAAGGGAGGCTGCTAAAGCCCGTTTAACATTACAAACATGGATTCAAAGCTCCAGCATGTCAGCGGGTAAATCATCATATAGTATATTTATAAGACAGGTTGTCACACCTTAACTCCTGTAAAGTATAATCAATTGTCTAGGTTGATGTTAGTATCTATAACAAACATCCTATTTATAGTATTCCATTAAGACCATATTAGTTGTATACATAATTAAAAAAGAGTTGTATTTTAGCATAGGGTACAACGGGGCCAAATGCACACCCTAAGAAAGATGTGCTTTTCACTACTCCCATTGTGCATGATTGCAGAAAAAAATATTGTGCCTTTAGCCCCAACAGCAGGGGTGCCTTTTACCCCAGATACTATAGTTTTACATATTCTTCCGTTATTGAAAAACTGTTGCTTTAATTACCTTGAACAAAACTGAAAATCGTCAAAAATCCCTTTGTTTCAAACTATATTCAATAATTGTATGTTCTCATTTGCTACATAAATCTAAGTAAAAAAAAACAACATTACATTTTAGATCAAATTGTCTCAGAATTAACTTCTGCTGCTGCCCGCGAACGCGTCAAGAATCAGACAAAAGTCCATGTGCATCATCAAAAGAAGTTGTTAAGAAAAGTGTGGAGACAAAATTTTGTGCCATTTAGAGGTTTAAAAGAGAATAAAGTCAAATGTGCCTTTCACCCCGATGTGCCTTTAGCCCCGTTGTACCCTATATAATATTTAATTTAATATTATACAGCACAAATCTATGTCTAATACTTCCATTCAAGATGAGGCAGCTCAGAGAGTGAGGGAGAGCCCACTGAACATCAGCCAAATCAGACAGTTACAGGTAATGCCGACAGTAAAGAAATATGCTAGAGTGTGATAAGAAAAAAGATGATTATGATTGCAAAAGGTTTGTTATTCATTCTCTATATAAAGATGATACTGCCTCAGAGTCAACCACCTTATAGTCCCCCTTTTTTTTTTTGGTTTGGGCCACTTTCCGAATATCTGTGCATGGCCCTGTTTTTAAAGTCTCCCTGTAGTCAATACTTCTATCCTTTAAAAAAAAAAATCCTTTAAAAAAATAAAAAATGTATTCATGCCTTAAAAAATGTGAATTTAACTCTACACCCTTGACTCTGTTATGTGGATGTAGGAGATGAAAACAAATGCAGACAGGGTGCGATGAACACAAGGTTTATTGGTAACAAACAAGAAAACAAAACCCACGAGGGGGCAAAATACGGACAGGGCAGGGAAACTTAGACTGACAAGACTAGACTATGACTATACGAAAACAAACAATACTACTAATAAAATGTTTACAACGACACGACCTTCCACAAAGTACTCACAGGTAAGATAAGCACGGAGAATGATACACACATTGTTTGACACAATGAACCGATACAGAACAGCAAACACAAGGGGATTAAATAGGGAGCGCTAATTACGAGGACAGGTGAAACTGACTAGACAATAATGACAAGACGAGGATAACAAGGGGGCGGGGTTACGTAACGAGCAAGCAAAAGGCCATGTGCTTGTACACAAAACATGGGTCTGTCATGATTCTGCCACAAGACCAGAGAAATCAAAAGACATGATGGCAGAATCATGACAGACTAATTAAATATACACGGTTCCCTATCAGGGAACGAGACGCTGCGTGACAACGCTTTGGGAACGCCCCTGCGTGAGTGCGTCATGAAGCACGTATGAAATCAGTCCAATGGCGAGACGGAACGTCATAGGCGGGTGACGTCATCGACCAGGAAACTATATACGCACCCCAAAACACAAGCGCGTCAGCTTCTGAGTCTTCAGCAAGCGCTCTGTATGTGAATTGTGTGTGAAGTGTTTTTGTCTGTCCTTAGAAATTGCTAGGCAGGAGTTTTTCACATATAAAAAAACTATAAAGAGACGATATATATATATATATAATATGGCGAACGAACAGCAGTTCAGAAAGTGTGTTCATCGCTGCCCACGTTATATCACGGGTGGGGACACTCACGATCTGTGTGTTGTTTGTATGGGAGTGCAGCATGCCCAGTCAGCTCTCGAGGGAGCTGGTTGCGAGCATTGCGAGCGTATGTCAATGAAAACGCTCCGCTCCCGCCGAGCCCTCTTCGAGGAGAGTGGTTCGGTGCGCGCTCCCCGCGGCTCGGGTCCCGCTGCTGCCGAGGCACAGCGGAGGCTTCAATCGTGGGGATCGCAAATGGATCTATCAGCGGGGATTGAGACGGGCTCTGCCTTATCTCAGCCTTTACCTGGTAGATCCAGTGTCTCAGATCCGGTTGTGGAAGCACGCGCTGCGGTTTCTTCCCCCCAGGCTGAAGCACCATCACTTAAATTATCCAGTTCTGAGGATCTGGATATTGAAAGTATTGATACAGCAGAGACTGGGGACTCGTCACTTCAGTCTCCTGGTGGTGAGGAGCTTATGGAGGTGCTCACTCGTGCTGTAGAAAAATTAAGCATCGAGTGGCCAGCTGATAGACAGGAATCTCGTTCAAAAAGTAAACTAGATGAAAGATTTCTGCAGTCTCGTGCTGCACCTCCACGCCGGTGTCTTCCATTCTTTCCTGACCTCCACACAGAGGTGTCGAGGTCATGGAAAAGACCAGTGTCATCCAGAATATTTAGCCAGCAAACATCTGTTTATTCAGATATTTCTGGGGCTAATAATTATGGTTATGGGGCGATGCCTAAGGCTGAAGAAACGCTAGCGAGCCATCTATCTCCAGATACGACATCGTCATTTAAGACACCGGCATTGCCCACAAAGCCATTGAGAAATACCTCGGCTTTGGTGGGCAAAGCTTACTCGGCGGCAGGTCTTACATACTATGTCGATATTACAAGCATTTCAAGCAGACCTATTAAAAGATATGAGTCAGGGGGATGAAATTAGTGCTGACGTATTTCGAGAATTACGTCAGGCAGCAGATCTATCTCTCCTTGCCACCAAGGAGACGGCCAAATCAGTGGGCCGTTCTATGGCAGCCATGGTGGCAACGGAGAGACACTTATGGTTGAATTTATCCAACATGAAAGAAAAGGAAAAATCTTTTCTCCTGGACGCCCCGCTTTCAACTGCTGGCCTCTTCGGTGACTCAGTGAATTCGGTCATCGAGAGGTTTCAGAAAGAGAAAAAGCAGGCGGCGGCGCTCCAGAATTTTTCACCCTCCGTGTTCATGTCTCCGGGGCTGCTGGGCGGGAGCAGACCCGGCCGTCGAGTAGATCCTCACACCGGGCGCAACAGAAAAGGAGTGTCGCGTCTCGTGCTCCTCCCCAGCAAGACTGGGCCGAAGCGCGGCGCTCTCAGACGAGGTCTTCCAGGGGCAAGGCCGATCTGAGGACGGTTATTGTCGCAAGGAAGGCTTCGTCGAAGAAGAAGCCCTGACGCCAGAAACGTCAGGGTACTGAGGGTGGTCCCCACCAAGAGAGAAGGGTGTTCGCCGCAGTACACAGCCCCCGTTCTCTCTCTGTGCCCTCAGGGGCCCGTTCTGCCAACCCCGCCTGCTTGCCGGGCGTAGACGGTCCCAGCGAGCGCTTTCCCGAGGGGCGCTCGCCCGCTCTGAGGAGCGGTTTAGAGTGGTCAAACCAGTTGTTCCCTGCCAGTGCGCCGTTACAGGGCACTGTGTCTGCCACTCAAAATATTCCAGTGGCCAGTCTCGAGAGACTGGTACCCTTAGTAGAATTTTTGGCAGAGTGGAAAAGCCTTCCAAATGTATCTCATTGGGTCCTGCAGACTATCGAGAAGGGGTACGCGATTCATTTCAGATCACGCCCGCCTGGCTTCAGAGGGGTTCTGCCCACAGTGGTGGGCCCCGAGCAGGCTCTGGTTATGGAACAGGAGGTGAAAACTCTCCTGCTGGAGGAGGCTATAGAAAGAGTTCTTCCTCCCAGCAGAGAGTTGGGTTATTACAGCCGATATTTCATCGTTCCAAAGAAGGATGGGGGGTTGCGTCCAATTTTAGATCCGCGCCTGTTAAATCGCTCAGTAGGGAAGCTCAAATTCAAAATGCTTACTCTCAAGCAGATCGTGTCACAGATCAGGTCCGAGGACTGGCTTGTCACGATAGATCTAAAGGACGCGTACTTCCACATTTCCATCCTTCCACAACACAGGAAGTTCCTGAGGTTCGCTTTCGGGGGCGAAGCATACCAGTATCGGGTTCTTCCGTTCACCCTAGCACTGTCTCCCCGAACTTTCACGAAATGTATGGATGCAGCTCTGGCTCCGCTGCGACTCCAGGGCATCCGCATTTTAAACTATATCGACGATTGGTTGATTCTGGCTCAATCGGAGCATCAGGCGATTCGGCATCGAGATGTCGTTCTCGCATCCATCAAAAAGTTGGGGTTGAGGCTCAACGCCAAGAAGAGTGTGCTTTCTCCAGTACAGATGACCACTTTTCTGGGCGTGGTTTGGGATTCGACGACGATGCAGGCACGTCTGTCTCCTGCTCGTATAGCTTCGATTCTCTTAGCCGTCAAACAGGCAAAGCTAGGCCAGTCACTCACTGCAAAAGAATATCAGAGGGTTCTGGGTCTGATGGCAGCAGCGTCCAACGTTATACCTTGCGGCCTGCTGTACATGAGACCACTGCAGTGGTGGCTCAGGACTAAGGGGTTCTCCCCGAGGGGAAACCCGCTCCGCAAGATCAGGGTCACGCGACGGTGTCTCCGTGCTCTGGCTATGTGGAAAGAACCTTGGTTCCTGTCCCTAGGTCCTGTGTTGGGGTCTCCGTGTCGTCGTGTAACACCAACGACGGACGCCTCTCTCACAGGCTGGGGGGCGATCATGAGAGGTCGCTCGGCCCAGGGTCTGTGGCAGGACCATCATCTTCATTGGGACATAAATTGTCTAGAAATGATGGCGGTGTTTCAGGCTCTATAACACTTCCTCCCAGACCTGAGAGGTCACCATGTTCTTGTCCGGTCAGACAACACATCGGTGGTCTCTTATATAAACCATCAGGGGGGTCTGCGTTCGCACCCGTTATACAAGCTGGCTCGCCAGATCCTTCTATGGTCCCAGGGGAAGCTTCTTTCACTGAGGGCGATTTATATCCCGGGGTGTTTGAATCAGGGTGCAGACATCCTGTCGAAGCAGGGGCTGAGGCCCGGGGAGTGGAGACTCCACCCCGAGGTGGTGGAGCTCCTATGGAAACATTTCGGTCGTGCCGAGGTAGACCTATTTGCATCCAGGGAAACATCACACTGCCAACTGTGGTTTTCCCTAAGTCCTCCAGCCCCTCTGGGGTTGGACACGATGGTACAGGAGTGGCCGAGGTCATGCCTGTACGCATTTCCCCCGATTGCTCTGCTCCCAGGAGTTTTGGAGAGGGTTCGCCGGGACGGGGTCAGTCTACTGTTGGTAGCCCCGTACTGGCCGGCCCGAGTTTGGTTTGCGGGCCTAATTTCTCTCCTCAACGGCTCTCCTCTGGAGATTCCAATGAGGAGGGACCTTCTCTCTCAGGCGAGCGGGTCGATACTTCACCCCCGCCCAGATCTATGGAGGTTGTGGGCTTGGCCTCTGAGGGGGCCCAGCTCATAGAATCTGGTCTCTCGACTGAGGTCGTGGAGACCATCCTCCACTCCAGAGCTCCGGCCACTAGGAAATTATATGCCTTGAGGTGGAAAATGTTCACCTCTTGGTGTGGAGAACACCAGCTGGACCCAGTTAACTGCCCGCTGGGTGCAGTGCTGGAATTCCTTCAGGAGCGTTTCTCCACAGGGTTATCCCACTCCACACTGAAGGTGTATGTGGCGGCCTTATCTGCTTACCACGTCCCTTTGAGTGGTGCTTCTCTCGGGAGACACCCACTTGTAACCCGTTTCCTTCGTGGCATTCTGAGGCTGAGGCCAGCAGTTCGCACGAGGGTGCCGACCTGGGACCTGGCGGTTGTTCTAGAAGGTCTCTCTCTTGCACCGTTCGAGCCCATTGAAGAAGTTTCTGAGAAATTCCTCACTCTTAAAACTATCTTTCTTCTGGCTATATCTTCATTAAAAAGAATAGGAGATATCCAAGCTCTGTCGGTCTCTCCCTCGTGCTTGGAATTTGCATCAGGCATGGTGAAGGCTTTCCTCCTCCCTAGGCCGGGATATACGTTCCCAAGGTACCAACCAATGTGGTCAGGCTTATTGTACAGCAGGCTTTTTGTCCTCTTCCATTTCTGACGTCGTACCAAGAGAAACTAAATCTGCTTTGCCCTGTTAGGGCCCTAGATGCGTACGTTCACAGAGCTGCCCTGTGGAGAAAGAGTGAACAGCTATTCGTTTGCTTTGGACCCCCTAAGAAGGGCTGTCCAGTATCTAAGCAGAGGTTGAGCAAGTGGGTGGCCGAGGCTATCTCACTTTCCTATGAGTCTGCCGGTCAGCCTTCTCCTTTGGCTGTCCAGGCTCATTCAACCAGGAGTATGGCTGCCTCTAAGGTGATCCTGTCAGGAGTATCAATCCAGGATGTTTTTGATGCGGCAGGCTCGTCCTCACCGCACACATTCGTGAAGTTTTATCATCTCGACTTCAGCTCCACTCCAGACGTTGGTATTAGCGTTCCCAAAGCGGTGTCATGCAGCTCGAGTTCCCTGATAGGGAACGTCTCTGGTTACGTATGTATAGATGAAATAAAAAAAACCCCATTATATTATGAAACATAAATATAAAACGTATGTTTTAGTTTTTACCACTCCGCTTTGCTCACATGCTCTGTTGTGTAGACTATACATGGATGTGTGCGTGCATGTGATGGAGGGGTGCGATTTTCGAATAATAATTGAATAATACCCAGCGATCTTCGAATATTATTTTTGCTTGAAATGCCCATCCCTACTGGTAACGTATTAGGCGTTTGTCAACAAAATGGTGTGAACAGACATACTCATTTTTTTGTGGATGCTTCAGTTTTAGCGCAGCTAACCAAAAACGTCTACTCTCTGGCATTGAATATTAGCTGATACGGAACTGGACATGGGCATTCTCTCCTTTTTATCTTATGCTCAAAGCACTCAGTTTCTAAAAAGTTTTTTTTTTTTTTCTTTGAATTGTTAAAACAACCAACAACAGCATATGTAGCCTGAACTCATTCTCTCTCTGCTAATACAAGTACGAACCGGAAGTAGGCAACCGGAGTCGTTGTCATGGCGGCGCGCATTGTTTAGAGCAGAATAAGGTGGATAGCTTTGGACACCACTAGTCACACACAAGTCACACACAGTACACATTTACTACATGAACTTAATGTCTCTCTGCATTTTACACCCCTGAGAATGGTGTAATAAGTATGGCCACATTCACACAGCAGCAGAATATGGTAGTCAGTATTCGAGTCCTTAATACGGTTATGTTCTATAACCGAACTCACACCCATACATTTTCAGGACTCACAACCCCATAGAATATAGACAACTAGTTGTCTGTCTCTTCATACAGTGCGAGACAGCCGCTCTGCGTTGCACAAACACGTGTCTGCTGTGTGTTTTTAACTTTGAACTTAAAGTGACGGAGATCCAGTCACTGTTGCTCCTGTCAGTTTTGTGTTCTATGTGCGACTCAAATGTTCCGCTCTCCACTTAGATATACATTTACATTTAACATATAAATGCTGCTGTGTCACAAACACAGGAGGAGACAGACGGGTTTAGGTGCACACAGTGTGTTGTTGAGGGAGTGCAGGTGCAGCGAGTCAGTACTCTGGTGATTGTTGGCGGGTCCTGGTGATTGAGTGATGATTGGGGCTGTGACGGTGTGGCTAACTCTGTGACAGTACCTCAACCTCAATGGTCAGGCTGATCTTCGTGGAACTGGGTGAGTAGCTACGAATCCAGGATGTTATCCTGAGATGCCCATGAGCGTTCTTCTGGACCATATCCCTCCCAGTCGATCAGGTACTCAAGGCGGCCGCCCCGCCGCCGTGAGTAGAGGATTGTGTGGACTCTGTACACTAGGTCCCCGTCAGTGACATTCTGTAGGAGAAGAGGACAGGGGTTCAGTGAAGGGTCTTAGGAGGGAGACATGAAATGAATGTGAAATACGGTAGTGAGGTGGAAGGTTGAGGTTGAGGACCACGTTGACCTGCCTCCGCACAGTGAAGGGACCTATCTAGCGGGGAGCTTACGGCAGGGCAGGCGAAGATGGATGTCGCGGGTGGAGAGCCAAACCCTTTGTCCTGTCTGGTATTGGATGGCTTCAGCTCTACGGACATCCGTTAGGAGTTGGTGTCTTCGCACTGCCTTCTGGAGATGCATGTGCGCTGAGTCCCATACCCTCTCGCTCTCTTCAAACCAGTGATTGACAGCTGGAACCTCCGAGGGTTCTCCAGACCAGGGGAAGAGAGGAGGTTGGTAGCCGAGGATACATTGGAACGGAGTAAGTCCAGTTGTGGATTGGCGCAGGGAATTCTGAGCATACTCCACGCAGGGGAGGTAGCGGCTACAGCTGTCTTGGTGCTGGTGGCAGTATGACCGCAGGTATCTCCCAATCTCCTGGATCTTGCGCTTAGTCTGGCCGTTGGTTTGCGGATGGTTACCTGATGATAGATTCATTGAGACGATGAGGAGTTTGAAGAAGGCCTTCCTTGGCGTGTTGGTGATGGCACAGACTGAGCACCCTCTGACATATTGGGAGATATCCTGGGCCATGTTGGGCCACCAGTAGCGATCCTGTACGCACAGCTTTCTGAATGAAACACTCCAAAACGACGGTGTCGTCATAAATTACCATCTGGTGGCGTACTTCCGGGTTCAGACCCTGGCGAAAGGCTGTTAACAGGGCCGTCTCATTCCAGCTGCTAGATGGCGTCAACATGTGGAACTGCAGAGCATAAGCATTTATAGAAGTATTACAGTGACGGAGGTTTAACAGCTGGTCATGGACGGATTATTCTGATGCGGTTTGAACGAAAACTTCCTTGAAGTGACTGAGGAAGGATGCCAATGAAATCGTGACCGGGCCGTTGGCGTGCCAGATGGATTGGGCCCAATGGAGTGCGCGTCCAGATAACAGGGAAATCATGAGGGCGATACGTGTCCGTTCGGTGGAGAAAAGCTGTGGTTGCATTTCAAAATATAGTGAGCATTGTAGAAGGAACCCACTGCAATCCTCCGCCTCACCGTTGTATGTCGCTGGTCGGTTCATAGGACTGGCAGAGGCAGGTGGAGAAGGAGCATCTGGTGCAGAGGGGAGAGTTTGCTGAACCCCCTTCACAGGTTCGGCAAATTTGACAGATAAGTTTGTGCCTCGATTGGACTCTTGTTGTGTTAAAAGTGATAAGACTTTTCAGTTTAATGGATTTTGCAACTTTGGTCAGTGCCACTATGGTTACTGATAAGAGAGAAAGGGCTTTACCCCGGCTGCACGTTCATAAAGACAGTATTCATAAAGACAGTTGCTGTGTCAACGTGACATTTCATGACTCAGACCTGAATGAGTAAATGTGGTTGTCAATCTCAACAACTGACAGTGTAAGCGAAATTTAACTGCAGTGTGTGTATGGCCTCTAGCGCTGTATAAAAGTTATGAGTTTGACAATGTTAGTCCATCTAAACAGATATTTTGCTGTATCGGTCAGTGTTATTTGTTAGCTAAAATTTCCCCTCTGAGAACAAGGTGACCAAACATAAGTCTATTTACAGCTCTTATGTTGTGCACTAACAGTGAAATAGTCAATACACATTAGAGGTTATGCTCATTGCCAGGCCGCTTAATGTTCAGCAGTGTCAGGAGGATTTACTTTTGATTTATGAATAACCACTAAAGCTACCAATGTGCGGTCAAAAAAAAAAGCACAGAGGAACGGGTATTCACAGCTATTTTTTCATAGTTATTGTGTGGTTAGATAAAATCTGACCACGTGCTGAACCGGTTTTCTGTAGCTAAAGCTCCCTGAACCACTGTTCAACTCTTATAAAACTCAAATGAAAAGGATAACTAAACTCAATTTATATTTTCTTCAATGTCATTACCCAATATGGCAAATTTTAATAAACTAATAAGGTTTTATAAGATAAATGCATTTTAAATTTACTTTCTTTCTTTACCAGGAAAACAGTGATGACACTGTCTCTTCCACAGGGGTGTATACATTTTTTTTTTAATTATGTACAAGTCATGCATTTTATTTTTCAATGATTTATAAATTATCAAATATAAAATAGTTCCAGAGACATTTGTTTGCTGTACTAATTAGAAGTCGACCGATTTATCGGTTTTGCCGTTATATCGGTACCAATAGTTGATTGGTGGAACTATCGTTACCGGCAATAATCCATACCGATAGTTTTTCTGGGTTGTGTCCGTTGCTGGAGCGGCTGAGAAGAGTGTGCAGTCATTATGCACTACAAGAGCGCTGAAAAGAGACTGCTGGCATTATACAGAGCGAGAGCGGCCTCTAGAGGCCAAATAAAAACTGTCACTGGCACCGCGTGTTTATTGTAACACCTGAGGCTGCACGCAGCACGGAGAGAACACTGTTCACGTGGAGCGCTGGCACTTCCGATGCTCTTATTTAACAAACGAAATGACTCGAAAAAAGATTTGTTAATTTTGAACGATTATTTTTTCGAGTCATTTCGTTCATTGAATGAACGAAATGACTCGAAAAAAGATTTGTTCATTTTGATGAACGAGTTTGAACAGGAGATTCACGAACGTACATCACAGAACAAAGCAAGGTGAGCATTTGTGCTTATAAAACTTTTTCATTTATTTTTTAAATGACCGATCGTTTCGCAAGATAAGACCCTTATGCATCGTCTGGTGTCATTTAAAGCCATTTGAAGCTGCACTGAAACTGTCATTTGGACCTTGGACCGTTTGGTACCCAATGAAGTCCATTATATTGAGAAAGATTCCTACGTTTTCATCAAAAACCTTAATTTATTTTCGACTGAAGAAAGAAAGACATGGACATCTTGGATGACATGGGGGTGAGTAAATTATCAGCAAATGTTTTTTTTTTAAAAACTACTCCTTAAAGACACTGACAGCGGAACAGTATGCTGCATTAGCAGAGAAAGAACAGCAGTATGTTTCCTGTCGAGGCTGTGAGGACTCTAACATTAGTACCTCAAGCGGTTAAAACAATGTGACAATTGTCACAATTGTTACCATCTATTTGCATTAGTTTATATACAGCTGGTCACTTTTATGTATTCATTAGCCGGCGAAGTTGCATATTTAAAGCTAGTGATGTGATTGCTTTCTCAACATGTTCATCAATATGTTCATGCAGCTGACAGAAACATAAACAAATCAGAAACACATTCAATTCAATTCTTTTTTTTATCACTACAATACATATTTTAATATTGATTAGATAATTATCAAGTGTTCTAATATAGAAGCAAATAAAGTGAGAGAAATATACATGTAATATACATTTATTCAATTTTAATGCTCTGGCCTTTGCAGATATTTAAAGATGGCCATCTTTAAGCATAACAAACTCTTTGGATTTATATAAAATGGTAAAACTTTACAATAAGATTACATTTTTAGCATTAACTAAGGTTAATACATGTTGTAGTATTGTTCATTGTTAGTTTGTTAATTTCAACATTTACTAATACATTTTAAATTGAATTTTAATTTTAATTGTATCTGTTAACCTTAGTTAGTGTACTATGAACTAACAATGATCAAGGTACAATTGTCTTGCTCAAATATTAATACATGCTGTAAAAAATTGTATATTGCATAATGCATATAGTTCATGAAAGCTAGCTTATACATCCTTGTTAACAAATGGGACTTGCAAAGTGTTACCTATGAAATTTACGTATGTTTCTAGGTTATAGCTAAAGAAATAATATTTTAATGTTTAAATTATTTTCTATAGAATTCATTCTGTAGTACTTCTCATTTTAATATATTCATATTTATATATTTATTTAATTTAGCACATTTCAATTCAGCAATTTTACTTGTGTTATGTTTTTTTTAATTTTTTATCCAGTATCCATTTTTAAAATATCGGTTGATTAATCGTTATCAACGGTCAAAGTTAAATATCGGTATCGGTAAAATCTACAGTTTTATGGATGAGTGAATACATAGATGTTTTTAACATGACTGTGGTGTGAAGCAGGCCGCAATTGCTAGACGTATACCAGCATCACACGCAACGCGAGTCCCGCGGATATAAAAGAATAAGGACATTTTATTCTACCGAACTACACGCAAGTGCTGAATTAATACTCACACAGGTCAGTTTATTAGACGTATTAAACTTGAGGTAACGCAGCACTGTTTCACTTGCTCTAACACTATCACACTAAACGGCATTTGAGTGTGTTGAATGTTGTTAGTTAGGTTGTGTGTTGGTTGTATGAGACTAAGTACGTTAAGCTAGATCAACATTAGAATAACAAACAGATCATATTCTAGACATGTGCCGGTATTCGGTAATGCGATAAATCGCGGTAATGAATATGCACGATATTGTTATCGCGGGGGACTTCGAAATACCGTGAAAAATAATAGATCCGAATTTAGATTTTTAGAACGCCCATCAGCTTATTTTCCATCAACCGCTTAAAAAAACAATGCGTATATGCTGCGCAAAACACGTGCGCACTTTGATGTAAACAATCCCCACATCACATGTATAAGCACTGTGTGAATGCAGTGTGCACTCTAGTCTAATGTAAACAATCCTCACATGGAAAAGAAGCACGGCGGAAGGAGGAACGCTGCCGACTATTTATCCCCCGCATGGCTGCCAACTCTCACGCATTCAGCAGCTTGAGACTCACGCAATTGACACTTTCACACGGTCTCGCGCCACACATCCATTTTCTCACGCAGAGAAAAATCGCGGAGCAAAGAGGACACTGACACCGACAGACTAGACAGAGCAGGTTACTTTTGATATGAAAAAAATATCAGCTCTCAGGTTTTATAACGAAATTCAGACAATAAATACTGTTTTGGTGCTTGTAAATGACGTGACAGATCGCGCGCCTCAGTTCAAGTAAACAGATCATCTGTTACTTTTTATTAAAGATACAGTACAACCCACCGAAAGGTATACGTACTTTCGATCAATCAGTGTTTTTCAACCACGGAAAGAGGTCAATAACACTGCAGGAGAACAATTATGTCACAGAACGTTACATTTACCTCAGGAAAGCCATTTAATGTTAGTTGACTATAAGAAAATAGCTATAGAGAGGAGTATTTTGCTAAATATGTGCACTATATTACATATTTTAATATATGTTTACTTGTCATTATATAATTGTTATTATAATGAAAATTACGGCATATTACATTTTTATATTTATATTATTATTATATTTATATTGTATGCATTATATTTAATTTCTCTCTGTATGTTTACAGCATTATGTGAGATATATTTTTTCTTGAGAAAAAATTAAATGCAGGCTATCTACTGTAGCCTACCTAATATTTATCCAAATGAGTCAATATTGAATCAAGATTGAAATTAAATCCAAGAATTTAATTGAAATCATGAAAATTGTGTTAAGCAATAATACAAACAGTAGCTTCAGTAACTGTACCATGTAAACATTATAACATGTTGTCACTAAAAAATAAAATTAATGTTTTGACAATCACAATTACACATTGTGATGCAAGTTTTTTTTAGATACCCCCAATCCGTCTGTTTCTCTTGTGCAATTAAAATATCGTGATAATACCGTATACCGTGATAAAAGCTCAATCAATTAATCGCAGCATGAAAATTTGATACCGGCACATGCCTTATTATCATGTTGATCTAAATAACATTGATTAACATTGATAACATTTGTTTAATGTACATTTGCTCACCTGTCTAATAAAGTACATGCAACACTCACGTCTCTGTCATGTTGAAGTTAGTCGCGGACGTGGAGGTCTCGGCATCTCGAAAGATGTTGATCTTCGTTTTAGTCCTCTTTTTGTCTCAAAGTCTGCTTGCCATGGTCCAAAATGTTTGAACAAAACAACAACAGCGTGAGCGTCCTGCCAGGCATAACAGGCCAGTTGTCAACGTCTGTCGCCATGGTTACTATGTCAGTACGAGGTCAAACCTGGCGGAAACCGAGGGCAACGCGGATATGACGTCATTGACTGGATACTCCTCACCCCTGCTCACACACACCCGTTTCCTTGGTTAAAATCGCAATTTTCTCACGATTTAAAAATAGTTTGAAACATTTGGGATATTGTAAGTAATCAACTAAACAAAATATATAACATTGGCCTAGTGGTTTTTGGATATTTTACAAAAAAAGTCATTGTTACTTTAATATAATAACATTTTAGCAATGCATGCTGCATCTCTATAAATACATTCATGGAGCCAAACGCCTGAATAATGCATACCTATAAATCTGTGTACAATGGATTATAAGCATGTGCATTGAAAAAGCAAATGCATGACTTAAGTAATTATGAAAATAATATACATGTAACTACATCTGTGCTTATAATGCAGAACAGGTCTTAATGAGTCTTTATAAATGTATTTATAAAATAGTATTACTTATGTATAAATGGAACTATAATTCATTATAAGCAAAATGATAGTGTTAGTGTTACCATTTTTTCATTTTGTCCAATACATTGCTGTGTAGAATGAGAATTTCCCTGCACCTAAACTATAAATTCCACCTGCTCAAGGATAACCATCATACCACTTTTTTTAACCTGTTTATATGAATATCTACTGTATATGTTTGGGATGGGGGGTGCAGTAGGTATTAGTTTTTATATTGTATTACAGTAGAGTGAGCTGTACTGCACCACTGCAGCTGACAGTCTGACGGCTACGGACTCCGTGCCAGTCGATAAGGTGACAGATGAAACTGGGATTGTGCAGCAGCCCGCTGTGGCTCTTTTATCAGCACTGATGGTCTCCAGATAAAAGCCAAAGATTTATTCTCACTCAGTAATGAGCTGGATAATTAATTTTTGCCGACATCCATCACATTCTCAACAAGGCCATTGTCTTGAAAATTGCTCCTCGACTCCGTTCACAGTAGACAGAGAAATGTGAAGTGATGAGGAGTGTAATGGAGCATGGGATTATGCAGACACACTTTATTAGAAAAGCTAATAGTTTCTCTATTTTAATTTATCATGTAATAAATGGAACAGAAAGCATATGCAGATGTGATTGAGTTACTGAAAGTGTAAATACACCAGAGCCTGACGTTATTCAAAATGAACAAAAATTAATAAAAGCAGTTTGATGTATTTGAGAGCACATTAATTCACTTTTATAGCTGCATTTCTGTCATGATTCTGCCATCTAGTTCTTGTCTTTCTTTAAGTCTTGAGGCAGGATCATGACAGACCCATGTTTTATGTGCAAACACATGGCCTTGTTGGGCCATGTGCTTGTGTTGTCTCGTCATCTAGCCCCACCCTCCTTGTTATCCTTGTTTAGTCATTATTGCTTCCCCATTATCACCTGTCTCCCTCATTAGTTTGTCTCTATTAATCCCCTCGTGTTTGCTGTCCAGTGTCGGTTCATTGTCAATCCGTGTCAAGTTTGTGAGTAATCTGTCAAGAATAATCGTCCTGTTGAGCTATTGTTTGTATCAGTTGTTTGTCTTCTAGTATTTTGTCAGTATCTTTGTCTAGTTAGTCACCTTAGTCCTGTCTTGTTTTGCCCCCTCGTGGGCTTTGTTTTCCCTTTTTGTTCATAATAAACCGTGTGCTGTAACTACTGTCTGCGATTGGGTTCATTCCCTTCTTCACCCTTCCAACCTCATGACAATTTCGGTGTAATAGACCACTAGTTCATAACAAATGGCAACAAAGAAAAGCAAAATTACATTTGGAACACAGGGAAATAATGTTAACATCTGAATTTATTGATTTTTTTATTGAGTCAAAAATATTATTTAACACGACTTAGGCTAATCAACCAATTAGACTACACCAATAAAAGTACTTTAAGGTAATTATTGCAGGGTACCACTTTTGACAGTGTACAATTTTAATGATCCAAAAAAAAAGTGTAATTTCTTGTTTTTGTTTGTTTTCTATTGATTTTTTTCTATTGATGTTTTTGGGTGAAATATGTCCTGGACATATTTATGGAAAGATTCCTGTAGTGGCGATTTGTCCTCCAATTTAACTCAAACAAGAAATCAAAAGAAGATAAACAAACTCAAAATCAAACGGCCACTGAGGCACTGAAAGATCGAATCTTACGCACGGGCACGGCAAAAGAGTCCAATGTCCAGGCAAGCATATCGTTCATGCGGTTTATTTCCAATAAGCAAGCGTACAAACAAATGTCGTCTGCAGCCTCTCTTACCCTGTATGTATGTGTGTGTGTTTGTGGCTAAAAAACCAACAACCTTTCCCAGTGCCTGCCTGTCCTAAATGTGACCACCATTATATAGGTGCAAACAGGTGCTCAATACTTTCAAAATAAAAGTCCCCCAAAAAATACTCAAATTAACCAAAATAATAACATTAATATTCTGTATCTAAATCAATAAAATAATCATGCAAATTATTTAAGGTGAAACAAAATAAAGTAATTAATTATTAAGTTAAATTACAAAACAAGGAAATGGCTCCAACACTCCGGCCCCTAATTGTGAAATGTGTAAACCCACAATTACTTTTCTTCTTGTAACGGAGCTATTTTCTAGATATGCCCTAACTATAATACATAAAGTCTTCTGGTCTTCTTCCCGTGGCTGTCTGGAAAAGAAACAAACAGAAGGAAAATAGAAAAGAAGAGGGAAAAGAAAGAATACATGTCCATGATGCTACACTGTGGCCTCCAGAAGCAGACAGATCTTCGTTATAGGTCTCTCCAAGATACTGGTCTTAGTTTGGAGGAGCACAGAGCGAACCAATCCTTTGGAGTCTGACTTAGTACTCAGGACTCGGCCCATCATCCAGGATCCTCTCGGTGCCGTGGCAACAGCAATGATGACAATATCCCCAGTAGAGAAACTTCTTCTTGGTATAGCCCATTTTTGTCTTTCCTGCATTAGAAGTAAGTATTCGAATGTCCATCTTTTCCAAAAAAGTTCAGTGATGTACTGTACTTGCTTCCATCTTCTCCTGATATACAGGTCACTCTGTGCGAAGAGTCCTGGTGGGAAGATGGGTTTTCCTTTTAACAGAAGAATATGGTTTGGTGTGAGGGCCTCAAGGTCATTAGGGTCATCTGAGACCTTTGTAATGGGTCTGTCGTTTAGTATTGCCTCTACCTCACAAAAGAGCGTCTGCATGCCTTCATCGTCTAAAACCTGCTGCCCAAGAACCGAAGTGAGTATGCTTCTTACTGAGCGGATCAGACGCTCCCAAACACCACCTTGATGTGAGGCTGTAGGTGTATTAAAGCTCCATTTAATCCCATCTTGAACCAAAGCACCTTGGATTTTTGCATTATTCAAAGCGGCAAGACTTTGCTTTAACTCTTTGTTTGCTCCAATGAAATTCGTGCCATTGTCTGACCTTAGGCTGGACACCGGACCTCTTCTACAAATAAATCTCCTCAAAGCATTAATACAGGAGTCCGTATCTAAAGAGTATGCCATTTCCAGGTGTATTGCCGACTGGTCAAACAAGTGAAAAGCACTCCATACCTTTTTAGAAAGCTTCTTCCTCTTTTAACCTCTATGGGGCCAAAATAATCAACTCCCACATCCGTAAAAGGAGCCTTGTCTGGCATAACCCTCTCTTCGGGTAAGTCTGCCATCTTCTGCTCTCCAAGTTTTCCTCTATAGCGTCTACATGTTGTACATTCTGCAATTATTTTTCTTGCAGCAGAGTTGGCATTGATTATCCAATATCTCTGTCGAAGTCTGTTCAACATGTGGTTTCTACCAGCGTGTCCTAGTTGTTGATGGATGTGACGTAAAATCAGCTGGGAAACATGCAGATCTTTGGAAAGGATAACAGGATGTTTAATCTCTGATGGTAACGCAGACTTGTGTAAACGACCCCCGACTCTGAGAATGTCACCTTCCAGTATAGGATCCAACTTGTACAATGAACTGTCCTTGGGGACATTAACCAAGCCGTTCTTCAGGGTGGCAATTTCACTCTTAAACCTGTGTTTTTGAACAAAACGAAGTATTGCCTTCTCTGCTTCATCATAACTTTCTGGAGTTAAGGATTTCCCTCCAAGAGTGGCTTTGAAGCTCTGAAGTCTCTGTTCAACAAAACTTTTGACTCCTATGTCTCTGTTACTTTCAGTAGATTTGAACTCTTTTCTCTTCTGGCTCAGGAGCAAAAGAACTCTTTTAAGCTGGAGAAACCAGGCAACAGATGTTCTAAGCTTCCTCCAAGATGAGAAATAATTAACGAGATAGTCTGTGGGATCTTCTGAGTGCTTGACAATAGCATTCACAGCAACTTCTCTTTTGACCTCTGGGTCCTCAGTTGGAATCACAGCTATATCCACATCAGTGATTGGCCACTCCTCTTCTGACAAAGAGAGGAACTCTGGACCTTTAATCCATTTCTGGTGTATGAGAAATTCCTCTGCTCTCAGTCCACGAGATGCTTCATCGGCAGGATTGATCTTAGAGCTCACATACTTCCACTGGTCAACATCGGTGGCTTCTCTGATAATCGAAACTCTGTTTGCAACAAAGGTATGGAAACGTCTAGTTTCATTGCAGATATACTTGAGGACGGTTGTGCTATCTGTCCAAAACACTGACCTCTTAAGCGGCCACTGTAACTCTTTCTGAAGCATTCTGTCCATTCGGACAGCCAGAACTGCTGCTGCGAGCTCCAGACGAGGAATGGTGACTTGCTTCAGGGGTGTAACTCTAGTCTTTCCCACAAGAAATGAAACATGTACTTTGTCAACAACTTTCAGTCTCAGGTAAGACACCGTACCATATCCAACTTGACTGGCATCTGAAAAGTTATGAATTTGTGCTGTTACAGATGTTCCAAAATCAGGTGGTTTAATGCAGCGATCCACCTTGAATCCACTCATTTTTTGGAGATCCGTTAGCCAGTCAGACCATTGCTTAGAGAAGGAAGGGGGTATTTGTTCATCCCACTTCAAATTTCTTCTACAGAGCTCCTGTAACATTAACTTAGCTGACATGATAAAAGGACCCAAAAAACCTAATGGATCATACAGTGAGCTGACCACCAACAAAATACCTCTTCTGGTATGTGGCCGTTCCTGTACCGAAGTCCTAAACCTAAATTTGTCAGACTCGACACAACATTGCAGACCAAGTGCTCTTTCAATAGGAAGCTGGTCCGTGTCTAAATCCAGTTCTTGTGTCTCTGTTGCTCTGATGTTACTTGGGATTGACGTCAACACAGAGCGGCTATTAGTCACCCATTTTCTGAGACTAAATCCACCTTTGTCACAGAGCACAGTCAAGTCCTTTGCAATTTGAATTGCATCTCTTTCTGAGGCTATGGATTTCAGGCAGTCGTCCACGTAGAAATTATGACGAACTGTACTGATCACTTCATCTGGAAAATCCAACGCATTGTCCTCTGCAGTTCTTCTCAAGGCATAATTTGCACAACTTGGGGACGATACAGCTCCAAACAAGTGTACCTTCATTCGATGTTCCACTGGTTCTTGATCAGTATTGCCATTAGGCCACCAAAGAAAGCGAAGAAAGTTCACATGTTTATCAGGCACCTGTACTTGATAAAACATGGCATGGATGTCAGACATGACAGCAACATGTTCTTTCCTGAACCGAATGAGGACCCCAAAAAGAGAGTTGGTGAGATCTGGACCCTGCAAGAGCTGACAGTTTAGTGATGTTCCTTTGTATTTGGCTCCACAGTCAAACACAACCCTCAGCTTTCCTTTAGTGGGGTGATGTACTCCGTGATGGGGGATGTACCAGACTTTTCCATTCTCTTGTTCCAGTTGGTCAACGGGTACCACTTCAGCATAGCCCTGAACCAACATATCACCGATAAATGAGGTGTACTCCTCCTTAAACTTATCGTTCCTCTCAAACTTCCTCTTCAAACCTTGGAGGCGCTGTTCAGCAACACAGCGATTATTTGGTAAGACAGGATCTTCTTCTCTGAAAGGTAAGTCAATGCAATAATGTCCATTTTTCAATTCTGCTGTACTACTCACAATCTTCATGAATTTAACGTCCTCTCTTGACATTTCCAATTGCTCCTCTGATGTTTTTTCGTTAAAATCATGGTTATATTGTTTAATGAGCATTTCCTCCAGATGTTCCACAGAAATACGATTGGTTGTAACAACAGAGCAGCCAGTCTTTACTCTATTGCTACCTCCACCTCGAAGCGGTCCATTAATTACCCAGCCAACTCTTGTTCGAACTGCATATGGTCCTTCACCTTGACTGTTAATCAGCTCCCAGGGTTCCGTCACCTTTGCTGCATCTGTTCCAATGAGCAAATCCACATTTGCATCCACATTATGAAGCTTTATGTTCCTCAAGTAAGACCATTTAGCCACATCCTCTTGTCGTGGAATGTTCAACTTTGACACTGGCATAATCTTTTGAGTTAAAACATTAGGCAACCCAATAAAATCATTAGTATCCATGCCAGACACTTCTAAACCAGACAAAACAGTAGTACTCACAATTTTCTTTTGACCCATTGTCCTTAATATAATGTTTGCTGGTTTTCCTCTTAGGCCTAGTCTCCTTGCCAAATCAACAGTGCAGAAAGTACCTGAACTCCCAGGATCCAAAAATGCGTAGGTCTGAACCACTGTATTACTCCTCTTGCTTTTAACCTGAACTGCAACAATTGAGAAGACAGCATCATCCTCTTCACCGGCCCCTATATGACCGCATGTCTGTTGTCCAGTTGACACACTCAGTGGAAGGCTCACAGACTCCTGTACTTCTTTGAATGATGTACCCTTTCCCTCAATGTGAAGGACTGATGGGTGCTTCAGGTGACACACACTACAATCCAAACGACTCCTACAGTCTTTGCTTGTGTGACCAACTTTTAAGCAACCAAAACAAATTCCATTTTCCTTTATGAAACTTATCTTGTCCCGGTGCATCTTCAACTTAAACCGTGAGAATTTATCCAGAGCATGATTGTTCTGTTGGCAGAATAAACAGCATTTAAGATTACTTTGGGCAGAGGAGGACTTGATCTTATCGTCAATGTAGATCTTATCTCCTTCTTTTACTGAACTGACACTGGTTGCAAAAGTGCTTCCAGTTCTTCTCTGCTTTGCATGACCAGCCTTGGAGGCTTTAATGTAGCTGGTAGGTTGACAATCCTGTATGTTACCAAACAGAGGGTCAGAGACAATTCTTACTTGTTTTTCAACAAAGGTCACAAGGTCAGTGAATACAGCCCTGTCTCCACTTTGCTCCTGCAGATCACATGCAACATTTCTCCATTTTTCCCTTAGCTTATAAGGCAATTTCATCACAATGCTTCTGAGGTTGGATGGCATGTCCAACTCCTTCATATACATAATTTGCTGTGTTAAATTCGAACAACCTCGAAGAAACAGAGAAAATGATTGTAGTGCTTTCACATCCTCTGGCTTAATGAGAGGCCATGTAAGAATCTTGTCCATATAAGCAGAGGCGATTTTGTGCTCATTACCAAAATGTTCTGCAAGAAGGGATTTAGCTCTTTGGTATCCCTGCTGAGGAGGCAGGTGCTGACAACTTTTCACCAGGTCTCTTGGCTGACCCTTGGTGTACTGCTCCAAAAAGTTCAAGCAATCACTCATATTATTAGTCTTTTCTTCTACACAGTTTTCAAAAGCTCTAATAAAAGTTTGAAACTGAAGGGGGTCACCATCAAACACAGGAATATTTCTCATTGGCAAAGCAGATGCTAAATTTTGCTGAACCAACAATGTGGTGATGTCGTTCTGTCGTTGCATAATGCTCACAATATCATTCTGGGTGTTATCATTGCATGCTGGGTTAAGATAGGATTGGCGTCCTATTTGTTGAGCATCATGAACCATTGGTGTCCTTTGTGTTTGGGTGTCACTTGTTGCAAGTCTGGTGTCTGTTTGTTCCACTTTTTTAGGTCTGACAATCAGAGCATGTGACTCAGGGTGAGATTCACTGTGAATATTCTTTATGTTACTGTGTTCTTGAATGAAATGATCAGCGTGAGGATTCAGGCGGCCTGTTCTTGGCTTGTTCCTTTCATAATAGGAGTTCATTCCGTCAGATCCTTTAGAACCACACTTTGAATTCATTTCCAGCACATGAAGTTTAGCATTGGCTGCAGCAAGATCGGTTTCCAGAGCCAACTGTTCCTTTTCCTTCCTTAATTCCTCTTCTTTTGCTTCTAACAAGTGTTTCCTTTTTAATGCGGCCATGCGTTCCATAAGTGCTGCCTTATCAGCTTCTGTTTTTATCCTTGCAGATGAAGTTGAGGATACTCTTGATACTTGAGAGTGTAATCTGGAATTATTCTCCTTTACAAATGAGATGTTAGATGCACTGTCTTCAGGATTAATCCCATCAGAAGTTACACTTTGGTTGTCAGGATGTTCAGCATCGATATCAACTGATGGTACATATGGGTGAGCAGCTTCAGACAACCAGCCCTTTACTTCTTCAGTGAAATCACAGAACATGGTCATTTTTGTAAGAAAATACTTATTTTGTCTTTGAACTTCACTCTCTGGCAAATTCAAATTCAAGAAGAATTCATGCATGTTATTAGCTTCCTCATAACACTTAATGCATTTTCCCAACTGAGATTGCACAGAGTTCACATTATCAGTGGATTCCATCAAGACACGAATTTGTTCCATGTACTTCTTAGCTTGCTTGCATTTCAAAGACCTCTTTTCTTGGCACGTTTTTGCATAAAATGCCAACCCTTTTTCGGTGAACTTGCCGCTTCGTTTTACAGAGTGCGTAGACAGAGCGTCGCTCTTCACTCTTGATGTGCTAGATTGTTGCGACATTGTTTCTTTGTTCTCAAATCCCTTTTAAGTCCAGCATAACTTTCACTCAATTCATTCACAAGTAGCACGGAGAAACATCGTGTGTTGCGTTGGGACGCTTCAATGACATAGCTTTCTTATGAATGAATGACGTGAATGTCTCTGTCGAGGTATTGCGCAACCGCTACACATCCTCCAAAGTCCCTCAAAATCCTTTAAAACATCCAATATTCAACCTCGTGCAGTGAAACAATGAATCCAACGCTCCAATAGCTAAGCCATCTTCCAATACAGCTTCATAGTAAACATTTTTCACATACCGACTGTTGAACAGCTTTGTGTGATGTCCGTGTGCCACCGTCTTTCCAGGCAACGACGTGGTTTTCAACAACATACTCCACAATCCTCCTTCTTGTAAGTGATCCAAGCTTCCACAAAGTCCATCGACATAAATCTCCACATTAAGGTGGGTTTTTTACTTTTTGTAGTGGCGATTTGTCCTCCAATTTAACTCAAACAAGAAATCAAAAGAAGATAAACAAACTCAAAATCAAACGGCCACTGAGGCACTGAAAGATCGAATCTTACGCACGGGCACGGCAAAAGAGTCCAATGTCCAGGCAAGCATATCGTTCATGCGGTTTATTTCCAATAAGCAAGCGTACAAACAAATGTCGTCTGCAGCCTCTCTTACCCTGTATGTGTGTGTGTGGCTAAAAAACAAACAACCTTTCCCAGTGCCTGCCTGTCCTAAATGTGACCACCATTATATAGGTGCAAACAGGTGCTCAATACTTTCAAAATAAAAGTCCCAAAAAAAAATACTCAAATTAACCAAAATAATAACATTAATATTCTGTATCTAAATCAATAAAATAATCATGCAAATTATTTAAGGTGAAACAAAATAAAGTAATTAATTATTAAGTTAAATTACAAAACAAGGAAATGGCTCCAACAATTCCTCTATCAGTTATTTTACTGTGAAAGCTAGTCTCAGATTTCTTTAATCACATGTATACTTCACCATGCTGGAAACACAGTGAATTTTGAAGGTTGAATCTTCCATTTTTTGATAGTCTTTTATTGACTGCCAGTCAAGTCACCTTTTTTTATATAGCGCTTTTTACAATACAGATTGTTTCAAAGCAGCTTTACAGAGATAACAGGTAACAGTGTTGTAATAATATAGTTAAATATAAAATTAAATGTCCCCAAGTTCTAAGCAAGCCAATAGCCAATGGCGACAAAGGCGAAGAAAGGCGAAAAAGGCGACACTGGCAAGGAACCAAATCTCCATCAGTGACAGAATCGAGAAAAAAACCTTGGGAGAACCCAGGCTCATTCGGGGGGCCAGTTCTCCTCTGGCCAACGAACGAACAGTGTATGATTATGATTAAGGCAGCATTATAGGTCAGAAGTCAGATTGGATCAGAACTTTCACAATATTTATCCAGTTCATCTGGTTGGGGGTCAGAGTCATCACACCGGTATGGAGATGAGTTTGTTGAGGTGTCCATGAGGCCTTCACAGTGTTGATGAGGCTGGCACTTCAAGGATGCGTTGTCGTTGTGTCCATGCGATGGTCCTTCATCAGATCTGGATATAGCCTGGATCCGGCGGACTGCGGTAAACCTCAGGATAAAAAGAGAGACTAATATTAGCGTATCATAAGAATTATGATGCCATCCTTCTTATGATGTACCAAATACATTCAGGATTTATGGGAAGTGTTCCCGGTTCCGGCTGATCTAAACTATGCAGTCTAATATTGAATTATAGAAGTCTATAATGTGTTATGTGTATGCTGAGCAAAAGAGATGTGTTTTAGTCTAGATTTGAACTGACAGACTGTGTCTGCTTCCCGGACAATGTTAAGAAGATTGTTCCAAAGTTTTGGTGCTAAATAGGAAAAGGATCTACCGCCAGCAGTCGAGTTTGATATTCTAGGTATTATCAACTGGCCAGAATTTTGAGATCGCAATAGACGTGAAGGACTATAATTCGTTAAGAGCTCGCTCAAGTACTGGGGAGCTAAACCATTTAGTGCTTTGTAAGTAATCACCAATATTTTAAAATGTATACAATATTTAATAGGGAGCCAATGCAGTGTTGACAGAACCGCACTGATATGGTCATACTTCCTGGTTCTGGTAAGAACTCTAGCGGCTGCATTTTGGACTAGCTGTAGTTTGTTTATTAAGCGTGCAGGGCAACCACCCAGTAGAGCATTACAATAATATAGCCTAGATGTCATGAATGCATGAACTAATTGTTCTGCATTTTTAATTGAGAGCATATGACGTCATTTAGATATATTTTTAAGATGAAAAAATGTGGTTTTACAGATTCTATTCCCGTGACTTTCAATTGAAAGATTGCTATCAAAGAGCACACCCAGGTTCCTAACCGACGACGAGGACTTGACAGAGCAGCCATCAAGAGGATACGGTCTGAATCCTGATTGAAAATCCTTGCAGATACCATTTCTTTCTAAAAACTAACATAGTTGTGAAGATATTGCCTTTTCTAGTATAGTTGACAGAAAAGGTAGATTCGAGATCGGCCTGTAATTGACTAATTCTGTAGGATCAAGTTGCGTTTTTTTTTTAAACAAGTGGTTTAATCATAGCCAGCTTAAAAGTTTTTGCTACGTATCCCAATAACAAAGATGAGTTAATGATATTAAGAAGAGGATCTATGACCTCTGGAAGCATCTCTTTCAGTAGTTTAGTCGGTATAGGGTATAACATACATGTTGTCAATTTAGATGATTTAACGAGTTTATAAAATTCACCCTCTCCTATAGCAATGAATTAATCGAATTTTTCGTCAGGGAGACTACACTGCACTGTGTGATGTGATACTGTAGTAGACGGTTGCATAGTTATAATTTTCTCCCTGCTTGTGTCATGAAGATGGAAGGAGAACCCAGGCGCAGACAGCAGATGACACTCAAATGATTTATTTTGGACCAAAACAGAAAACAAAACCCACGAGGGGGTAAAACAGGACTGGAGCAGAGTATAACAAGACTAAGACACGATGACAAACAAAGACTCAGTATTGTGAGTTTGTTTCCTGTCAAGTCAGATTAAACAGGTCTTCAGACAATATACTCACAGGGATTAACACCTAAAGTTAGACAATGTACCGACACAGGACAGCAAACACAAGGGGATTAAATAGGGAGACACTAATGACAAAGACAGGTGAAGCTGACTAGACAAGGACAGGTGAAACTGACTAGACAATAATGACGAGACGAGGATAACAAGGGGGCGGGGTGACGTGACGAGACAACACAAGCACATGGCTCAAAACACAAGACCATGTGCTTGCACACAAAACATGATTCTGTCATGATCCTGCCTCAAGACTAGAGAAAATCAAGGACACGAGGGCAGAATCATGACAGAACCCCCACCTTAAGGAGCGGCTACCAGACGCTCCTCAAGGGGACATCAAACACGGGACATGACAGACTGAGACATCGACACAAACCAACAAAACATGACAAATAACAGTAATGGCAAACACGAAAACACAACAACCGGGTTAGGATGAAACATTAAAAATAAAAAACAAGGAAGAGGTGGTGGAGGAAACACAGAGTTCATGGGGGGTGGTCCAGGGTGAATGGGTGTGCTGGGAGTCTTAGGTCCACGGGATGAGGATGGGGAACGAGGAATCCGGGCTGGCTTGGAGGGGGACACACGAGGGGGGGACTTGGACAAAACAGTACGGGGTTTAGTGGCGACAGGGAAAACAGTCCGGGAACTAGTGGTGACAAGGACAAACGGGGAAACAGTCCGGGGACTAGTGGTAACAGGGACAAACGGGGAAACAGTCCCGGGGCTGGTGGAGACAGGGACGAACGGAGAAACAGTCCGGGGGCTTGTGGAGACAGGGACGAACGGAGAAACAGTCCGGGGGCTGGTGGAGACAGGGACGAACGGAGAAACAGTCCGGGAATTAGTGGAGACAGACTGGGATACTGCTTCAGTGGTAGCAGCAACAGATTCAGAGACAGAGGGTGAGGAAACGGGACTCCTGACGGCGGACATAGCAGGCGAAGGGGCAGGACTGGGTGCAGCGATCACAGCGGCAGGCTCGGGGGCTGGAGACAAGACAGGACAAACAGGGACTTCGAGGATTTTAGCTAGACAAGACAAATAATCAGAGAGGGTCTTGGCAGCAAGGAAGATGGGCATCTCCTGACGAGCAGAAACCGATTTCAGAACCTCTTTTGCGGCTAGATCGGCCGCAAGTCTCTCAGTAGATTCTGGGACGGCGCTAGCTGGAGCGGGCTCATGGACGGCGCTAGCTGGAGCGGGCTCATGGACGGCGCTAGCTGGAGCGGGCTCATGGACGGCGCTAGCTGGAGCGGGCTCATGGACGGCGCTTGCTGGAGCGGGCTCATGGACGGCGCTTGCTGGAGCGGGCTCATGGACGGCGCTTGCTGGAGCGGGCTCATGGACGGCGCTTGAAGTTGCGGGCTCATGGACGGCGCTTGAAGTTGCGGGCTCATGGACGGCGCTTGAAGTTGCGGGCTCATGGACGGCGCTTGAAGTTGCGGGCTCATGGACGGCGCTTGAAGTAGCGGGCTCATGGACGGCGCTTGCTGGAGCGGGCTCATGGACGGCGCTTGCTGGAGCGGGCTCATGGACGGCGCTTGAAGTTGCGGGCTCATTGACGGCGCTTGAAGTAGCGGGCTCATTGACGGCGCTTGAAGTAGCGGGCTCTGGGGCAGCGATCGCGGACTCAGGGGGAGACAGAGACGGAGGACAAGAGGCTCCCTTCCTCCTCTTCTTCCTTCTGGGTCGCGGAGCTGAGTCCGTAGCCAGGCTTGAGACCGGTAAGGGGGGCGAAGAGGGAGACGAAGCAGGTGCTGGCGACTCCACCGCAGGCAAGGGGGATTCCGTGGAGGACGACTCAGACGCTGACTCCCACGACAAACGTCTTCCACGCTTTCCACGGGGGCTGACGGACACGGGTGATGGATCGGGAGTCAGGGTGGAAGACGCTTGGTCCTCCTGTGTCACGACGGCTAACATGCGACCCTCAGGGATGACTGAAAGTGTGGCAGGAGGTGAAAAACCAGGGGGACCTGGCTGCTCCTTCCGAGACAAGTAGTCCGCCATGTTGCGAAACGGACGGCGGACCAAACTCTCTCGTTCAGCAAGGGGAGGGAGGACTTTGAGACCCGCGACGAGGTAGCGGTTGACCAGGGTCTCCGGCAGGAAGAACCTCCTCTCCTCAACAACCTGGGCGTACCTCTTCAGGGTCAACTCACCCTGGGGAGGGAAAGGAAGCTTGCCATTGGAACTGTCAGAGATAGCCACGCGCCACCACAGTTCCGGGTCAGAAGGCTGAAGATCAGTGGAGAAGGACTGAACGTCTGCTGGGTTCTTTTCTGGTCGGTACATTCTGTCATGAAGATGGAAGGAGAACCCAGGCGCAGACAGCAGATGACACTCAAATGATTTATTTTGGACCAAAACAGAAAACAAAACCCACGAGGGGGTAAAACAGGACTGGAGCAGAGTATAACAAGACTAAGACACGATGACAAACAAAGACTCTGACTTGACAGGAAACAAACTCACAATACTGATTAAACAGGTCTTCAGACAATATACTCACAGGGATTAACACGCAAAGTTAGACAATGTACCGACACAGGACAGCAAACACAAGGGGATTAAATAGGGAGACACTAATGACAAAGACAGGTGAAGCTGACTAGACAAGGACAGGTGAAACTGACTAGACAATAATGACGAGACGAGGATAACAAGGGGGCGGGGTGACGTGACGAGACAACACAAACACATGGCTCAAAACACAAGACCATGTGCTTGCACACAAAACATGATTCTGTCATGATCCTGCCTCAAGACTAGAGAAAATCAAGGACACGAGGGCAGAATCATGACAGCTTGGAAACGTCTGAGCTTGAATCTTTATTTTCCGTTAATTTAGTCACTGTTTCAAATAAATACCTTGGGTTTTGTTTATTTTCTTCTAATAGGGTTGGAAAATAAGCAGATCTAGCAGTTTTTAAGGCCTCTCTGTATGCAATCGTGCTCTCTTTCCATGAAATGCGAAATACCTCTAGTTTTGTTTTCTTCCAGTTACGCTCCATTTTTCTGGCTGCTCTCTTAAGGGCCTGAGTGTGGTCGTTGTACTATGGCTTTGGACTATTTTCTTTAATCTTCTTTAATCACACTGTGTCTAAAGTGCTGGAAAAGAGAGAGTTAAAAGTTTCTGTCACATATTGAGTTCTTATAAGCTATCTGGAATGCTCAGGAAGATTATTTATAAAGCAATCTTGACAGTTGCAGAATGGATAGGTCTAACGTATTTGTAACACGGAGTCGGCTTTGCAGCCTTGGCTAAATGAAGTTTACACGAGACTAGATAATGATCTGAGATGTCATCGCTCTGCTGCAGAATTTCAACGGCATCAACATTGAGTTTATAAAACTCCACTCCACTACACTACACATGTGTATCTAATATACACATGTGATAATATTAGATCTGGAGTATGATTACAACAATGAGTAGGTCCTGACACGTGTTGTTTAACTCCAATAGAGTTCAGAATGTCTTTAAATGCCAATCCCAATGCATCTTTTTCGTTATCTACATGTATTTTTAAATCACCAACAATTAGGACTTTATCTGCAGCCAGTACTCTGATAAACTCTGCAGCAGATAAACTCTGATAGAAAGTCAGCAAATGATTTGATAAAGTCTGTATGGTGCCCTGGTGGCCTGTATACAGTAGCCAGCACAAATCTCAAATGTGATTTATCATTTACAGTAGATATTGTTACATTAAGCACCAACACTTAAAAATAATTATATTTGAAACTAGACTTCTTAGTAATTCTGAGAATATTACTATAAATTACAGCAACACCTCCCCCTTTGCCTTTCATACGAGGTTCATGTTTATAACAGTAATCTTGCGGGGTGCACTCAATTTAAAGTAATGTAATTGTTTGGTTTTAGCCAAGTTTCTGTCAAACACAGCACATCTAGGTTATAATCTGTAATCATATCATTAACAATAAGTGCTTTTGTAGTAAGGAAACGAATATTCAGCAACCCGAGCTTTATCATTTGTTCATTTCTATTGTATTTATTTTTTTATTTGGTGAACATCAATTACATTTTTACCCTTTTGTGTGTTGTGTCTAATGTGACACTACTGCAGACTTAATTAGGTGGTCTCTAGGGAACAGCTGTGTGTGCAAATAACTGCTTTGTGAAGTTTTGATAACATCTCAGCTCATGACTCTCATTAACACACACACACACACACACACACACACACACACACACACACACACACACACACACACACACACACACACACGTACACACACACACACACACACACACACACACACACACACACACACACACACACACACACACACACACACACACACAAACACAAACACACACACACACACGCTTAACCAGATGGAGACAAACACTCCACCACAATTTTGTACACACATAATAATGAAACAATGTGTTTCTACATGGTATTTTGGTTCCTTATAGTATAATTTACTTTATATAGAAATGGAATTGTATTATGTTTAATTTATAAGTGGATAAACATTTCCCTGGAACATTTTAATATTGGTTTTCTGTTGAAAGTATCCCATTACATTTCAAATGTTTCTGAAGACTAAAAATGTACTGATTAATGTTATTTTTTTATTTTTCTTTAACATTCAGAGTATGTTGTACATGTGTTGAGCAGAGGCACAGGGAGGGGAGCTGGGAGAGTTATATATCTGAGCAGAGATGTTCCACTAATGATGATACTTCAGTTGGTATGTTCTTTACAAGGAAAGGAATGTTTCAACTGATGCAAATGTACCACTGATGTATACACAGGGAAAGTGGTTGTACATGTGTAAGCATGAGGTATACGTTCCATTTTAAAACATAAGCAACATGTTTTTCTACCTTACAAGGAAGATGTAAATCCCTCAGTGGTGTATATAAGCTCAATCCTTACTGTACTGACTCATAGAAACATAAAGGCATGATGAGAGAGAGGGTGAGAGTAAAGAGAAACTGAGGCATGATGGGGTGAGATAGAGAAATGGAAAACATAAGTAGTTTCCGTGATTCAACAATCATGGGGAAAAGCATGATTTTCAAATCTACAGTTTCATTCTGAATAATTCACAGCAAAATTGCCTCTGTGTCAAATCTAACACCAGCAAAGTGTCTAGTGCACACTATGCAATGTCATTATTCACTTTTTAGCACCAGTTTTGTGTGGATTCAAAACAACCCAATTCATCACTTAACATTGTTTTACCACTACAGTGATAGTGTTAAAAAGAAATTAAATAAAAAAGATAAGTGTTAAAAAGAAACCACATACAGATTTACAGGCAGTACAGACAGTGCTGTTTTATTGCCATACAATGTTCAAACAGCAACAATGTATTTTACACCATTAATGAAAATTTAACCCATGAATTTTGTTTTGTACAGATGCAAGACAATCCTTATCATTTAAATGGATCTTATTTATTTCAGATTTCTTTCTTTCATTATATATTTTCACAAAAACAATGCAGAGGTCCCAGTCAGTGTAAATATCACAAAGTAAAATACAAGCAAAAGTTGGACCGACTATTTGGACCGTTCTAATTTGACTGAGAGTGAAGGGAAACAGATGGAGAGATGGAGAGCTCTCTGGAACTGCCAAAAAGGTTGTTTTTTATAAGTGGATAGTTCCAACTCTAAAATCTGACCAACATCTTGTGCCAAACACCTTCCCTTAATCGTGGTAAAAATCACAGTAATGCATGACATTGCGTGGCTTACTATGATTTTGATGTTCATGCCATCACTAACGTAAAAGGTGAAAAGAAAGTGCAAAGTCACAACTAAATTAGTTTTGGATGCGTCTCAGCTGGCTGCTATGAAGTGCGCTAATTAAGTTCTCACTGGCAGAGAGTTTGACTTTCACTCATGGTTCATATCTTTGGAAGGGTTTATCTGTCCAACCTTCATTGTGTTTGTTGAGTGTTTGTGAATTGAATGCCAGCTGGAACAATAAGTTTTAGTTTATTGCATCTTAACCTCACAGAATAAAAGCACCTGAACATTTAATAAATCCATTGCGGTGGTTTGTAACAAATTTAAATGGAGCACACTGATTAATAAAATGGTCATTAGAGCTGTATCGAAAAATTGTTCAATCACGATTCAATCATTTCAGTTATATTTACAACTTCTATTTAATCTATAAAGCTTGTTACACACTAGGTACATATTTTTTTTTTGCATCAGAAGTGCAGTGCCATGACCACTTCGGTAACTTCTATGCTTTCAAAAATGAAAGAGTAAACTGTAAAGTTATAGAAGTTTAAATGGCTACACATTATTTTGATGGTTCTTTTAACACAATCTGGGGAGTATTCCAGAAAGCAGGTTATGTGACATAACCGGGTATGTTTAAGGGTAAGCGGATAAACTCAACTTTCGGTTCCAAAGACGGAGGTAACTTTCAGGGTGTAGGTAGCCATAACGGAGAGTCATTGTTCACCAGCACCCACTCCACAAACGCTGTGAAATCTTCTCTGGGGCCGTTTGCTGGTAGGCCTTTGATCGCTCGCTCAGGTTGGAGGACTAGAAAATAGGGTAGTGCGTAAGGCACGCCAGATGTAAAAAGTCCTGGGTGTGGATCTCCAGCGGACGGTCTCCCTGCTTGAAGCGGAGAAGCTGGACTGAGGGAAAGTTCATGGAGAAAACAAATAAAAAACAGGAAGATAAAAATGCAGCAAAAACTTTGTAGCTCGGCCTATTTGTAATGAGCTTGGTTGTAGCAATGACTCACACGAAAAAGGAATATAGAGGAGCACAATTTAATTAAAATCATCACAGGAAACATGTAGAAAGCAACCAAACATCTATGAACATACGTAGACCGACAGCCACAAAACTAAGGGTATTTAAACACTAGGACTAATAGGATAATTAACAAGACAACAAGTGAGAATAATGAACTTATCAGAATACAGCAAAACTAGGTCACAGGGGAAACACAAAAGAACTCAAGATAACCAAACGTGACAATGATAGACCTATATCTTACCTTTCAAGCAATGTGGAAGCAAAATGACTAAATATGAAAAATAAACGTATATCTTTGCTGTTATTTAGTTTAATCAATCTTTATTTTTTATTTTAAAATTAGCAACAAACAAACAATATATTTCGTATTCGCAGCGATTAATGATTATTAAACAAAATGATTGAAAAATTTGCACAGCCACCAAATAGTAATGATTTAGTAATGCTCTAAGTACGTAAAAATCCATTAAACAAAATAAGAAAAAAGTAGTAGGATGGCGCGCTTTTTCTTATCGTCCATTTCCATGGTGACTCGTCGATTTGTTGCTCTGTTGAGAATGTCTGGTGTGTTAACCTTGAACATACTCTTGAGTTAGATTAACTTACTCTCGGGCAAGTTTTTGGAACCAGCATACCTCGAGTAAGCAAAGTCTGGTTTAATCAACCAAGACTTCAGGGCATGTTTGACAGTAAGAAAACCTTGCTTTCTGGAATACACCACTGTTGTCTTATTATCTACCTGTTTTTTAAGCCCTGAGTTCTCTTAGTTCTTTGTCCATTATTGTTGATGTGTACTTTGATCTGCTTATTCTCCTGTGATCTCCAGACCTTTCCGTATGGATTAATAAAGACAGTTGTGCTTTCTTTACTCCTTCATTGTGCAATCTTTTTCAGCACCACAATGTTACATTATCATTTTATTGATAGATTTTATATGCCTTAACCCTACACCTAAACTCAAACAAAATTATTTTATAGAGAATATAAAACATAATAGACAGAAATGTGAAGGAAAAAGACAATTTTAGTAACAATATAGCATTAAAAAGATATTTTGAGCCATTAATCCCACTCCTGCCACTAAACCGACCTAAAAACATTTTATAATTCTTTTAAAGAAAACATAACAGAGCGACTACTGTAATCAAAAGTAGTTCAAAGGACAGAGTTGCATATAATGGTTTTGTTTGAGTTACAGAGCAAAATTGAAGTTATTAAAGTGTTAATTCGCCCAAAAATGAAACTTCTGTCATTAATTAATCACCCCCATGTCATTCCAAACCCGTAAGACTTTTGTTCATCTTCGGAACACAAATGAAGATATTTACAATTAAATCTGAGTGATTTCTGTACAAAAAGTTCATAAAGAGATCGTAAAACCAATCCATATAAATATAGAGGTTTAGTCAAAATTTTCTGAAGAGACTCGATTGCTTTACATGATGAACGTCCTGGTTGCATATGCAACCCACCATTCCCTGAAAGGAGGGAACGGAGGATGTAGGCGACGTCGACTGAATGGTGATCGCGTCAGAGAGCCAATGTTCTTTGAGTACTATTGAACGAGCCAATGGAATTGGCGTGCGTGATTCGCATCACACACTCCGCCCCTGCGGCATGGTATAAATACGGAAGTGGATGCACGCACTAGTTGCTTTTTCGGAAGCTACATCCTACCCAAGGGGAGGTAAGTGGAGAATATGCATATGAACTGGGCGGATGACCGGGCAGTACGACATATGGAATGTCACTGGGGTGGCTCCAACCTAAGAAGGGGGGACGGTGACGGCAGAGAGCCTCTGCCAAGGGAAGACACGGGCTCGACCGTAGGGAGCCGCATCGTGAAAGATAACACATATGGTGTCGCCGTAGGGACCGCAACATATGGACCCAGCCTAACACAAGTTCCACACTGCTTACAAATGGTAGGCCTAATACCAGACGGTCCGCACGTCCGACGTCGAAGGGGTGTGGAGGAACTCAACAGGGTTCAGATTTAAGGGAACTAAACTGGAGTAGAAAGGCCGGGGTCCAAGCAGGGGTCTCAGCTTGTGAGAGTTAGCCGCCCCAAACTCCAGGCACAATACGTTGACCGAAAGCGAGCAAGTCCCTAACCTCTAGTAGAGATCATGCGAGCAGGAGAACTGATATAACATAATTTTTAACTCACTGCCTGCAGTGGCTCAGGGGCGGTCTCTGCAGTGCAGTTGCACCAGAGATAAGGCCCAAGAGGATAAAGAGGGACGCAAGGATTTACATTACCTTGCTTCTCAGGAACCTGACGATCAGGACGTGCTTGTCCATACTTCTGCATCACGATGAGCATCGTTTAAACACCGAGGCAACATCATTTTGAGGGAAGGAAAACAGCCTACTCCAACCCATCTTTCAGGAAAGAGAGCACTGAAATGATCGAAAGCTGTCAGGATCTCCTCTGGAGAGAAGACGCACTCAACGACTAGGTTCCACTTCTAAAGGCGTAAGCACGCTACCCATTTCGAGGGGGTGCTTGCAGAAGTGATAGTAACTATCACATGTCCCTGTGATAGCCACATGAACCTCCGCGTTCAGATGTAAGACCCCCAGTTCCAGGGGTAAAACGCGGGTGCCATCAAGTCCCGTCCCTGAAAAAGTGTTCAGGGGAAGTCAGGAAGGCTGTCGATGGGAACCAGGTCTGGTTGGGCCAATAAGGGGCAACTATGAAGACCTGCTCCCTCCTGACTTGGCAACGTAGTTGCAAGCGATGAGCGCAAAAAGACAGGAGCACTGCTCAACACAACATGTGAAGATCACTGAACTTCAGGAGCATTTCTGCTCAACATTTGCATGTGATAAATTCACTGAGTTACAGGAGGTTTTCTGCTTAACACTTGAGTGCAAAGATCTTCACTGAGCTACAGGAGCATTTCTGCTCAACACTGAGTGTGAAAGAATTCACTGAGCTACAGGAGCATTGCTGCTCAACACATGAGTGTGAGGAACTTCACTGATTTTCAGGAGCATTTCTGCTCAACATGAAGTGTGATGAATTCACTGACTTGAGCAGGCGCCAAGCGACCATAAGTCGCAGTCGCTTTTAGGAGGCTCACTGGGGAAATGCATTTCTGTGGGCCCCCGGGGCAGCTGAGAGCCAAGTCGTCATTTCCAGAGGCCATCTCACACTCCGATGCTGCTATCGACATCTTAACCTCAGGGGGGACCCCCATTGAAACAGCTGATCAGTTCATTACAGAGGGACCAGCATGCTCAACAGGAATTCTATCGGCTGCGGTGTGATGAAGGAGTGAGGAGCCCACAGGGAATGGTTACCGGGCGAGACATTCATCACTATCCTCCGATCACCCATCCCACACGGCACCCGGCGGTGGGGCATGGTAATGGGGACTCGCGCTTTGCGGACGAAGTCAAGTCTCGATCTCAAGACAGCGATAGTCATATTCCCGCAATGAGAATATGAGCTGTCCACAAAAGCTGCCTCAGCATGCCGAATATGTAAATATATATATATATATATTATTATTATTATTATTATTATTATTTTTTTTTTTTAATATATATACATATAAATACATAGCTTAAACACATGATGCAACAATGGTGACCGTCAGAGAGGAAAAGGGAACGGCTGTCCAACGTTATCGACTGAAAGGGAACAGATTTAATTTAGGCTTTTATTTAGGCTTGAGAGCGTGAGAAATACCAAGGTGCAGTACTTTTGTCTCTAGCCTTTTTTAATCTGATGGGTGCAGCAGTTTCTAATATACTAGAGAAGATAGTGCCCATACTGCTACTAGTCTTTTCATCAAGTTCATTATGTTTATGTGAACACTGAGCTGCCGAGAAAGATTAGGCAGATTATTTGTGAATATTTAGTGGTTGGGATAATTTTTGTACTTGGTCAATAACGTGGAGGAATATGGCAAATGTCAGTAGTACGCACATTACAAGGTAGTGATCAGTGACATAATCACTAGAATATCTATATCAGTAAGATCGGTTTCATGCAATATAATTAAATCTAGTGTATGATTAAAAATGATGAGTGGGTCTGGTGACGTTTTGCTTGACCTCAAAGGAGTTTAGCAACTCCTAACGCATCGTTTGTATTATCTATATGAATGTTAAAATCTCCGATGTTGACCAATAGATCTGAGAGAAAATATGCAAACTCTTTTAGAAAATCAACATAGGGCCCTGGATGTCTATAAACATTAGCCAGAGCAAGAGATAGCAGTGATTTTTTTTTTCTTTTATCTGAAAGTTTAACATTTAGCACAAGCACTTTAAATTAATTAAACCTGTTTTCTGAATAGCATTAAGTATATCCCTCTAGATTTGTGCAACACTGCCTCCACTACAATCAGACGGGACTCGTGCTTATAACAGTAGCCTGCTGGAGTACACTCATTAAGACTGACATAGTCATTTAGTTTAAGCCAGGTTTCAGGAAGGCAGAGTATACATCAAAACAATTATCTGTGATCATTTAATTTACAATAACTGCCTTAGATGTGAGTGATCTAATGTTAAGCAGCCCAAGCTTTAGAAATTGTTTTTGTTCACTTATTTTGTGATAGTCTGGTTTAATCACAATCAGATTTTTTGTAGATCCTTTAGTATAGTTGTTGGTAACCAAAACAGTTTGGTTACTAACAATCGATTCAACCCAATGGCAGTTTTTTTTTTCAAACCAAATGTAAAAGGCAGTGAAGTCTGCACAGCCTGCAGCCCTGAACCATCTATAAACTGAGAAAAAAACTACAATATTTTTGGACCAAATGATTATTTATAGTTATTTACAAACGTATATGTCTGATGTGGTAGAAAATGCCCCGTTAACCTGGCTCAAGTTAACCTGTCCTAATCGACAAATTGATACTCTCTTAGGCATCTCCTCTTTGACACCTTCTTCCCTTTTGAACACTATTACTTGGGAATAAGGTCTCTAGAGTTCCACGTAAGCACTATCACTTGGGAATGAAAGTAAGGTCTCTAGTGTCTAGCCTGCCACACAGAAGTAACCAGACGGACTGCAAACAAGGCCTTTTAATATGCTTTAATTACAGTTGGGATTATCTTAGAGCAATTTCAGAGAGAATCGCCACAACAAAAAGAGTACAACAGTTTATTTAGAATAAATGCATGGCAAAAGTGACACGATTCATTACATAATTTTTCTTTAATATTATTGGTTCTTCATTTATATAATTCTCTGTTAATAGGTACAGTAAAAGTTAAATTTGATTCCTTGGTACTTCAGGTTGTTGGTTGATGCGATTAAATTCAGACAGCTGTATAGTTTTGTTTCCTCTTGTGTTGTTATATTCAGACGCACTTTGGCCCAAGTGTTGGGGACATTTAGTTTTCAAAAGCATATAAATGTGAATCCTGCAAGAAAAGGGAATGTTAGTTATGATTAAAAAAAAAATCATTCACACCAACAAATGAAAGAAAAGTAGATGTTATTGTCACATATTTGAATGGTGTGATATTTCTTGGAAGCCTTTTATATATATTTAAGTAAATCTTATCTTGCATAGATACACAACATAATTTAGAACATTATGATATGACACAATTGCTGTGTTTTAATTACTGATCAGTTTCCATCAACAGCTTGTGAATTTATATTTGCATTAAAGTAACACCAACGTTATTCTGTGCTGGATACTGCTTGATAGTTTCTACAGTTCTCCTATCTCCAGGTAATTGTACCATAGTTTGACGAATAGCTTTTAAAAAAAAAAATGTTCGTGCATTAAAGTGCAGTGGCTTTTATAACCTTTGCATATTATGCAGAGGGATGTAATTATCTGTATGTACAGTTAAGTGACCTCTATTAAAGAGTTTTAATGGATTTTTGATCCCTGCTGCACTGCAAAAAAAAAAAAAAAAGCTTTGATGGTAAAAGTGGTCACATGAGGAAATTGTTATAAAGTTATACAAATCTCAATGAATATCTGATTTAAAAATGTCTCTGTTTTTGTCCATACAATGGAAGTCAATGGTCACCAAACCAACAATCAATTTAACCCAGTGGCAGTTTTTTCAAACCGAATGTAAAAGGCAGTGAAGTGCACAGCCTGGAGCCCTAAACCATCTATTCAAAAATTGGTTGTTTAAGTATTTCTTAACTGGGTATGATGCCGACCTATATCAGAAATGAAGAAAATAGAAAAAAATAGAAAAAACAAATTTATATGAAAAAAATATTAAATTCATTCTCCCATTCTTCTTCATAACAAATAGCTTTAGTTTTTGTTTGACATGAAGGCATGTGGTCTGTGGTAGCCCATACTTTTTCCTCTGCATTTATCCCATCCAAGTTAGTGCAAACACATTAGGAGTAGCGAGTAGTGAGCAGTGAACACACACACACACACACACACACACACACACACACACACACACACACACACACACACACACACACACGTAGTGTTTCCATGTTTTATGGGGACTTTCCATAGACATAATGATTTTTATACTGTACAAACTGTATATTCTATTCCCTTACACTAACCCTACCCCTAAACCTACCCATCACAGAAAACTTTCTACATTTTTACATTTTCAAAAAACATCACTTAGTATGATTTATAAGCTGTTTTCCTCATGGGGACCAAAAAATGTCCCCACACGAACAAGGATTTCTGATATTGCCATCCTTATGGGGACATTTTGTCCCCATAAGGTAGGGTTTACCAGGCCACACACACACACACACACACACACACACACACACACACACACACACACACACACACACACACACACACACACATATACATATATATGCATATGATACTTTAACCCAAATCCCCAAAGCTAAACATAGCCAAAGAAACGTCCCGGGTTACGTATGTAACCCTAGTTCCCCGAAGGGACGGACGCTGCGTGAAATCGCAGTGGGAACGCCCTCAGCGTGACGCGTCTGAAGCATGAATGAAATCAGTCAATGGAGAGAATGAGCGTACGGCGAGTGACGTCATCGACCAGGAAGCTATAAATATCCCCTGAGTACACAACACGCCAGCTTAAAAGTTACTGAAGCAGCGACCCAAGGGGATGCCGAGAGTATGGCAGGACACGCAGCGTCCGTCCCTTCGGGGAACTAGGGTTACATACGTAACCCGGGACGTTCCCCTTCAGGGACTACCGCTGCGTGAAATCGCAGTGGGAACGCAATACCCACATCCCCATACGACCAAATCCCCGTCATGTGTCATTAGGAGACACAAACCGACGAGAGAACCTGAGCCCCGGGAGTGGAGCTAAGATCGAGGGAATAAAATCTAACGAAAGTGTGCGGTGAGGACCAGCCTGCCGCATCACAAACGTCCTGAAGAGAAGCTCCTGAAAGAAGAGCTGTAGAAGCAGCCATACTCCGGGTCGAATGAGCCCTTACAGCCAAAGTGAAGGCTGATGGGCCGAACCATAAGCAAGTGGGATGGCCTCGACCACCCACTTGCTCATCCTTTTTCTAGATGCAGGACACCATTTCTTAGGTGACCCAAACAGACGAACATTTGTTCCGATCTCCTCCACAGGGCAGCTCTGTGGACGTAAGCATCAAAACCCAAACTGGGCACAGCAAATTAATTTTCTCCTGGTCTGACGTCAGAAAAGGCGGAGGACAGAAAACCTGCAGAACTATAGGTCTAACTGAAACAGTTGGAACCTTAGGAACATAACCTGGTCTCGGAAAGAGAAAGGCCTTAACCAACCAGGAGCAAATTCCAGGCACGAGGGAGCCACCGAAAGTGCTTGAATATCTCCAATTCTTTTTAGAGATGAGATAGCGAGAAGAAGGATAGTCTTTAGAGTAAGAAACTTTTCCGAAACTTCCTCGATGGGCTCGAAAGGAGCAAGGGAGAGACCTTCTAAGATGACGGCCAGATCCCAAGCTGGTACCCTTGTGCGAACTGCAGGCCTCAGCCTCAAGGTGACACGAAGGAAGCGAGACATAAGCGGGTGTTTCCCGAGGGAACCTCCACTTGAAGGGGTGTGGTAAGCAGCTAAGGCCGCCACATACACCTTCAGTGTGGAGTGGGATAACCCTGTGGAGAGACGGTCCTGCAGGAAATCCAGGACTGTACCAACCGGGCAGTTAACTGGGTCCTGCTGGCGCTCTCCACACCAAGAGGTGAAAAGTTTCCACCTCGCGGCATATAACTTCCTCGTGGAGGGAGCTCTGGATCGGAGGATGGTCTCAACGACCTCAGCCGAGAGACCAGAATCTATGAGCTGGGCCCCCTCAGAGGCCAAGCCCACAGCCTCCATAGCTCTAGACGGGGGTGAAGGATCGACCCACTCGCCTGAGAGAGCAGATCTCTCCTGATCGGTATCTCTAGGGGAGAGCCGTTGAGGAGAGACACTAGGTCCGCAAACCATACCCGGGCCGACCAGAACGGGGCTATTAGCAGGAGACTGAGCCCGTCCCGGCGAACCCTCTCAAGAACTCCTGGGAGCAGAGCGATCGGGGGAAAAGCGTACAAGCGTGACCTCGGCCACGGATGTACCATCGCATCCAACCCCAGCGGGGCTGGATGGCTGAGAGAGAACCACAGCGGGCAGTGTGATGTTTCTCGAGAAGCAAATAGGTCTACCTCGGCAAGACCGAAATGTTTCCATAGGAGTTCCACCACCTCGGGGTGAAGACTCCATTCCCCGGGCCTCGGCCCCTGTCTTAACAGGATGTCTGCCCCCTGATTTAAATACCCCGGGAGATAAAAGCTCTCAGAGAAAGAATTTTCCCCTGGGACCATAGAAGGATCTGACGTGCCAGTTTGTAAAGCGGGCAAGAACGCAAACCCCCCTGATGGTTGATATAAGAAACCACCGATGTGTTGTCTGTCTGGACATGAACATGGTGGCCCCTTAGGTCTGGGGGGAAGTGTTTCAGAGCCTGAAACACCGCCAACATCTCTAGGCAGTTTAAGTGCCACAGACGATGATGGTCCTCCCACAGACCCTGAGCCCACCCGTGAGAGAGGCATCTGTCATTAGCATAACGCGACGACAAGGAGCTCCTAACACAGGGCCTTGGGACAGAAACCAAGGATCTTTCCACATGATCAGGGCGTGATGACACCGTCGCAAACTCACGATCATGCGAAGCGGATTTCCCCTCGGGGAGAATCCCTTGGTCCTGAGCCACCACTGTAACAGTCTCATGTGCAAGAGGCCAAGAGGTATCACGTTGGACGCAGCTGCCATGAGACCTAGCAGTCTCTGGAACTGTTTTACAGTGGATGACTGGCCTAGCTTGACCTGATCTACTGCAGCGAGAATCAAAGCAATACGAGCAGGTGACAATCGTGCCTGCATCGTCGTTGAATCCCACACTACACCTAGAAAAGTGGTTCTCTGTAATGGAGAAAGAACACTCTTTTTGGCGTTGAGCCTCAGCCCCAGTCACTTGATATTAGCAAGAACGACATCTCGGTGCCGAACCGCCTGTTGTTCCGATTGAGCTAGAATCAAGCAATTGTCTATATAGTACAGAAAGCGGATGCCCTGTAACCTCAGCGGGGCTATAGCAGCATCCGTACACTTCGTGAATGTTCGGGGTGACAGTGCTAGGCCGAACGGAAGAACCCGATATTGGTACGCTTCGCCCCCGAAAGCGAACCTCAGGAACTTCCTGTGTTGAGGGAGGATAGATACATGGAAGTAAACGTCCTTTAGATCTATCATGACAAACCAGTCCTCGGAACTGATTTGAACATCCCCAGTGACAGACACAGCGCCCTGTAACGTACTGGCAGGGAACAGCTGGTCTGGGCACTCCACAACCCTCCTCGGAGGGGGCGAGCGTCCCTCGGGAAATCGCTCGCCGAGTCTCTCTACGCCCTGTGAAGGCAGGGTTAGTAGAGCAGACCACTGAGGGCATCGGAAAAGACAGGGCACCGTGTTCTTGTGCAGTGAACTCAGGTCTTTCACGATAGGGACCACCCTCAGAACCCTGACGTTCAGCACGTCAGGATTTTTTTTTTTTCGATGAAGTAGTATCCTAACTCCCTGCTGGGTGGGGGACCCATTCCGCCAGGAACTCTACTAAGGGAACCAGCCTCTCGAGGCTGGCCTCCGGATGAACATCCCGAGTGACAGACACAGCGCCCTGTAACATACTGGCAGGAAACAGCTGGTCTGAGCACTCCACAACCCTCCTTGGAGGGGGCGAGCGTCCCTCGGGAAATCGCTCGCCGAGTCTCTCTACGCCCTGTATAGGCAGGGTTAGTAGAACAGACCCCTGAGGGCATCGAGAAAGACAGGGCACCGTGTTTTTGTGCGGTGAACTCAAGTTTTTCCCGATGGGGACCACCCTCAGAGTCCTGACGTTCAGCCCGTCAGGACTTTTTCGACGCGGCCTTTCTGGCGACAATGACTGTCCTCAGATCAGTCCTGCCCCGAGAAGGCCGCGCCGGAGAGCACCCCGCCTCGTCCCTCCAGTTTCTCTGCAGGGGGGCACGAGACGTGACACTCCGCTTCTGCTGTGCTCTTTTTGAAGACGAACTCAACGAAAGACTTTGCTCTGGTTGAACATTCTGCGTGACAGACACAGTGCCCTGTAACGGCGCACCGGCAGGGAACGACTGGTCTGAACACACTAGAACCCTCCTTAGAGGCGGCGAGCGTCCCTCGGGAAAGCACTCGCCAGACCCTTCTACGCCCTGTTTCGGCAGGGTTAGTAGGACGGGCCCCTGAGGGCGCCGGGAGAGACAGGGCACCCTTAAGGGAGGTGAACGCAAGTCTCTCTCGGCGGGGACCCCCCTCAGATTTCCTTTGAGCAGGTCGGCCTGAAAAGCCTGCATAAAAGTCATCGTATGCAAACATGCAGCCGCCTGCCGAGCCACCGAGTAAGCCTTCCCCACCAGCACAGAGGTATATATGTTTATTTATTTATTTATTTTTTGGTGGAAGAGCCGGTGCTTTAAGTGAAGACGATGAAGCAGGAGAGAGATAGCTCGCAAGCGTCTCCTCCGCCTACAGTATCGTCACATAACCAGCAGATTTAGCACCAACAATGTTACCATAAGCATTGGACTGATTTGTGTAAATTCTGCTTGAAACCGGTCTAACCCAGGTCTTTGAAACCTCAGCATGAAGATCTGGGAAGAACGGTAAGCACCGGCTAGAAGGTTGAGGTCGTGCAGACAGAAATCTATCATCTAGATTGCTTTTAATTCTAGAAACCTGTCTATCAGCTGGCCACTCGATACTGTTATTTTTTTTTAACTTTTTTTTAGCTTTTCAACAGCCCGAGATAATACATCCATCAAACCTTCTTCATTTGCAGTATAATGTGATAAACTAGTTTTCTCTGATAATAAACTTTCGACATCCAGCTCCTCAGAACTGGAAAATCTCAATTCAACATCATCATGTGCCTCCACCCGGGCAGAGGTAACCGCCGCAGCGCGTGCTTCCAGAGCCGGGTGAGAGGCACTAGATCTCGTCGGAGATAGCTGAGATAGGGCGGAGCCCGTCTCAACGTCGCCAGCGAGATCCATCTGCGAGCCCCAAGACAAGCGCCGCCGCTCTGCCTCAACAGAAGCGGGACCCGAGCCTCGGGGAGCTCGCAGCAAATCACTCTCCTCGAAGAGCGATCGCCGCGAGCGCAGAGTTCTCAAGGGAAAACGCTCGCAATGCTGACAATCGACTCTCTCGAGAGCCGACTGGGCATTGCTGCACTCCCAAACAAGCCACACTTAGCTCGTGTGAATCCCCACCCGTGATGTGTTTTCTTTTTTTCGAGTACAGGGGGGAACACACTTCTTATACTGCTCGCTCATATTGGTTTTTTTATATAAAATATATATAGTGAGAACTCCTGACAAAACAGACAAACACAATCGACAGATTCAGACACACACAGAGCTGCTGAAGTAACTAAAAGCTGGCGTGTTGTGTACTCAGGGGATATTTATAGCTTCCTGGTCGATGACGTCACTCGCCGTACGCTCATTCTCTCCATTGACTGATTTCATTCATGCTTCAGACGCGTCACGCTGAGGGCGTTCCCACTGCGATTTCACGCAGCGGTAGTCCCTGAAGGGGAACAACAGTTATGGAACATTCACTAATAGGGATGAAACATCAACAATAGGCTTTACATTGACTATGGCCTTCCCATACTTTGACTACAAACTTGGTCCTCAAATCATTATGTATTTTGCAATACATGTAACTTTATAACGTTGCACTCTTTCTATAAGTTATAAATAGCTAGTAAGATAACGTTAAAGGATTAGTTCACTTTTAAAAAAACTTTTGCTGATAATTTACTCACCCCCATGTCATCCAAGATGTCCATGTCTTTCTTTCTTCAGTCGAAAAGAAATTAAGGTTTTTGATGAAAACATTCCAGGCTTTTTCTCCATATAATGGACTTCAATAGGACACAAACGTTTCAAGGATCAAGTGACAGTTTCAGTGCAGCTTCAAAGGGCTTTAAACGATACCAGACGATGAATAAGGGTCTTATCTAGCGAAACGATCGGTCATTTCAAAAATAAATAAAAAAGTTTAAGTTTTATAAGCACAAATGCTCGCCTTGCTTTGTTCTGTGATGCACGTTCGTGATCCTGTTCGAACTCGTTCATCAAAATGAACAAATCTTTTTTCGAGTCATTTCATTCGTTGAATGAACGAAATGACTCGAAAAAAGATTCGTTCATTTGGATGAACAAGTTCGAACAGGAGAGTCACGAACGACTGTACGCGCTCGCGCTGTGCAAGAGAGGGGTGATCAGCGCGTACACGAGCGTGATTGACACTGCTAAGACATTCCTCCTGGCTCTGATTGGTTGTTCTTGACCGGGAGCGGTGTATTTCTGCAAATGGCAATAGGACCACAGGGAGGAGCCAGAGGAGCTTGATTTTTTCACAGATTATCTGTCTCATATTCTACTGTCAGGACATAATTACAGTTTTAACAAATATTTGTTTACAAAAGTTACCTACTTGAGCTTTCAGTAGACTGGTGGCAGATCACAGCCCCATCCTATCACAATACACAGAATGGCTCCAACACCTATTATATACCCTATATATTGTCATGCTTTGTCAAATTCTTAAAATTCTATAAATTTAATTATTAATATAATAGATAAAGCAATAAATTAAACTAAATCAATAATTTCAATCAATTGAAATCAGTATCAACAAAAAACATTTTTGGACGGCAGTGGCACAAGCTGCATCTAGATGTATTCACACACTGTTTAATGCTGCTCAGCGATGGCATGAATACAATTAAAAAATGCATAAATAATGTTATGACAGATAATGTTTTAAATAAAAACTGTTCAATCAAGTAATTGTTTTAAAAAGAAATACAAAAAAAATTATTATTTTAAATATAAAACTAAAGTCAAGTCAAGTCGTATATGTATATAACATTACAATTTTGGACATTTGAACATTACAAACAATACAAATTGTTTCAAAACAACTTTACAGTGATAATAGGACATTTTTGCTGTACAGTAACTCTAGAAGTCATAGTCCAGCTTAAGTAAGTTTTTGATTGATACATTTATGTTGTAAAAATCATTAGTTATTAACTTAGGGGCCGCTTACACAACACTGTTTTCAACAGAAAACAGAAAACGTTTAATGTGTTCTGGCTGTTTATTTACATGACAACGACGTTTTGGTGGCCTGAGAATGCAAACTTTGTTAGTTTTTTTGAAAACGAGTTTTCTTTACAAAGTGACATCAACGATTACTTGTCTGGCATGCATAATACAGTGTTTTTAGTCTTTTTTTGGTACGGAAATAATTTTGATAACATTTACATCTGTGCAGAGGATAAAACTTTTATCGTGTCAATGAGGCCTTCGCAGGGGATAGTCAAGTCAAGTTACCTTTATTTATATAGTGCTTTTTACAATACAGATTGTTTCAAAGCAGCTTTACAGAGATAACAGGAAAATAATGTTGTAATAATATTGTTAAATATAAATTTAAATTTCCCCAGCTAAGCAAGCCAAAAGCCAATGGCGACAAAGTTGTATGATTATGATTCAGGCAGCATTATAGGTCAGAAGTCAGATTGGATCAGGACTTTTACAATATTTATCCAGTTCCATCTGGTTGGGGGTCAGAGTCATCACGCCGGTATGGAGATGAGTTTGTTGAGTTGTCCATGAGGCCTTTTCAGTGTTGATGAGGCTGGCACTTCAGGGATGCGTTGCCGTCGTGTCCATGCGATGGTCCTTCATCAGATCCGGATACGGCCTGGATCCGGCGGACTGCGGTAAACCTCGGGATAAACAGAGAGACTAATATTAGCGTAGACTCCATCTTTCTTATGATGTACCAAGTACATCAGGATTTATGGGAAGTGTTTTGTTCCGGCTGATCTAAACTATGCAGCCTAACATTGAATTATAGAAGTCTATAATGTGTTATGTGTATGCTAAGCCATAGAGATGTGCTTTTTGTCTAGATTTAAATTGACAGAGTGTGTCTGCTTCCCGGACAATGAAGATTGTTCCAAAGTTTTGGTGCTAAATAGGAAAAGGATCTACTGGCAGCAGTCGATTTTGATATTCTAGGTATTATCAACTGGCCGGAATTTTTAAATCGTAATAGACGTTTTAATCAGTAAAACTAATAGAGAGATACAATGAATGGATATGATAAGAGCAAATCATTTGTGACTCTAATGAGAGCTGTCTCAGTACTATGATACGGTCTAAATCCTGACTGAAAATCCTTTGCAGATACAATTTCTTTCTATAAGGGAACATAGTTGTGAAGATACTGCCTTTTCTAGTATCTTTGACTGAAAAGGTAGATTCGTATGGAAGCTTGTTTCCGCCACAGAATAAAACATTTTAAAAGATAATTGTGACTTTATTTCTCAGAATTGCGAGATATAAAGTCAGAATAGCGTGAAATAAACTCGCTGTTGCGTGTTATAAAGTCAGAATTGCAAGATATAAAGTCAGAATTGTGTGAAATAAAGTCGCAGTTGTGTGTTATAAAGTCAGAATTGCGAGAGAAAAAACTAAGAATTCGGACTTTTATCTCGCAATTCAAACTCTATATCATGCAGTTCTGACTTTATAACATATAATTGCAAGTTTATATCTCGCAATTCTTACATATTTTCTCAGAGTTGTGAGATTCGCAATTGCGAGTTATAAAGTCCAGTTCTATGGGAAAAACAGACGTGACTTTTTTCTCCTCAGAATATAACACGCAATAGAAATTTTATTGATCAGATATAAATCAGAATTGATTTATATCAATCAATTCTGACTTTATAACACGCAATTGCGACTTTATTTCATGCAATTCTGACTTTATAAAAGAATTTGTCAATTGCAGGCCGATCTTGAATCTATGGAATCTTGTTTCCGCCACAGAATGAAAAATAAAAAAGGTAATTGTGACTTTTTATCTCAGAATTCTGACTTTTTTCTCACAATTGCGAGTTTACGTCTCGCAATTCTGACTTTATTTCTCAGGATTGCGAGATGTAAACTTGCAATTGTGAGAAAAAAAAGTCCGAATTGTGAGAAGTCGCAATTACCTTTTTTATTTTTCATTCTGTGGCGGATAGATTCGAGATCGCAATTGAATAATTCTTTTGGATCAAGTTGCATTTTTTAATAAGCAGTTTTATAATAACCAGCTTAAAAGGTTTCTGTACGTATCCTAATGAGAAATTGAATTAATGATATTAAGAAAAGAATCTATGACCTGGGAAGCATCTCTTAGCCGGTATAGGGTCTAACTGACATAGATGTATACATACATTAGATGATTTAACGAGTTTTGACAATTCTTCCTCTCTTATAGCAATGAATAAATGAATGGAATTTTTCAATGCACTGTTTGATACGATACTGTAGTAGACGGTTTCATGGTTATAATTTTCTCTGAAACATCTGGAGTTAAAGCTGTATTTTTCGTTAATTAGCCACTGTATCAAATACATACCTAGGGTTGTGTTTGTTTTCTTCTAAGAGAGTTGAAAAATAAGCAGATCTAGCAATTTAAGGCCTTTCTGTTTGCAATAATGCTTACTTTCCACGAAATGCGAAAAACCTCTAGTTTAGTTTTTTTCCAGCTGCGCTCAATTTTTCTGGCTGCTCTCTTGAGGGCCAGATTGTGTTCGTTGTTCCACAGACTATTTAGGGGCCAAGCACCAGAGTTGCGGAGGCACCTATTGTGTCTGTTCCAGTTCTTATTATTCTTCTTCTTCCGGCTGGGCGTCTATGGCAGCCCATAGAAACGTTTGCGGGACAGTTGTTTTGGTTTGACATTCTGATACAGGACAGTCCCAATATTAAATACACCAATTTTGGTGTCTCTAACTCATTCCCTCAAGCGCCACCACCTGTCCAAAATTTCACTTTTATTATGCTAATAACTTTTGAATCGTAAGGCCTATGAACAAAATTATTTTTTCCTCTGATTCCGGAGCTCATGCCGATTCGATTGCACCCTATGACGTCATTTTCCGAATTGTTCAAAAAACCTACTTTTTCGAACTCGTCCTAGACGGTATGTCCGATTTTCAACAAAATCGCACCAGATCATCTTCAGGCAGTGGGGACAAAAAGTTATGGAATTCAAGTTGATTCGTCAAAATGTTTTCAATAAACGCACGAAATAAATGTATGTAGCGCTTGCGAAAACAGACGTAAGGCTGTATCTCTGCAACGCTTTATCATATTAAGACCAAACTTGGTACATGTCATCACAAGCATGACCTGAGGCTACATGCTGCGTTTCGGCGCAGCGCCACCTACTGGTCCGGAGATACAGAAAATTGCTATTTTTGCTTATAACTTCTGAATTGTTTGTCCAAAAATCATAAAAGTGGTCTTGTTAGATTCAGGGCGCCACGACGAGTCGAGTGATATCCAATTTTCCCAGATCGTCCATTTTGGCTATCGGCCATTTTGAATTATGTGCTAAAATGCTGTATTTTCTGAACGCATGAACGAATTGTTACGAAACTCGGTATGGGTCATCAGTACAATGCCCTGAAAGAGCCTGAGAAGTTTCGAAACAGTGCCACCTAGTGGTAAAATGTATTGGTAAAAATTGGTATTTATGGTAAAAAGTTCCTGTGTATTTAAGCCCTGTGTTTGGTTCAGTTCAGGGGGGTATTCCAGAAAGTAGGTTATGTGACATACCTGGGTATGTTTAACATTAAATTAACGGATAACCTAAACTTTCCGTTCCCAAAACGAAGGTAACTTTTTGGGGTATGTAAGTAGCCATCGCAACCTTTTCTCTGAACATAACCTGCTCCAGAGCAAGATTAGTTTACTTCAGAGGTGTTGGAATACACCCCCCAGTTGTCTGATATTGTTGCGTTTAGACGGTTGTTCAGGGGTGTATTCCAGAAAGCAAGGTTATCTTACTGTCAAACATACCCTGAACTCTTCGTTGATTAAACCAAACCTTGCTTACTTGGGAGTAAGTTCATCCAACTCAGAGTATGTTCATTGTTAAGACACCAGATATTCTCAACAGAGCAACAAATTGACGAGTCACCATTTAACGGACGTTAAGGAAAAGCGCACCATCCTACTTTTCTTTTTCTTTTGTTAAATACTGATTTACATACTTAGTGTATATCACCACCTATTTGGTGGTTGTGCAATCATTTTCAATCTTTTCGTTTAATTATCTTTGATCACTGTGAATAAGAACTATATTGCTCTGATAGCAGGTGTAAGGAACTCAGCTTTCTGGAAATATTAATAATCAATAATATCTTGTTATTATTAATTATAAATATTTGGGTCAGTTAATTGGATTAACTTGATGTGGCTGAATTAATATTACAATCAATTAATCAGTTCTTCCAACGAACTCTTTTGATTATTAATTTATTCTAAGAAAAGGGTATCTTCCATGGCCACCGAAGAATAATTATTTCTTCGCCTGTACAGTACTTTGAGCCAGTAGCAAAAACCGTGATCGTAAAGTGACTTGTATTGCAAACAAAACAGAACCAAATACATATTATGTACAAGTTTTATTACCTAAATATAGATATTTATATGAATATAAATAAACTAAACAACATACACACATGAATACATAAATAGGTTAGTGATAGGATGAAATTGGAAACCGGAAGAGGGTCTATGAGAAGAACCATCAGAATTTCATTTTCACATTTCATTGAATTGAATACTTGCATTTGTAATGGGAACAATTCTTGAAGTTGTTGAAAATTGAAGTCGTTGATGGTTCCGGCAGTGTCAAGTGGAAGTTGGTTGAGCGTTCTCTTTCTCCAGGAACGCATGACTGGTTTGGTGAAGGCCTGGGACTCTGTTGAGGCCACGCCGGGCACCCAGGAGAAGTGAGGAAGTCGGAAGGATGGGTGATTGGAGTCGTTGTTGGTTGGAGTCTTTGTTCCAAAACTCTTGAGATTGTCCTTGGTTCTTTGTGAGAGAGTCATCTCTCTCCTGCCTGTGCCCATATCTGGTTGGATTGCGGCCTGCTGGGCCCTGGGGCCCCTGTGGAGGGGGAGGGGGTTCCCCAGAATCACCAGAACAGTGTTGCGGCTGGATGAAAGAACTAAGAGAGGGAGGTCACATGTGGACTGTCTCTAATAAGGCCTGGAAAAGATCCTCCCCTAAGGGTTGAACTCGACCAATCAGAAAGGTGACATGTCTGAGAGGGAAAGTGGCTCTTAGTTGATTTACGGATCTTTGTCCCTAGCATGATTATACCTTCATTAATGTTCAGATAGCTATAACACATCCACATTGCATTCTAGAAGAAGGTGATGTACATCAAAGTGTGAGTCATTAAATTAGCATTAATTAGGTAGGAGGCATGATACAGGTGAGGTTACATTGATCGTTAGTTGGTTGTATACCAGGATACATACCATAATATATACCTAATAGTACACGAGACAGTAAACCATTTACACTGTTTCTTTCACAGTTTTATGCATGTTCATTTATAGATCAATTAGTCTATGATTAATGCAGCAAAGTCTGTTTTAAAGAGGTTTCTGTTTCATAGTCTCTCTCTTGAGTATGTGGCCACATTCCTCGGAGGTCGTAAAATCTCCTTATCATGCCCTGTAACATGACACTGTTTCTGCCCTTGTGTTTGTTCATTTGGGCTGTGTGAAGAGTTTCATAAACCTTTGTATATAATGAATAATTACTATGTGTCTGATTGGTCCATACCCTACACAGGTTATGTTCAGAAAGTAGGTTGATATGGCTACTTGCATACCCTGAAAGTCAGGTATGTCACATGTCCTGCTTTCTGGAATACCCCCCTGAACTGAATGTTTGATGTTCTTGTTATACTGAGTTTGTTGTTAAAATAAAGCCTGAAAATAAAGCATGCCTGCTGTAACTGGATCCTGAGTAGTTACTGTATGTCATTGTGAGGGGGAGGAGAAGTTTTATTTTATTTTTTTATGAAGCCCTGCCAATAAATATATTGCAGCTGATAATTTGAGTCATTTCCTATATGAACTGCAGTGTGCTGATAACAGCACTCTAATGGCTGCCCTGCCATCTCATTTTTCACTTAGTGACATAGAAATTAGGAACTAATCTTAAATAATTTCAGTTTAATTTAACTTTTAATTTTCTGATAATAAGTTCCTGAGGATGCACAAATCTTCTGCACATTCATCACTCATTAATTGCATTATTGACCTTCAAGAGATCCCACTGAACTGTACAGCCTTGTGTCTTTTGTTTGTATGTGTATCTTTAAAACTTCTACAGGGCAATCCTGATGCTAAACACTCTCCCTGTGGTACTTCTAGACTAATTTGTTGTGATCGTTGAGTGAATAGCATTTTAACAAGATGCACCGAAGTAAAGCAGTTAATGTGATGAGAATAAACCCCCTCTGCAGGCGACAAGGTAACACTATCTATCACCATCCACTGCCATCAGCACACCTGCAGAGAAAACAAGATCTGATTGATGCTCTCTTTGTCTACTTCAACACAAGTTTCCTTTCGCCACTACTAATGATAGTTTATGACAAAGAGAATGGAAACTTTAAGACAGACACTTTGATTTATCCATAACTGTTTTTCACATTTTATCAAACAAAACATAGGGGGATGGGATATATTCATTTGGAATATATAGTACATGCAAGTGTAAAATATGCATATGCACTAGAAATAATAGAACATTCTAGGAAGAGTAAAAAGAGATAAATAAATAAACAAATACAATAAAATGCACTAAATGAAATACACTATCATAGAAAATAACATTGCCCCCCAACATGGTATGTTTATCACATTATTTAAATTGTTAAAAGTAGAAATACAATAATCAATGACAACTAGTAAATTAACATGATCTAGAAGTAAAACAAGAAAAAAGAGAGGGGAAAAAAATAAGACGTAAATTAGTCATTAAGCAGAAAGTATACTTGCACGTCTATTTAGGCCTCCATTGTCGCTGTAGCTTGCATGCATTCCATTCTGTTCTGTTTATGCCGTTTTTTTTCGACTACCTTGTGAATCTACGCCCCAAAGGCACGGTTGATACCTTGTGGATAAACTAATTACTTCAAAAAAAAAATGCACATGTGTGACCGGTTTTAAAAATCCGGCGGTGCTCGAACAGTATGCGCATACACTTCTGATAACAAAATTCTGTTCATTGGATACTTTGGATAAACACTCACCGCATGTCTTCAAGAGCACCTTTCACTCTAAGCCTGATGCTCTTCCATGCATCTGAACTAACTACAGATTGTCGTTCGATAATGTACCTCATCGATAATGTCTTTTATCGTCAGTTATGATCTTTTGAACTGTCAATCAATTTCGGACAAAGCCCCTTATCTCAATAAAATCATCATTGACAAAAAGCTTGATATTTTTCTTCTCACTGAAACTTGGCAAGTTCTTGATGATTTTCTGCAGTTAAATCTACTCACATATATATATCTGTCTTGACCCCGACTGCTCGGTAAAGGGGGTGGTCTCGCTGTCATCTATCGAGATAACCTCCGACTCACTTAACTTGATTTGCACAACACCAATACATTTAAATGTATGGTATTGAAGGCTGACTCATATAATATTCATTGGTTTTAGCCTAAGCTTACCTATGCATAAAAATGTCCTATGACTGTTATATCCTATTGCAATCTCAAAGCTGTTGATACTGCATCATTTTGTACCTCCATGTTTCTTTGAATCTGTCTGATGTTTTTGATATCTCCTCTCCCTCACTGATATTATCTAACTATCACTCCACCATTTCTGAAATCTTGCAGGAGCTTGTTCCTGTTAAGACCAGAAGTGTCCCTTCCACCCACTCCTCTCCTTGGTAAACCCCTGAGCTTCGTATCCTAAAGGCTACTGGTAGACAACTTGAGCGTATTTACAGGAAACTGGCCTCACTGTTCACTATTTAACTTTTATTGAACATCTCAAACAATATTGATCTGCTTTGAACTCTGCTCGTTCAAGTTTCGTCTCTGCCACAATTAACAATCAAGCAACAGGCCAAAAGCATTATTTAACACAAATAAATACGTTTACCAAACCTCCATCCCATGATGCTCTAACATCAGGTGAGCTTTGCTGTTCCTTCCTGAATTACTTGCTAGAAAAGACAGATGCCAGTGGTCCAGTGGTGTTTCTCTACTGATGCTACGAAGCTTAGGTTTTTGCCAAATCTATCTGGTCTGCCCCTGACTTTCTTTTCTCTGACTAGTCCATCTTCTGTCTTGCCAAATTAATTTAGTTAATCTTAAAATCCAAATCTTCATCCTGCCGACTTGACCTGCTCCTACTTCACTCCTAAAACTTTGCCATTTTGTCATCTCTGCACCTATTTCTCACTTCATCAATGCATCTCTTGCCTGTGCTTCATTCCCTCTGCCACTCAAAACTGCTGCTGTTACCCCTGTTCTTAAGAAACCAAATCTTGATCCCTCAGTTCTATCTAATTATCGTCCTATTTCAAATTGACCCTTTCTTGCTAAATTCCTGGAAAGTACTGTTGCCTCCCAGCTTCAGTCTTTTCAAGTCATAAATAGGGGTGGGAATCATAGTCATGTTAATCATAGTCATATCATTCATGATACGATATAATACACGATACCGATAATATCACGAAACAGAAATTCTGCTATAATCGATATATTTCTAGACCATCCTATAATGATACATCATGATATCTGTCATGAAAACAAACTATGAAAACAAAATGCCTGTGAAAAGGTTCAGTGCAGGTTTTCTCTCTTTATTAAAATCTAAACTGGTAGAAAACAGCACAGAAACTTTTTTAGTCTGTAAATTAAATTTAGCATTTGAAGTAAATAGGGCGAATCCACTGATAGACGCATGCTTTCAAACGGTCCCGTGTGTATGTATGCAAGCGCTCGATGAAAAGTGTCAAATATGTCTATTTACAACATGTTTGTCCCATCAATGGTATAAAAGCCGAAGTGCGTCCAGATTTTGAACTTAAACGTGGCTGGGGCATCTATTATTTTACTCACACTGCTGTCCGCCATCCTGTTAAACACTAGGGATATGCGTATCGACTAATTTGACGGTCGTTTAAACGTCAGTTTTATAACTGACTAGTTTAAAAGTAAAAAACCCTCTAAAGACTTGTGTATACATGGTCCATTTGAAACACAATCTATAAATCAAATTTGCTTGCTTCGGCTATCACACCGACATGCATGTCCTGCATATGGTTATGCATGGACATAGCTCGAGTTAACCAAGTGTGAAATGGCACAGCTTACAAAAAACTTTTGCATTTTAATTATATTTCAAAATACTCGTTCGTCTTTTGAGCGGTTATTTTTGTGCTCTTCGTGACTGACAGGAAGAAAACGCATCTGAGGTAAAATAAAAAAAATTACCTCTTAAGGTATTATTTTTCCAAGTGTTTTATTTTAATGTGCTATTTAAAATGCTTTTTAATATAAATGTCACAAAGTTCAAGGCGCAGGGAAGAAGCGGGAAACGGTGAACGGTAAACGGAAGTTTTAAAATAAATAAAATTAAAGTAAACGGCATGTGCTTCATAACCGACTGACGTTCATTAACGCTCGCGCCACTGGCCTCACTCCGTTTTTAAGGCGTGCACCCTGCTCTTCACAGTAACTTTAAATTAACAGTAATTTGAACAATAAAATCTTGTGCATTTTTTTCCCGTCTAATCACCTATTGTTTTCAGTGTCGACTAGTATCATCTGTACCATTTAGTCGACTAGTCTTGCACATCCCTTTTAAAAACCTTATTCATGTGCTGAGCGCTACCTTGAGTAGCCATGAAGTAGCGACGCTGGGAGCAGGGAAATCTATTTAGAGTGCCTTATGCTATTAATTAAAATATCAATATGTGGCGCCTCCGCATCAATTATCGTATCACACAGAGGACAACAATATATCGCCCTATTGATATTTTGTCCCACCCCTAGTCACAAATAATCTTTTTGATCTCTTTCAATGTGGTTTTCGCCCACTTCATAGTACTGAAACTACACTTGTAAAAGTAGTGAATGATCTACTACTTTCTGGTGACTCTGGTTCTCTGTCTAATCTTCTACTACTCGAGCTCAGCTCTGCCTTTGAGACGTCTCTCATGAATTACTTATTTCTCACCTCTTGGATGTGGGTATTTCTGGTGCTGCTCTTATTTGGTTTTCTTCCTACCTCTCTGATTGACAATTCTACATTTCAGCAAAGGATTTTTGATTACCTACTGTCCCGCTGAAGCAAGGTATCCCCCAGTGTTCTGTTCTCAGGCCATTATTATTTATAATTTACATATTACCTTTTGGTCAGATCTTACATCGTTATGGTTTTAATTATCACTTTTACGCTGTACACCTGCTCTGTCTGCCCAAACTTACAAAATATCTGCATGTATGAATAAAATAAAAGATTGGTTTAATTCAAATTTTCTGAAACTCAACATAGACATAGCTGAGATCTTTTTAATTAGAACTCCGTCACTCACTAGTTATTTCTACTGATTTCACCTGTGAGATTGCTGGTATTCACATCAAACCAAGTACGGTTAAAAATCGAGGTGTTATTTTCGACACCTCTCTCTCCTTTCAGGCTCATATCAACTCTATCACACAATCTGCATTCTTTCATCTACGTCACATTGCCCAGCTCCGTTCCTTCATCACTGTCAAAGATGCTGAAACTGTCATTCATGCATTTGTCTCATCACGTCTTGATTTCTGCAATGCCATTTTCAGTGGTTTACCTGCCAGCTCCATTTCCAGGTTACAATATATTCAATGCTCTGTTGCTAGAATACTTACCCATACCAAGCGGTCTGCTCATATCACCCCAATTTTGTATGACTCGTTCACTACGATCATCTGAATCTGGCCTTCTCGTGTTCCTTCAGTATCACCTCTCTTCAATGGGGGGCAGATCATTGAGTTATTGTTGCAACCAAACTGTGGAATACTCTCCCCCGATCACTCTGTTGTTTTAGTAATATTTCTGAAAATAAGTGAGTTATATGGTATTTTTTATGAACATAATTTTCTGAAAACGATGTCCCTTGGCAAAGAAAATAAATATGACATAACTTATGGTTAAACGATTGCAGAAATGATAAACATTTTTTTTATATTTTAAAGTTTAGTCTTGTTTGAAATTCTGAAATACTTTGTAAAGCTGGCACCAGAAGTTGCACAGAACAGGATTAAATGTAATAATTACAGATTTGGTAAATGAGCCAACTGCGTTTAATTCATGCATTTGAAAACATAATCTTATTGATCACAATTACACCAGAATCAAACGATTAATTGCATGAATTATGAATTCATAAACGTGTACCTTTGTAAAGTTTTTCATACATAAATGGTTTACATTTTAGATGCTGCCAGTAACGTCAGTATTGTACCTTTTGGTGTCAAGCCCGTTTTTCTCATATACACATTTATTGCAGCCCATTCTCATCCCTAGGCGTCATGAAACTGACGCCTTGGGAATCATTTTGACCATGCTTCAATATTCGACGCTTTAGGCACCCTTTAGCGTCAGTTACATGACGCGATCCTAGGGCGTCATCTTACTGACGCTTTACCTTTAACGTCAGTTAGATGACGCTATCTAATCCTAACCCTACCCCAGACCTAAACCTACCCGCGTCATCTAACTGACGCTTAGGTAAAGCGTCAGTAAGATGACGCCCTAGGATCGCGTCATGTAACTGACGCTAAAGGGTGCCTAAAGCGTCGAATATTGAAGCATGGTCAAAATTGTCATTTTAGTGACGCCTTGGGGTGAGAATGCGTTGTTTATTGTGTGGCTTCATGGGACTTCTATAGCACACAAGTATGAACCACTTTGATAGTTTTATTTATGCTTTGCATCCTATTTGAAACTTGAATTTTTAACTTTTCAACTTCAAGAACATGTCATACATGTAAACAATGACAGAATTCCATTTTTGAAGAAATTATTAATCTAAATGAGCACATTAGATTTTTTTACCTTTACTTTCATAGCGCTTTATTTTCATACAATACAAATTGTTTCAAAGCAGCTTTACAGTGATAAACAGAACAATAGTGATTAAATGATGCAGAGTTTAATTCGGCTGTAAAGCAGCTCTAAAAAGAAAAAAAGTGTTATTGTTCAGCTGAAGTCAGTTCAGTGTTGATGCAGTTACTTTGCAAAGATCATCAAATATTTAATTAGTTCAATTCGGCTGAAAGTTCTGCAGAAAACAGTGATGTCATCGTTCAGTTAATTTCTCATCCAATAGTGTCAGTGCAGTCAGATCAATAATATTGTTAATATTGATTGTAATATTAAGGTTAACCACGCCCCTTCTCTAATTACTTCTCAACCATATAATAATGGTTGGACGGATATTTTTAAAAATGAGTTATTTGTTTATGTGATGGCATTTAATTGATATCATTAAATAAAATAGAACCAACTTATTAATTCCATGAATTCCATATTTATAGATTCAGTATTGAAGTATTCACAAACATATGCAAGTCTCTAATCTAGTAAAGTAAAAGGATTACAAGACTTGGAAAAGGACTCTACCTTTGCCTCAGGCCAATTTAGTTTTCACCTACTCTAAAGAGAAGCAGTTGGCTATTTTCTGTTGGCCAAACTGCTTTGAGTGTAATCTAAAATGACATGCCTTTCTATGACCTTCGACACAACAGGTAATAGTAATGGACCTGTAATTGCACACCTCTGATAGAAAATAGGTGTTAATATGGCCCTCTTCCAACCCTTCGGACAAATCCTCAAATTAAATGAAATGTAGATGGGATTTGCTCTTGATCAACACACTGAATGCTTTTAGGAAAATTGTATTTTGTCTATACACAACTTTAAGCTTTACTTAAATTTTGCATGTCTTTTAAGCCCGGGACATTTTTTAAGCCGACGATCGGCCGTCTGGCCATTTTTGAGAGTCAGCCAACATAGTTTTTTCGGTGTGTTCCGCACCGTTGGCCTTAGTTGAACGCCGTCAGGTTTTTTTTGGCCGAACGGGCCGTCTGTGAAAGAGGGAACTCTGATTGGCTGTTCAGCTTAGTGAACGAGTCAGTGCACGAGAATAATAGCAAAACAGTGGGCAAAGAAGTAAAAACGGTACAGATAGAAGGCTGTTCTAATGTTATGTGATCTTATCTTATCTAATCTTATGTCATCTTATCATGAATTCAGGCCGCCATTGTAAATAAGAACTTGTTCTTAATGACTTGCCTGTAAAAATAAAGGTAAAAAAAAAATCTGAGTGTTTCTTGGCAAATATTTCAATATTAACATGAGCGGAGTGGAATAAAGAAAGTGTTTAGCAGGATTGATAATCAAAACGGTAAGCATGCACTGCTTTGTTTACGGTTTGTGTATCTACAGCCTGTTTCCTTTTTTGAATGATGAATATAGACGAATATATCTGCAGAAATAGACAGTTGTATCATTTACACGCAGGCGCAGAACGGCCATGCTAGCTGACAGTCGGCTGTGGTTCTCTCGGTGTGTTCAAGTGCAGCTTTTTCCCCCGATGCAAGCGACGCGAGGCGACAACACAGTCGGCTTTCATCAACACTAGTTCTTTGGTGTCGGTTTGGTGTGTCTCGGCTTTTAACTGTGAAACTCATTTTTCTTTTTTTTCACATGATCCAGTTTGGTTGTCTTCAAGAAGTAATTGATTATGATTTGAATGTTTGAAAGATGGGCATAACTATAAGTCAGAATTTGACTGAATTTCATTCCTTAATTGGGTTTTTACAGTTTTTCTCAAATGCTAAAACACATTTCACAAACGTTTCCTCCATGTTCCCCAATGTCTAAACACAACACCCTTTTCTAAAGCTACATAAACACAACCACACCTTCTCACTTCAAAACTCAAACTTTCACACCAAAAGAGCAGCTCGAAGCTTTCAAAAATTTGAACACTATACACATCATTACACACTACACCAAAATGCATATGCATATTTTTAGAAACTTTACAGTAATGGGTCTTCTTAGATCTTTGCAGAGGATTAGGCATTTAGATTTGTGAGTTTCATATGAAGAGTATAAATCTATAGTAAATTCTGCATGTACACTACTGTAACACAACTCAATGCAAAAACAGAATCTATTGCACACAACAGTACTCTTGAAAACATGATCAGGGTGTGAAGTTTTTTTATTTACTTTATTCACACCACAATCACTGTGCGGCATCATGTCGCTGAGGTGCATCGGGCCACATCACCTCATCCACATCGCAGGCTGTATTGTCTCTTGCCAGGCACCGCGGGAAAAACGCCCTGGAATGGCGAATCCATCCTTGGAAGGCCTCCAATGGGATGTCAACACAGGCCAGCTCCATTGCCCTTAGGAGGTTCTCTCTAGTGTATGGATGTCTGTCATAAACCTTCCATCTCCACGATGAGAAGAACTCCTCTATAGGGTTCAGGAAAGGGGAGTAGGGTGGCAGACAGACGTTTGAAAAGTGGTTACTGTTGGTGGTGAACCACTCTCTGATTTGGTTTGTTCTGTGGAAGTGTACATTGTCCCAAATGATCACATAAATGTGATGTGCGGGCCCAGGATGGTGTTGTTGGCGGCCCAGGAGGATGTATTTTAGCTCCTCTAGGGAGGTGAGGAGACGTTGGGTGTTGTAAGACCCAAGGACAGCATGCCGGTGGACAAGCCCCTCCAAACCCATGCCCGCACAAATAGTAATATTACACCCCCCCCTTTGTGACAAAGAAAGCAATAGAGTACAATACCTGTTGTGTTGTCTGAATGCCCTGATAATGGTGGCCACGGTGAACCTACTCAGGTCTGGACGGACTCTTAGTCCTGCTTCAGCCATTGTCATGCCATGGACTATGACATGGTCAATGACTGTTGCTCGCATCTCGTCCATAATGATGGTGCGAGGTTGTCTTGCTCTCCCTCCTGGACCTTCTCCTATCCCTTGTTGGCCTCCTCCTCTCCCTTGTTGGCCTCCTCCTCTCCCTTGTTGGCCTGCTCCTCTTCTTCCATGGCCAGCTCTTCTCCCTCCTCTGACTCGAATTCCTCTTCCCCTGACTCTGCCTTCATCCATTGTGTTTGTTTGGAATCTTCAGCAAACTGTGCACTCTGAACTTGCTTTTATACATGTGGTCACAGCATTAGCAACAAGTGTCTTCAATTTTGAGTCGTTGTGTGTAATGAATGACGCCAGGTGTGTTCATTGTGTTCAAATATTGCTGACTGTGGCAAGCATTTTGCATCACATAAGCTTTCATTTGAGAATATGAGCAGAGTTCTTTTGCAACTTGTGTTTTAGCAAGGAAAAATGTGTTAAGATTTATGAGAACGGAGGATTGTGTTTTGTGAATTGTGTCTTCATGTGAAATGTGTGTATGATATTGGAAAATGATGGCTAGATTTAGTAAATGTGTTAGACAACTGGTGATTTGGTTTAGAGGATTGGCTTTTGTGTTTTAGCATTTGAGAAAAACTGTAAAATCAATGCACTTTTTGTGAATTGTGACTAGGTTTAGGGTTGGGGTTTGTCTTAAAGGTTGTTGAAAAGGAAATTATTATAAATATAAGAGACATTTCATGTAGAAAGTGTAATAATATTTTGCAGGACTTTGACAAAATTGTATGCATAGTCACGTTTTCTTGTGAGATCAAGTTGTTGATTTAGATATCCTGAGCTGGCCAGGGTGTGTCATGAATAATTAAGGGTTCAGTCATGGTCACATGATCCAGTAATGAAATTGAAAGAGTTAATTTGATCATTCTCTCAGTCTTATCATTGAATAGCAAATTCAATCAATCTGTGTGAGGACGCAGTTATTCTTGGTGGACCCATTGCTAACTCTGTAAGATCAAATGCTTTGTAATGTATTTAAAATATTTCCAATTTCATTTTCCACCCATATGAAAATCCCATTTTTGTATTACATCTTTCTCAAGATGTGATTTCAAGTTGCCCTTGTTTCAGACATTTGAGAAAATCACCAAATTAATAGACATGATGATATTTGCTAATGGACAACATTGAATGTTTGAGGAACTTTTGATCTAGTCCATACACAACTTTACTTTTGGGAGTGCTAACTCTAAATAGATACATGATTTGGCCAAACATAATGTTGACAGAAATTAATAATTAATGGCTTTGATGGTTAATAAGTAATAATTTTTTTCCGTATTCTAGCCATTTCTGTGAAAACAAAAACTCATCGGTACATCATACAGTGATGTTCTAGAGAATTCTGTGCTTACATTGTTCCAATGGTTAGTGAAATTTAGTTTTTCTAATCCAGCATGACATTCTGGTTTGGAAAAAGTTATTGTCCTGTGCAAAGCCCAGATCTAAACTCTGCTGAACATCTTTTGGATAAATTGGAAAGCAAACTGAGCCAGAACCTATCGCACAACATCAGTGCCTGACCTCACTGATGATGACCTTGATGCAATGTCATTTATTTAACTAAAAAGGCCCTCCTTAAGCTTGTCACAGTTGTTTTGTGTTTAGTTTGGTTTCAATTGGACTTGTCTGCCTATCTTCATCTCACGTGTCATCATCATTATCAGTTCATCTGTATCACCTGTGTTTATAATCATCCTCATCATCATCTGTTTCACCTCTGTTCTGTCAACCAATGTTCATCTGTGTTTGTATTTAGTTCCCTTCTATTCAGTCAGTCCTTGTCCGTTTCTCAATATGCGTTCTTGTCTGTACTTGTGTTCTTGTGGACTTGTGAAACGTCATCAGTCGCTGCCCAAGTACTGTTCCAATTCAAAGTTCACATCTAGGCAAGTCCAGTTCAAATCCCCGGATGTGTTCTTGATCCGCCCCTTTTACAGAGGATGCATTGAGAGGTGACTTGTGCGGACTTGAGACAGCCAGGTATCCCAGAATGCATCTTGCACCAACCAGCAAGCGTCAAAAGCAGAGGAGAAAACCTGCGTAATCAAAATACTACTGTTATTGTGTCACGGAATGTAATTTTAAGAGTGTTTCATTTGAGAATGTAGTTTTTTAAAGCTCAAATATGTGGTTTATTTATAAAGATAGCGCCTATTTGAAAAATGTATCTGACGTTTTCGGAGTTGTGAGATTCAGGCGATCACCGGGAGTTCAGCGCTCATTAACCCCGACTGCAACAGCTTTTCCTCGGCTAGTCCTTCTGATGTTTGCCGCTGGCTCTGATGTCTCTAGTCTAGTGGAAACATAAAATATAATTTGTCTTGTGTATAAGTCGATCTTTGGTCTCATTAATCTATAGTTTGTTCCATGGCAGATCGTTTTGGCTGAGGGCAAAGTGAAGTTTCATAACTTTATATATTTAGGCTATTTAACTTTAACTTTGTAGCCTATTAGAGCCTATTTGCTTTATTTCTCTTTGTAGCTTCTTATACCTATTAGGCTACTTATACTTTTATACTGGATATTATTTATCATTAAAACTGACATTTAACAAAAAGAGACAGGGTTGTGTAATTTTATATATTCTAAAATATATAGAATATTTTTTTATATATATATTTTACTATACATTCTCTTCACTGTACATGTATAATAAAATAAAATGACACAACCCTGTCTCTGTTTGTTAAATGTCAGTTTTAATGATCAATAATGTTTCATATTTTTAAAATGAAAACAAAAAGAAGCAGGGTTGTGTTTTATATTTCCTGTTGTTATAAATATATGCAGTGAAGATAATCAATGTGCGTTGCCTGAACCACATTTGTGTGGCCATATGTTTAAGATTTTTTTTACATGAAAAGAGGCAGAGTGGTGTTTTATTACATATTTCGTTTTATTGTTGATAAAAAGAGGCAGAGATGTATTTTATACCACATTTCGTTTTATTGTTGCCTAAAATATACATATAGAGATAACTGGAGTAGCCAGAGCGAGCTGAGTGACTCGATCAAGAACGCGCTGTTCCATTTGCAGAATAACCGGATTAACTTTGCGTCCTCTCGTCCTCGGGATTTCGTTCTCTTGAGTCGAACTTGGCAAGTCCGAACTACCAAGGATGCAAGTCCGAAGTTTGCGTACTTGGTATTGAGAAACGGCCCATGTCTGTTCTCCGTTGTACTAAGTGTTTTGTACCTTCTGACTGTCTGTACCTGTTTGTATATTGTTGTAAGTAAACATTTGCATTGGAACTTTGGACTCCTCATTTCCTTCTTCCTCCATCACACTGTGACAAAACTGATATCTAGAACTATTGTCTACACACAGTGTCAAGGAATAGCCAAACCTTATATATTATATTTAAATGTCATGTAATAGCTTAGGTAATTGTTAATAGACTGAAATATTATTACAATTTAAAAATAACTTTTTATTTTACTATATTGTTAAATGTAATTTTATTCTTGTGATGGCAAAGCTGAATTTTCATGAAAGTTATTGATGAATCCTGATGTGTTTGTAAAAAACATTTATATGCAGATTTCACCCTAAACCGCCCATTGTCAGCCTCCATTATAAAACTGACTTCATCCTAGAGCAAAATTGTATTGCCTAAAAAAAAAAAATTACATTGTAGATGTCTTAGGAGATATAAAATATTTTTTAACATTGCATTGCTTACATACGATAAGAAAATAGTTGATACATCTTTGAGTTCATATTAAAATCTGTTTATGACAGTCAAGATGTTGACAAACAAAATACAAAATGACAAAAGTTATAAACCTGCCATTAGGCCTGTGATCTAAGAAAAAGAAAGTTTTGTTTATGTTAATGCTATTAGCCTACATTATTAATAGAAGTAAAAACAGTACAACAATAAAAAATTATATACATAATTATAGAAGTTCTATTCTAAATTATATATACGAGAAAAGGTGAACGGACCCTGAGGAAGATTGTGGAGAAGGACCGATTCCAGACCTTGGGGGACCTGCGGAAGCAGTGGACTGAGTCTGGAGTAGAAACATCCAGAGCCACCGTGCACAGGCGTGTGCAGGAAATGGGCTACAGGTGCCGAATTCCCCAGGTCAAGCCACTTTTGAACCAGAAACAGACACAGAAGTGCCTGGCCTGGGCTACAGAGAAGCAGCACTGGACTGTTGCTCAGTGGTCCAAAGTACTTTTTTCGGATGAAAGCAAATTTTGCATGTCATTCGGAAATCAAGGTGCCAGAGTCTGGAGGAAGACTGGGGAGAAGGAAATGCCAAAATGCCTGAAGTCCAGTGTCGAGTACCCACAGTCAGTGATGGTCTGGGGTGCCATGTCAGCTGCTGGTGTTGGTCCACTGTGTTTTATCAAGGGCAGGGTCAATGCAGCTAGCTATCAGGAGATTTTGGAGCACTTCATGCTTCAATCTGCTGAAAAGCTTTATGGAAATGAAGATTTCATTTTTCAGCACGACCGGGCACCTGCTCACAGTGCCAAAACCACTGGTAAATGGTTTACTGACCATGGTATTACTGTGCTCAATTGGCCTGCCTTAGAGAATCTGTGGGATATTGTGAAGAGAAAGTGGCGAGACGCAAGACCCAACATTCTGGATGAGCTTAAGGCCGCTATCGAAGCATCCTGGGCCTCCATAACACCTCAGCAGTGCCACAGGCTGATTGGCTCCATGCCACGCCGCATTGAAGCAGTCATTTCTGCAAAAAGTTTCCCGACCAAGTATTGAGTGCATAACTGAACATAATTATTTGAAGGTTGACTTTTTTTGTATTAAAAACACTTCTTTTATTGGTCAGATGAAATATGCTAATTTTTTGAGATAGGAATTTGGGGTTTTCATGAGCTGTATGCCAAAATCATCAGTATTAAAACAATAAAAGACCTGAAATATTTCAGTTGGTGTGCAATGAATCTTAAATATTTGAAAGTTTAATTTTTATCATTACATTATGGAAAATAATGAACTTTATCACAATATGCTAATTTTTTGAGAAGGACCTCTATATGATAAAAACAACCCATTCCCACTCCCAAGGTGCCTCAACATTGTGTGTGACTATTAATGATGTAAAAGTACCTCTAGGTGTCACTGTCTTTGCTTTTAATTGTTTGCCTTATCTTTATAAACAATTGTGTATCTTATCTTTATAATTTTTATAATTCTGAGCACATAACCCCAACACTACCCTAAACCTAAACACTTTTCAACGATATGAAACACATAACAGGCAGATAAAAATACAGTTATTGCAAAAAGGTGCTTAAAAATGTATAAATATTGCAATGTAAATTAAATTATATTGGCTTTGAACAGCTATAACAGTTGATAATCATTCCCCAACCTAAAAGGTAAAATGGGGTAAGATGTTCTCTGGGGGAAAGGGTTAATTGATCTAATTTAGTCTAACTGTGACATTGTATTATTGTATTACACTGCCTTTTGTGGCTTTTTGTCAATCAGGGATTTGTGGACACACTCATGTTTTGTTGAGTTTGTATGTTCTCCCCGTGAACATGAATCTGGATACATGAAAATGGTGTTTCAAAATGCTCTCCGTCCACACTAGCATTTTCTGCCCAAAGAAAATTTCTTGTCCACGCTTAAATCATCTTACTGCACAAATGTAAAATGTAATAACAGCTCACTGAGATGATACCGAGAGACTAGAGATAGTGTAGTTCTAGCATGATAATTTTATTAGCAAAATAAATCTCAACACTTACTGGTGCATCCAGGTCGCACTCAAATTCTCTATTCCATGTATGGAATATCTAAAGGCACGACAGATGTACTAAAAATGAGTTTTTCCTTTATGTTTTGAGTATAGACAACATTGTCAAAATGATCCCCGTTCACACAGATCTGTGAAAACGGCTGAAAATACTGTATTCTGCTGCCAGGCCATTAGTTTGTGAGGTCACTTTGTAAAAATAAATCACCTATGTCATAATGACAAAATATTCACCAGTATACAGTTTCATGACGATAAAATTCTGATATAGTCGATATATCAATGCTTACGTATACCTTTATCGTCTTAAAAGTACATTAAGCAGTTTGATGCTATTTTTAAACGTTTTACACTTTAAGAAACGAGATGTGATTTTGTGAAGAGCCATCTAAATGATGTATAGATAAGGAAACTAATTATTGTGTTGACTGCCTTGAAACTGTGTGTGTGTGTGTGTGTGTGTGTGTGTGTGTGTGTGTGTGTGTGTGTGTGTGTGTGTGTGTGTGTGTGTGTGTGTGTGTGTGTGTGTGTGTGTGTGTGTGTGTGTGTGTGTGTGTGTGTGTGTGTGCTTAATGTATTTGTAAACATTTTAAGGAACACTGAATATGAATGCAATTAATGTCCAATAAAGGTTGGTTTAAAACACTTAGGGCCCTATTTTCAGAATTATTTTGTACTTTTATTTGTACGGTAATATTTGGCATGTTTGTGTGCTGCTGGACGTCCCTGTGTGTGTAATAAGCAGAGTGTATGCGTGTTGTGCACCCATCTATTGGCACACATTACTAACGCGCCGTTAAATAACAAAAAAAAAAAAAATATGCGCCATTGACTTTAGACCAGGTTTCTGTTGGTCAATGCCTCAGTCTTTTTCAGGTGCTTCAAAATAGCGGCACCCCAACAATGCACCCGAACACATCTCGTTTTCAGACCAGCAGCCCATGGGCTCACAAATGGGCGCAAATGCATTTGCTATTTAAACAACGTCGTGCAGGATGTGAAAATGATAACTGAGTCAGGCTGAAACTAGCAAAAAACACTTGCGTTGCCTGGCACTGCATTGCACTGGGAGTATGATAGGGCCCTAATGTCATTTTCCCATTTTCTGTGATCTAACCTAAAGTGAAAACTATTTACTATTATATTATACTTATTATAAAGTGTTACCAGAGTTTTCCTTTTTATTTTAAATTTATTTAATTCTACTACAAGAAGTAGGTCTGTTGGGCTGCACGCCAAACTTTTTTGTTTATAAGTCTATTTACATGCATTCATAAACTGGAATTTATTAATGTACACACATTTAACTATTAACTATTGGGGAAGGTCCCTTTTTATGCACAAATGACCCTGAATTGATTCATATTTACTACTTAATGCATCAGTGGACTGTTTCGTTGGAATGGAAATGGCTTATCAGCTACACCGTTGTTCAAATGGACCCGTGGCTCACTTCACACTCCTGAAGCCTCTTTGGGCTTGTCTTTCCTGCTGCTGTCCCAGAGGAGTTTGGAAGTGCTCCGTGAGCTCTCCACGAGTGCAAATCCTTTCAGTCTTACTGACGGCCGCAGCTTTACAACAATTTGTCCCAAAACTCTGCCGGTCTCTTGAGCTCTCACATGCTGTGAAGTGCTGGACCATTTTAACCAGCTCTAGGAGAGGTTAGTTCTTCAGGCACTTTTACCTATCTCTTTGAGCAATGTCAGACTGAATGGCCAGATACTGGCAGTTCCTGTAAATGAAAAAAAAAATCATATGTTAAAATAGATTGTTTCATACATGTGGTCAGTTCCAAGAAGTCCCTTTTCTGTTTCTTAGAAATGCGTTCACTTTTTAATTGATATATAATGATATATATTCAGATGGGTGTGTATCCCACGCCCTTAAGTCATTGGTGGACATGTGTATGTAATAATTGCTCAGTCAGCACATTGCTGAAACTAGTGAATATTTCATATTTCGTGAAACACTGTGCTGCAAGTTTCTGGTGCAAACTTCCCCAAAGTCATTTAGTGTGTCCAAAAATATTTCCTGGTTTTTGTTGACGTGACTCTGGATACATGTATTTTTTTCACTTAAAATAAAAGGTAATGGAATAAATATAAATGTCCTGTGCAAACCTTTTTTTAATGATGCAGGGAAGAGTTTGTTGACGGCCGTAGTTGGCGAGGCATCAAATGTATGTGCTGGCTAAGGGAGAATTAAATTGGCAGGCAGAAAGAAAACCAGGCATTTTGTGTTTATATCAAGTGCATGTGCCACAGTTCATGCTCATTAAAACAGCACTCTAGACTGCTAGGCCAACTGTTTATTATATTGAGATTTTTTGATTTAAGAAGATATCTTTTAATTGAGAGCTTTTTTTTTTTTTTGTATATTCACAATATGACATTTTGTGGTCATACAGTAATGTAGAAAAAAAAATGGTTGCAATTCTAAGTTCCTACCTAACCTGTATACTGTATGTGGATAATCCAGCCAAAATGTTTTGAAAATTATTGACTTATAGTACTGATGGTAGCTTTTATTTTGGAGACATTCTTTCGACATTTAATGTCTTTGGACATCAGTGTTGATTCAGTTCCGTTTATCTATTATTAAATTAGTTAAATTTGACTATAGTTAATGTTGACCATCAGTTATTGGTTTGACATTTATTAGATTACGCTATAAAGTGTAAAAATTGCTTGGTTAATAAAAACACACTTTTTTTGTAAAAATGATTTAATGTCTTTATAAGGTTGAAAGTCAAACTGGGCTAATTTGCTTTCATGAACAGTTATGATTCGATCAGCCGCCTTTGTAGCTCTTGTGCTTCATACTCTGAATTCTAAAATAACTCTTTACCCGCAAGCATTTTTTTTAAGTTGCCAACCACCGTCAGAATTTTTGATAATTTTCCTAAAACTTTTATTGCCCCCAGAAAATGTTATTGTATGAATATCTGAATATGCAATCAAAACAGAGCCTCTGCTGTTAAACATCAACATAAAAAAGTATTCTACCTTCATCAACACTAGCGTTTTTGTCAAAGACTACAACGTGCATAAGCGATGCTTTTATCGCTTGTTTCTGCTTCTTTTTTAACCTGTGATTTGATGAGATTCTTTACTCTTTCAGATAATACGTAATAGCGCATTATCTGAAATATATACCCTATAACAGTGAAAACATGGAAAGCCGGAAAATCCCGTCAATGGCGGGAAGTGTTGTCTCAGAAATGATGGAAAATTCCTTCAATGGCAGGAAAAGAGTTAAAGTCTACATATCAATATCACCTGCAGCTTGCACTGTAAAAGGTGAGCAGTTGACTTAACTTAAAAAAAGTGAGGAAACCTGTTACCTAAAAATCATTAAGCCAATAAGCTTCATGTGTAATGGAGTTCACATAACATTATGCATGAAGTTTATTACTTAATAATTTTAAGGCAACGGGTTCCCTCACATTTTTTTAAGTGAAGTCAGCTTTTTACAGTGTGGGTATTTAACTATAAATAATAATTTAGCAGATTAACACTTAATCTGTCCATTCTTAATAATGATTCATTTATGTTTCCAAAGTAAGCCAAGTCAAGAATTACAGTGATTACCGTGATTTTACCATGGTCAGGAGGTTTTACACACTGCTTTTTGTGCTGTTAGCAAATCAGCCAGTCTAACTCAAGCTCAAGCTTCAAGCACAGGGGAAAAAACACTTTAAATCATGCATTTTTGTAGCTGCTGTCCCAAGCTTTTATTGTTGAATGTGTTGTTTTGCAAAGCATAATTTGAAATGGAATGACCTTCCATCATCACAAAAATACTGCCGTACTCTTGAGAAAATGAGCATTGAATCAGCCTTATGCTTTCAGACTCTTTTCAGAAGAGTGGGCCGTACTCTGCCATGAAACTTTCATGACAGTTTAGTCAGTGAGTATGTAACAGCTGCACTCAGCAGAAGATGGCATGCAGTCCACTCTATAAAGCCACATTTCTACACAATCCAAATGCAACAACACTGAGATGTAGAATAAATGATACAGCAAAGTCGGCTTCCACAGAGATGAGATGCTGAATGTGTGCAATAACAACTGTAGATGAAAAATGTGGCAATATCCAATGTTTATTGCACAAGCAACTTTTGACAAGGGAAAAAAAATGATTTAAAAAGGGCGAAACAAATATTTGAGTTGACTTGAACATGCATGGGGTCTGATTTCCCATTTTTTTCACAGCAAGAAATAGAAAAGGAAGTGAAATGTTCCTTGCGGAAATGGAATGTGCTGATCTTCCTGTGGGTCAAATGTGCTGTTCCCTTTCTGTGCTCATTGGTTTTCCTTGGGTAAGAGGTTGTCAACTCGATTCTTTATGACTTCTTGTAAGACTGGGTTGTCCCAGGCCTGTTGTACATTCATTGTTGTCTTTCCTTTTTCTACTGGATGCTGGAATGATTTCTTCAGGCAGTTCACATGTTTGAGCAATTCTTTTGTACTTTTGTGTACTTTCATCTTATTTTGATTCTTGATTAGGTCCCAGATCCCACAAGCATTTCCAATATTTTCTCCCATTTGTTCTTCCCCCACATGCTCCAGTGAGTGCCCGTAGTTCAGCTGGCTGGGCTGGATTTGGAAGCGGTGGGGAGATGCTCTCAAGGGTGCACCACACATCTACAATTGCATAAGCAGCTTTTCATGGGCTATTTTCAGTTGCCGCACAAGCAAGGGGCTTTGCGTAGGAGTTTCGGTTTAGTCTGTTCATAATGTCCCCTAAATGGAGACTACACAGTCATGTAATTTACCCGCACTTTTCTTAAAAGTCACAGTGCAGATGTACAGTAAACCGGAATGTCATCACTGAAAAAAATTAGAATCGGTTTGACATGCTGAACTTTTTGATATTCATGAAGATTTTTTTGCTGTTAGAGGCAGTTAACAGGCAGAAAACATGATATTCTCTAAATCAAATGCTCTAAGCTCTGTACATGCTAAGAAGAATTATTTTTCTGTGGCCATGAAAAAAATACCCTTGATGAGCCTCAATTTCTGTTGTGATCTGAAGTCCATGTAAATATCTCAATTAGGCATAAGGTGTTTAATGGACCAAGCCAACATGTTCCCTTTCAGTCGATAACGTCAGACGTAGTCGACGGTCGACTGAATTGGGATCACGCTAGGGAGCCTATCATCTTCGATTACTATTGAACGAGCAAATGGAATTTGGCGTGCGTGATTTGCATCAAACACTCCGCCCCCGCACTAGTGGCCTTTCGCTTCGGAGCCGTTCGTCTTTGATGTCTCTGAAGAGTGCTGTTGTATTCAACGAGCGAGTGTGTCGGTGTTCTTACGGGAAGACCTCTCCAGTGTTGGTGTTCTACAGCGTGGTGCAGCGGTGATCGCGAGCTTCTCAGCTCTCAACTGCTGTTTTAACAGCATCAAATTTCTATTGTTTGTTTGTGTGTTGACGGTTGGTTAGAGGGCGAGAAGTGAGTGCTTCACTGTTGGTTGAAAGACTATTCAGTGTTTGCCTGTGTTTTTCCTGTGTGCTCCGGCACTGGTGACGGTCCCATTTCCTGAAAGAGCAACACAGGTGTGAGTGCGTCTTTTTCAAGATGCCATTCCATCCGTGCGTTTCTGGGTGCGGTCTGGCACTATCCCCCTCTGACGGTCACGAAAGTTGTGTCGCATGTTTGGGCTTACAGCATGCCGAGGCAGCTTTCGTGGATGAGTCATGTTCTCACTGCGGGAACATGACCATCTCGGTGTTGAGATCTAGACTCGCCTTCGTCAAAAGCGTTGGTGCAGTCCCCACCTCTGGGCCCCGCCCTTGTTCTTCCTCTGGGTTACCTTCCCAGAGAAAGACTGGGGTGCCGTCCAAGCTGGGTGATCTGATGATCACAGTGAGGGGTAATCCGCCCGGCCAGGCCCCGTGGGTCCCTCACTCCTCTTTCACACCGCAACCGGTGGAGCTCCCCATTGATCCCGCTGGTCCCTCTGTAATGGACAGGCCAGCCGTGTCATTTGGGGCCCCTCCAGGGGATACGATGTCAATCGCAGCATCGGAGGGGGAGCTGAACTCTGGAGATGACGACTCGGCTGCACTGCCTCCCTCCGGGAGACCAGTGTTGCCCGAGCCAGATCCAGAAATGTCAGCTATGCTGAAAAAGGCCGCTGAGGCAGTAGGGTTCGTGTGGAACCCTCCACCGTGTCCCGAGCCGTCTCGGTTGGATGACTGGTATATCGGGGCGGGCCGTACTGGTTCTCAGTCCGCCGCCCCGGTTCCTTTCTTTCCTGAAGTGCATGAGGAGCTTACGAGGGCATGGATGACACCTTTCTCTGCCAGAAACTGCCTGAGTAGCTCCTCCTCCCTCTCTACCCTTGATGGGGGAGCGGTGAAGGGTTACGAGGCTATCCCTCCGGTGGAGCGGGCCGTTGCAATGCAGTTATGCCCAACGGCGGCCGCTTCCTGGAGAGGTGATCCTCGTCACCCCTCTAAAGCCTGTAAGTTCTCGTCCGCTCTTATGGGCAAGGCTTACAAAGCTTGTGGGCAAGCCGCCATGGCGTTGCTCCAGGTCCACCAGGCCCAGGCACTCATGAACATGCACGAGGGTAGTTCGGACCGTGAGCTCATGGGTGACCTCCGCACTGCAACTGACCTCGCCCTCCGGGCGGCCAAGGTTGCAGCTCGCGCGGTCGGTTCGGCGATGTCCACACTTGTGGTCCAGGAGCGCCATCTCTGGCTCAACCTGGCCGATATGAGAGAAGCGGACAAGGTTCGGTTCCTGGACTCTCCCATTTCCCAGGTTGGGTTATTCGGCGACGCTGTACAGAACTTTGCCCAACAGTTCTCTACAGCTCAGAAATAGACGGAGGCCATCCGGCACATCCTGCCTCGGAGGGACGCTGCTGCCTTCACCCGCCCACCGGGGGTCAGATCCTCCGCCTGTTCGTCGCCGAGGGCGTCCGCCTGCAGCTGCCTCAGCTCCCGCCGGACCATCGCAGCAGCCTTCACCCAGGTTCTGGCGTGGAGCCGGCCACGGAAGGGGCGCCCAGCCTGCTCCAGGCGCTGCCAAGCCAGGTGGTAAGCATCAGCGCAAAAGAAAATGCTGAACCTGGACGGGCTCTCAGGGATGGAGGAGTTGCTCGTGGAGTGGTCGCCGATCCACTCCCTCTGGCTGGTTGGAGGGCCGGCTGGAGTTTTTTGTTATGTGTGTGTCCGTTCCGCCGCTGGCCCCTATAAAAATGGGGTCAGCGGTACCCACATATTCAGAAAAAGAGCAAATTTTCTGTTCCTGAGTCCCAAGTGGACCAGTCTGGCGGGTGTGACCCTGTAATAGCCTTACATCCCCCAGCTTCCCTTGGTCGCCAGCAGGCAGCTTGGGGCGTTCGAGGACCCGGTCATCTGCCTTCTCACGTCCCCCGCCGCTAGTGGAGACAGGTAAGTGTTGCACTGCACACTAACACCACTATCTCTACTTTGCTGCCCCACCTTAGGCTCGGCTACCCCGCTCAAGTCAGTGATAATCATCACATTAGGTGTTGAGCAGACGTGCTCCTGAAAATTCAGTGATGTTCATCACACCGAGTGTGGAGCAGTGATCCTGACTTGTGCGTGCTTATCTTATCCTGCTGGCGAAGGATTTGATATAGCCGCTCCTCCAGCCGGTACGAAGGCCAGTTGCAAACTCGTTCTTCGTGCTACTAGGTGGTGAGTCGTGACCATCTTAGCCCAAGATTGGTCTGCAGCTCCGACCTGAAAGACATGTTCTTCAGATCTCTACCTTCCGCACCGCAGGCCATCCTGTGTGTTGCGTCTAAGGGTGCAGTATCAGTACAGTGTCCTTCCCCTCGAGTGCTCCAGAGCCCGTTGGGTCTTCAGGTCAACTGGAAGATAGTAATCTTGCCCACGGGCTGAGTATCTCTTTTTCAGTTTTGGAGAGGGACTCGGTCTAACACGTCTCTCCAATGAGAATCTGTTCAGCTGGTGTTGAAGTGAGAAAGGGTCCCACTGAAAGAGCTTTCAGAGGCTCCTGGGGTATATGGTAGTCGCAGCCTTTGGCTTCCTCCATATGTGACCGCTTCAGCACTAGCTTCATGATCGAGTCCCGAGGTGACCGTGGCAGAGCAGCTCACCCTGTGTGACTATAGTTCATCCCGGTCTGCTGCCAAATCCTCTTCAACAGAGGGGCCATGTACAAAGGGCGTGTTTTAACGGGGGCCTGGGCGACCCCCGACTACACGGGCATTCGTGCCTCGAGTTGTTAGACATTGCGACCGTTGCGCAAGCTTCCCCTGCATGTCACAACTCACCCGTCACCTCCTCCTTGGAGTCAGACGTTTCTGAGGGCGCTTTGTTCCACTCCTCCCGCTTTACTCAATCGTGCCACCATCCAGCCTCACGACAGTTATAGCCAGGGCAAGTGGAGACTCCATCCCCTGGGTCCAGCTGGGTCATGACCATTCCGGGGCCGCTCAGTTGCCCCCCCGGTTTCATCTTTCCGCCAGTGTTTGTGTAAACCGAGGGGACTACCCTTCACCCCTAAAACACCCCTAAAACACTGGGTCTCAGCTGCCCCAGGGGCCCCCAGAAATGCGTTTAACCCCAGTGAGCCTTCTAAAAGTGACTGCGACTCATGGTTGCCTTGCGCCTGCTCAAGTCAGTGAAATCATCACACTTCATGTTGAGCAGAATTGCTCCTGAAACTCAGTGAAGTCCATCGCACTCAGGTGTTGAGCAGCAATGCTCCTGTAGCTCAGTGAGTTCATCACACTCAGGTGTTGAGCAGAAATGCTCCTGTAGCTCAGTGAATTCGTCACACGCAGTGCTGAGCAGAAATGCTCCTGGTGCTCAGTGAAGTTCTTCGCACTCAGGTGTTGAGCAGAAATGCTCCTGAAGCTCAGTGAGTTCATCACACTCAGGTGTTGAGCAGGAATGCTCCTGAAGCTCAGTGAACTTGTCACACCCAAGTGCTGAGCAGAAATGCTCCTGGTGCTCAGTGAAGTTCTTCGCACTCAAGTGTTGAGCAGAAATGCTCCTGAAGCTCAGTGAGTTTATCACACTCAGGTGTTGATAAGGAATGCTCCTGAAGCTCAGTGAACTTGTCACACTCAAGTGCTGAGCAGAAGATGCTCCTGAAGCTGATCGTCAGGTTCCTGAGGAGCAAGGTCTTGTAAATCCTTGCGTCCCTCTTTATCCTCTTGGGCCTTGTCCTTGTGCGACTGCACTGCAGAGACCGCCTCTGAGCCACTGCAGGCAGTGAGTTAAAAATTCTGTTATATCAGTTCTCCCGCTCGCGTGGTCTCTACTAGAGGGTAGGGATTGCTCGCTTTCGGTCAACGTATTGTGCCTGGAGTTTGGGCCGGCTAACTCTCACAAGCTGAGACCCCGGCTTGGATTGTGCCCAAGGTTCCTACCTCTCCCGTAATAGGAGCAGGTGGTGAGCCTGCAAGCGCTGCCCTGGAGGAGGCAGATCCAGCCCTGGCTTCTCTGTCCGTTCGCTTGGACGTGTACAGAACGCAAGCCATAGACCTCAGACCAGCTCTACAAATATCTGTTGGAATTCAGCAGGGAGGGAAGGCTGTTTCCATGCAAAGTTGCACTTAGTGCCTGCCTTCATTTCGGTAAAAATCCGAGATGCAACATGTCCACTTAGGTGTTGAGCTCCTCTATGATGAGTGTAAAGTGCTCCGCCTGGGCGTTGACGATATGCTTTGCTAAACAGATTCTAGAGTTGGGGGCTGGACGACACCTAGTTGAACCGCTGCTTTCAGTGGGCTCCCTTCTCATGAAGCCAGTTTCACCGTGAGCCCGGTTCAAGTGTCGGCTTGCTGCGCCATTCCGCTCCTATGGACTGGATACGTGCGCCTTTCTACTCCAGTTGAGTTCCCTTAAAATGGAACCCTGTTGAGTTCCTCCACAACCCTCCGACGTCGGACGTGTGGAACGTCTGGTGTTAGGCCTACCACTCGTAAGCAGTGTGGAACCTGTGTTAGGCTGGGTCCATATGTTGCGGTCCCTACAGCGACCCCATATGTGTATTCTTCCACGATACGGCTCCCTGCGGCGAGCCCGTGTCTTCCCTCGGCAGAGTCTCTCTGCCGTCACTGTCCGGTGTGTCTCCCCCGTCTTAGGCTGGAGCCACCCCAGTGACATTCCATATGTTAGACTGCCCGGTTTCCGCCCAGTTCATATGTGTATTTTCCACGTTACCTCCCTCTGGGTTGGATGTGGCTTCCGCAGCGTCCCTTCCTTCCAATGTACGGGGAACGCTTTCCCAGGAGGAGGGAACGGAGGACGTAGTCCCCTTGCCACTACCGCTGGACCACCGCTGACCCCGGGTTACTCTCGGCTCCTCAGCGAAAAGCAACTAATGCGTGCATCCACTTCCGTATTTATACCCGCGCCGCGGGGGCGGAGTGTGTGATGCAAATCACGCACACCAAATTCCATTTGCTCGTTCAATAGTAATCGAAGATGATAGGCTCCCTAGCGTGATCCCAATTCAGTCGACCGTCGACTACGTCCTCCGTTCCCTCCTTCAGGGAACGGTGGGTTGCATACGCAACCAGGACGTTTCGTTGCATAATGTGGAATGAAGTTCTTAATAAACCAACTTAATATATAAGAAACTAATTTGCCCTGTATTTTATTATTACCAACTGCTTTAATGTTGAATTTGTGAGTTTTTAAAGTTGTGTATTTATAAAGAAATATAAGACAATTAATCTCTCTACTAGTAAGATGCATTAGGTATTAGGAAGTATTAGGACCCACTGCTTGATTATTAAATTCATGCGTTTCAATCAGACATATTGCCACAGGTGTACAGTACAAAATGAAGCATGTAGTCTGCATTTACAAACATTTATGGAAAAAAATAGGTCGTTCTGAAGAGCTCAGTGAATTTAAGCGTGGTACTGTGGTAGGATGTCACTTTTGAAATTTCGTCCCTGCTAGATATTCCACAGTCAACTGTTTTTAAATGGTATTATTGGAAAGTGGAAGCATTTAGCAACAGCAGTAACTCAGCCACAAAGTGGAAAACCACGTAAAGTCACAGCGGGGTTACCGAGTGCTGAGGCACATGGTGTGTAAAAGTCGCCAATGCTCCGCTGATTCCATAGCTGAAGAGTTCCAAACTTCCACTGGCATTAATATCAGCACAAATACTGTGCGGCGGGAGCTTCATGGAATGTGTTTCCATGGCCGAGCAGCTGCATGCAAACATCACATCAATGTGAGAACAATGCCAAGCGTTGGATGGAGGGGTGTAAAGCACGCCACCACTGGACTCTGGAGCAGTGAAAACCCAACTCTAGGTTTGGCGGATGCCAGGAGAATGTTACCTGCCTGACTGCATTGTGCCAACTGTAAACTTCAGTGGATGAGGGATACTGTATGGGGCTGTTTTTCAGGGGTTGGGTTTGGCACCCTTAGTTCCAATGAAGAAAAAATCTTAATTCTTCAGCATGCCAAGATATTATGGTCAATGTGATGCTTCCAACTTTGTGGGAACTGTTTGGGGATGGGCCTTTTTTATTCCAGCATGACTTTGCCCCAGCGCACAAAGCAAGGTCAATAAAGACATGGTTGGATGAGTGTGGTGTAGAAGAACTTGAATGGCCTGCACAAATTTCTCACAGAAACACTCCAAAATGTTGTGGAAAGCTTTCCCAGAAGAATTGAAGTTGGAATAGCTGCAAAGAGCTGACCGACACCATATTAATGTTATTAATGTCCTTAAAGTCCCTGTTGGTGTAATGGTCAGGTGACCCAGTACTTTTGGGTACACTTTAGTGTACTTGCATCACAACTGGAAACTGACATGTTTGCCTACACCAAGTAAATGTTCTGAGAAGCATAGACATCGAAGTTAGGCAGAGTAGGATAAGAAGTGGTTAGAAGATTTATATTTAAGGGAAGGGATGGAAGTGTCATCGGGGAATGGAGGCATCCACAGAAGGGCCACAATGTCCTCAGTGTGTGAGAGGAAGTGAGGCTGTGGATGGGAAGTGATGGGTCCAGATGCGCAGGGTCAGGTGTCATGAGATATCTAGATCTTCAAGGACAGCTGGTGCTTGCTTGTGAAAGAAAGGAATCAGCCAGGGACAAAGAGATGTGATGCTGGATACAGATCCATTGTCACACGCTCACTCCTGGTGTGAGTCTGAAGTCTGCTCAGTAAGACCACAGCCAGAACACTTCAAAGTAGGCAGATCCTGCTAGATGGGAAACATGCAAGATCAATAGTTAGTCCTGCTATTTGCGATTTGCATTTGAATCTTAATCGCTACAATATCAGCTGCCTGATGCGCTTTCATTTGAGCAATTTTCAAATGAGAGAAGCTTTTTGCACACTGTGAAATTTCCAAATATATATATATATTTTTTTTTTAACTGCAGGCAAAGTCTCACAGACGATTAGTTAAACTTTTTTTAAGCTCTTCCTGAGGGGGACTTATGAAAATTTAGCTATGCTTAAGTTGCATGGAACTCTGTTAGCACATTACCAAAGAAAACAGGAGACTGGGTATGCTTGTGCTTTAATTGGAAGTAATCTTCAGACTGACCCTTTGTTTAATTTGAAGTATTTAAACATGATGCAGAAAAGTAAAACATGATGCAGATTGCACATAAATGATCTATTCACACAGAGAGAAGCCAATATTGCTATTTGAATAATTTGATTATTGCAAGTTTGCAAAAAGTCTAAGTTTTTGTAGATTCCAGTGTTTGAATATAGAATATTTGAATATCAATATAGAGAATCTGTTTTGCATGTTTGAGAGAGAAGAGTGCTGTTGCTGCAGAATCTGCCGACTTTAATTTATTTATATATAATTACAGATTATTACAAGTGTAATCCATACAAATTGTTCACCCTGATTCTTTCGCTTTTCATTGTACATTTTTTTTCACCTTTCTCACATATTCTCTTATCTTAAAGAAGAGCTAAATGCATTAACTACAATGAAACATTCAAATAATCATTGATCATTTTAATCTTTTGACAGTATACTTTTTTAATAGAGCAGGTAAAACTGCAACTGTTTGTCAGGGGTTATTGATTTTGGACCTGGTGTATTTTATTCTGTGATTTAATAAACTTGAATAGTGCGATGCTAACATGGATTCTAGAAGATTCTAGTAGGCTTTTCTTCTGGGCATGCACACAGATAGCAGCAGAAGTGAGAGGGGGTGGTGAAGTATTACACAGGGAGCTGTTGGGGAAAAACGAGAGGGGTGGGTGGAACGGAGAGTGGCACAATCCGATGAAACGGATACGGATGAGCCGGGTTATCCTTGTCTATATCACCTCTGCTAGGATCTGGCATTAGTTCTGACTTTGTGATCATTTTTTGAGAACATTTTAAGAAGGATTTTTTCTTTAGTGTTGTAATTCTGTGTGCTGTAGCATTGTAGCTTGTCTTTTAAAGGGATAGTTCACCCAAAAATGAAAATTAGTCCATGATATACTCACTCTGCAGCCACCCTAAGTGTATGAGATTTTTCTTTCAGACGAATACAATCGGAGAATAATTTAAAAATGTCCTGGCTTTCCAAGCTTTATAATGGGAGTCAATGGGTATATTTTGGAAGTCCATCAAAGTGCATCCATCCATGATAAAAGTAATCCACTCGGCTTTGGGGGGGTTAATAAAGGCCTTCTGAAGCGAAGCAATGCGTTCGTGTCAGAAAAATATCCATATTTAAAACTTTATCGACTAAAATGACTAACTTCCTGCAGACGGCCGTACGCCAAAAGAGTAACACTTGACGATGTATGAAGTAGGCTGTAGGAGTAGCGTAAGTTTTCACGCCTCTCGCGGTTCAAATAAACAGGGCTGGGCAACTGTATCCATCATTATATTGTGCGTCAAGTTCAAGGGTTACTCTTTTGCTGTAAATCGATGCGTACACACGAACGCATCGCTTCACTTTAAAAGGACTTTATTAAACCACCAAAGCCGAGTGGATTACTTTTATCATGGATGGATGCACTTTGATGGACTTCCAAAAAAAATGCCCATTCACTCCCATTATAAAGCTTGGAAGATCCAGGATATTTTTTTAATATAACTCTGATTGTATTCGTCTGAAATAAGAATGTCATACACCTAGGATGGCTGCAGGGTGAGTAAATCATGGGCTAATTTTCATTTTTGGGTGAACTATCCCTTCAATGGCATCTAGAAAACCTTTCGTGTGCATCTAAAACATTTGGAACCGTCCGAAGAGACCCAGCTATTGCCCCTTCAGACGCCCCTGAGGCCAAGCTTAGATAGCATGTTAGTCCCTCTAGCAGCTCAAGGTATATAGGTAGGGTAGTTTTTATCTAAACTCTAAACTTTGCCTTAGGCTAATGACAGTACGCAGCAGAGATTTAGCTTAAAGATTTATTTACCCAGTCTAATCTAAAATTGCTTTTAATGTTTAGCTTAGTACAGTGTGTTTCCTTTTTGTGTGTATTTATTTGATATTGTTCTTGCTGCTTTTGTGATTTTCTTTTTTTTTTTTGTAAAGTGTCTTTGAGTACTCAGAAAAGCGCTTGTCAAATAAAATGTATTATTATTATTATTATTATTATTATTATCAATGTAATCGAAAATTGTACTAACATCAAGAGGACTTATTTTTCCTAATGAAAAATCCGAAGTCAGATAAAGAAGGAGTGGAGAAAGCCAGTCCTGTTCACAAGTATTTATTAAACACATTCTCACTGTATCATAAACACATCACTGGGTTTCACAAATATCTCTAAACTTTACTGACATGGCATTAACTATTAATTGAATTAACATTAAATTGACAAGAAGAAGGGTTTGAGATGTAAAAGGAGTGTGAGCTTATAAAGATGTGTCGATGCAGAAACGCTGGTCTGGTGAACATTCCGGTCTTCTGTTGACAAGAATGATAGCTTTCATTTGCATGCTAAAGCGGCAGCTGCCCCCTCAAGATGGATGAGGGTCTCGACCTCATCCCTCACTCCTTTTGCAGTATTCCTGCACAATAGAGAGAGAGACAAGATTATACCAAAAGGATAAGCATTTATATAGCACATAATGAACCCAAACCCTGCTTGTAAGGTGACCTCAAGGAACTGAGCCTGTCCGTCCTGAAAATTAGCTCAGTGGACGGTAGCATACAGCGGTGATTCCAATTTCAAACTCAGGTGGCAACAAAATGATACAAAAAACATATTTACTGAACATATTATTTCTATTTACTAATTTCTATTCACAATACACATTGTTTCAAAGAAGCATTGCAAAAATTCATAATATTAATCTGTATAATACCTTATTGCCTTCAAGACCACATTGAGCAGTGTAGAACTTCATGGGCAATAGTATAGTTTACATTTGTTGATGATATAAATAATCAATCAGAATGAGATTTGCTATTAGTACAGTATATCACTTTATGTGAGTATGTCGCTTTTGAATGCTTGAATCTGAATGGTTGACGAACGTTCTAAGGTGTGCAGTTTTTTACATAGAAACGCATGGCTAAAGTAATTTCAGACAGGTCTTGACTGCATTACATGTCCATATCACTCTGACAAATGATTTCAAAGGTTCTTACAGCCTACAACCGCAAATGAACCAAAACCCAAAACCCACAATGACACTGACCAAGCAAATAAATATAGTAAACAATAGGACAAAATTATTTACATGTTTTTTTGCCACAAAAAATGTTTTATTATAAACAGAAAGCACATACTCTGGACATATACTGAAGACACACACTCACAGAAACATGTCAGCGCTGCTCTGACAATTTTAGCTGTGAAATAGTTTAACAACTTAAAAGCTTCCTCACATTTCTCACTATCGAGGTAATAACTGTGCTGTTCTTGGAGCAGATAAACTTACAGTTTGGCTATGCTTAATATCTTAATATCTGCTTAATACCGTTATTGTCTGTGTAAACAAAAAACAAACAAAAAAACGTGTGAACGTCAGGGCCGTAAAAGACAGAGAAGTGACATTGTATTGGGATGGGAGAAACCCACCCAAATTAGCTTCGGTTAAACAGGCGTATAATAATTTGGGTAAATGTGTGAGCTAGATTTATGCCTATTTTTTCACATCTTTATGGACACCACAATGATTTCCCTCGTGTGGTAATATTTTACCTTATAATTACATATGGTGTGCAAAAATGTGAACTGCTGCGTCCGTGTAAATGAAAGAAGCAAAGTGTATGCGCATTGTGCACACGCAACATTATGGCCAAACATACGCCCTTAAAATAGCATCTGAATAAGACTAGGTTTTTTCCTGGTCTGTGGCGGAACTGTTTTCTGAAACTGCAAAATAGCACCAGGGAGCACCAGGGAACGTTTGCGCCGGAACACACCTCCTCTTTTCGCTGAACCGCCCAGGGGAGCGCAAGTTCATTCCCTAATTTACCGACGTGCATCTGTGAAGGGGAAAAGTCCGCTGTGCGTCGGGTGCAAAATAGGAGTGATACATTCCTGTACAAAGTCATGTGCTTGAAACAAAAAACATTCGGTGTACAAAGTTAATTGCACTGAGTGCAAGAGTAATAGTGTTTCATAATGTTTATTTACAAAGTGAAATCGCCAACAACTGGCCTGACATGAATACTACAGCGTTTTTAATTGTTTCTATGGATCAGTGTGAATGGGGATTGTTTTGACAACGTTATCATCTGAATGCAAAAAACGAAGGAAAAACTTTTCAGATTTTAGTGCATCGTTGTCATGTTAACATACACTTAGTCCTTTATCAATGGCTCAAGCCTCCGTTACTAGCTCTTAAATGGCATTTTGGAATTAGCAACAGAGGTGTGGGATGAGATGCGTAAGAAATTAGTCCTAAAAACAAGAGCATTTTGAGGACAAAAACCCGACTCCTGCAAGTTCATCTGCAATGCCCATATCTCAACATCCAATCAACAACTGATCCACAACCGCCATATATTTTTCTTTTTCGAAAATCCATTACACTCACAATATGGAAGAACAGATTTGTTGTTACTTCCATTTCATTGCACAGTACTTTGAATGCACGATAAGGGCTCTATTTTTTACTTTTGTTAGTGCAGAGCTACACACTACAACCATACACTATGTCTTATTCACTTTTTGTCGGAGCATTCAACGAAACATGCATGAGAGGTTAATGTGATGACAGTCAGTTATGCCTGAGTGTGTACAGCACAAAAATGACAAAAACTTTACCCTGTCCACTGACTTTACATGTAGAACGTACTGAATTGCACAGCGCTCAATTGGGCCCTAAATTGCTTTGGAGAAAGCGTCTGCCAAATGTATAAATTACTTTTAGATGGACTAGACCGCAAAGAGAATGCAGTTTTGAGTTATTGAGATAAATATTTAGTTCAGTGTCCGATTGCTAATGTGTGTTTATTGTATTGCAGCACTTCTTACAACCAGACCACCAAAAGTCTTGTTCCCATCAGAGAGACAGGCTACTACTGTAGACGTCCAACTCGGTAAGTCCTAACAATCTCAGTCATGCCACCCCATCTCTAAAACACAAAAACACACATCCACATGCACAGATACACAAATAGAAAAAGATTTTCATTTATAAAAGTGCTTACAGTCATGCATGATTAATATGGCAGAAATAAAACACAAACAACAAATGCTGTGAACCACAGAGCTCCTGACCTTGATTACATAAAATCCAAATGAGTGTTTTGTGGCATTTAATCCATTTCTGCTAACTTTGAAGTCATTTATACGCTCCTATAAAATGACAAAATGTAATTCAAGCAGATATAAGGGTTCCACTTTATTTCGATTGTCCACTTTAGACATTCTACTAACTATAAGTAACTTTGCAACTACATGTCAACTAACTCTCATTAGAGTATTAGTAGACTGTTGTTGACTGTAGTAGACTGTTAGGTTAGGTGTTAGGGTTCGGGTTAGGAGAATAAGTTGACTTGTTGCCAAGTTCCTTATAGTCAGTAGAATATCTGTTGGGGGAGCATCAAAATAAGGTATTAGCAGATATGAAGCAGACAGTCTATTAATACTCTAATTAAAGTTAGTTGACATGTAGTTGCAAAGTTACTGATAGTTAGTAGAATGTCTAAAGTGGACTATCGAAATAAAGTGTTACAGATATATGCTTTCAAAACAGCCCTAAATTATTGATAACATCTTTTTCTGCAGGGACACATAGACTTGTTTCTGTCCAATAAAATGCTTTCTAGAATAAGAATATCCCTCCTCCTTGTTTATAAATAGCATATGCACAGATCAGATACTACAACAGTCAGCAGATACTGTAGTAGCTCAGACATAAAATCATAAGCAAATAATTTGACATCCTCCTATTAGGACGCATCATTCCAGCCACGGCTCTTTATCAGAACCGCCACTCACATATATTGATTTACATATATTGTGGCCGTTCATTGATGGTACAACCTTTCAAGGGTGCTTATGTTATCCTGCGCTGTGATGTAAATTTTATTTACTATTTTTAAGTGCTATTTTAAGTATTATTAAGTATCTAACAAGTTTATAGAGCATATCACAATTTCCTCCGTATAATTTACCTACAAGTCACTATGCCTTGGATTAAAACATTAAAAATTTTAAAAACGTACAGCATATATGGGTGGATACGATATTCTTGGCCTTCAAAGGTTTCCACAGTTTTACAATACTTATAAGGAAACTTCCAGCAGAATATAAGCATAGTTCCATGAATAGCCAGCAGTTTCTTCAGGTTAATTTAACCTACATGTTTAGCAATGCTTAGCAAATGGATAATTAGGAGAGGATGAAAATGGAGGAATGCAATTATTGTGCAAGTGGAAATGGTCTCTGGTGCTGTAATAGGCATTTTATTAATTTTAATGAATACATTAACAAGTAATACTTTCCATTTTTGTGTGGACTCGCAAATAGAAGAGCAGAATAGCAAAACAAACAGTTTTCAAAGGATTTTTGAAATTAATCTGACAGTTTGAATTAATCTGATATACACACTGCCTGGTCAAAAAAAAAATAGCTGTTTGGATTTAAATAGGCAAATGCTTAAGAGTCTATGACTGGATCATTATTGCAGTGATTATTATGTTTCTATCATGTTATATGTTTGGCAACAGTTTGTTTAACCCTAATTGATGGAGCGTGTAGCTCCAGGACCACACCCCTAAATGCATTGAAGCAACTGCCATGTGATTGGTTGATTAGATGATTGCATTAATAAGAAATTGAACAGGTGTTCCAAATAATCATTTAGGTGAATGTATATATATATATATATATATATATATATATATATATATATATATATATATATATATTATGAAAACAAAAACTGTTATTTTAGATGCAATTTTAATCGATTTGACAGCATTAATATGCAGTATACTGTATGTAGTTCAGTCAAACGATTTTCCCCAATATTTGTGTGGGCTGTTTTTTTATGCTTATAAAGCATCATGCCACTTTTAAGATAGAATTTTTGCTTTCTAATGAAATTTCTCTAAAGAACTCTAATTAACTCTTACTTGTTCAAACACCAAACTCAGAGTCTCATTGTGGTGTCAGCTGACTTGGCCTGTAAGATATATCCGTATCCCTCATGAAGGAATGTGTCAGAGACAGATAAACTGTCTAGCTGCCAAAGGAAATGACTACAATCACACACCCGGATCATACTGTAACTAAAGCTTCCACTGCAGTACAATACAATACAATACAACAAATGCTAACAGTGACTTTTATTTTAGCACTGAGGCTGTATTTTAACTGTTAATGTACCCATCTAACACAGTCAGTCCAGTGCCTATATAAGACATGGCTTTGTTCCTCAGTTAAACACCTCCTCTTTCTTTTTAAAGTATTTACTCCTGTCTGAATGCATTTGTAAGGCTCCTCGTCCAACCTTGGGCTGTTGTCAGAAGCAAAATAGCTGGAGATTTCACATTTAATCTTTTGCCTCCCACTATTTTACACAGTATTCACATAACACATTATTCCACGCATTGACTTGGAGACAGCACAGGAAATGGACTCCTTGAAATTTCAACTATCTCTCAATAGATGAACTGTATGCCAGATGACTTCTTTTAGCACTAGAGATCTGCAGGCACTCCACGTGAAGTCCATTTGCTGGTAGTGTTGTGCAATTAAAGCATCAGTCAGAAGTGTGTTACACAGTGACATTTTTTTAATATATTTTCTGTCCTAATATCTGCTAACACCTGCTTTAGACACCCAGAGCACACAAAATGACACGTGCAGTGTTCAGAAAAGCATATTATGTAATTATGTAAAAGTACGATTTTGTTTTAATGTTTCTGGAAGTTTCTGGAAGTTAAATAGATATACAGTAAAAACAGCAATATGGTAAAAAAAAAAAATATATATATATATATATATATTAGGGATGGGACGGTATGAAATTTTCATATCACGATTATAGTGACCGAAATTATCGTGATTATCAATATTATCACGGTTTTGTTAAAACAAGATGAAACTGTTAAAAAAGAACTGATGCTCACACTGAAAACATTTCAACAAGTTTAATATTTGAGAACCAACAAACAACAAATAAAACAAGCAGCTCTATGCACTTTTTAAAGCAAGATTCTATTCTGTGGCATTTTGATTTTCTTCCTTATGATGACCGTCGTCAATAGCAACATATTATAACAGCGCACATCCATGTATCACAACGGACGCGCGTTCTCATTTCATTCAAATACAACTTGTCATCTTGCGTCTCCGTTTTTGATTGTATTGAAAATTAAATCAAAGTTGATTTATTGTTTACAGAATTTGATAATATCGTTGTGATCATATTGTCTGGACGAGTTTTGTACGCTAAATGGATTTAACAGCTAAGAATAGAGACATTAATCTCTATTCAATAATTATGTGGTAAAAAAAAAATCGTACAATGAATATACATTATTATCTCTTAAATGTCACTCTTAATAGTCTTGTCTGAACTTAGGGCCCTTTCACACCTACCTTGTTTGGTCCGGACTTTCGGACTTTTCAGTTTGGTCCGAATCAAAATTGCAGGTGTGAAACCTCCCCCGGACCAAGGTCCGGACCAAACAGATTAAATTTGGTCCGACGAAAAGAGGTAGTCTCGGTCCGGATCAAACTGAACAAAGGTTTGGTTCGTTTCTAGTGTGAAAGCATTTCTGTATGGTTCGGACTTTCAGACCTTTTACAGGAAGTTCCGGTGGTTCCCGCATAGCCGAAAAAACAGAAGATGGCAGGAAAAATGAGCCGTACGCACATGGGGAGAGGAGGAGACGAGGTTTTTAATTGAAGTATGGTCTGATGACATAATTAGAAGTCAACTGGAAAAAATTCACAAAAAAAAGAGCTCGCGTGATTGCTTGCAGTCTTCTCCTCCTTTCCTGCCGGCGACGATAAAATGTTCGCACGACGAGGACGTTCATTTGGCGAATTTGAACTAGCCTTGTGTATAGTTGGTGCTGCAGGTAATTATGCCATAAAAATAACAATACAGTTGCAACAATATGCGTCTGTTCATTCATAATGTCAAAGTTACCCGCCGCATTGACAACACGCTGACGTCAGACGCACGTCCATTTACAAACCAATCAATGTCGAGATGCAGCCCACATAGATGATGACGACAGGACGCAAGTATGTCACGTAAAGTTCTTTAGTGCGCTCGCATAATTGCAGTGTGAAACCAAACCAAAAGTTTCTGAAAGTATAAAATGTATCAAAATGTGAACTTTGGTTCGGACCTTGGTGCGGACTTTCAGGTGTGAAAACGCCCTTATTCGTTCGTCTTTGGCTCAAAGCCACTTGCTGCGAACTTTTCTTAGCGGAAGCTTCAAGTTTATTTCAAGTGAGTGAGATAAAATATGTCAACTCAAAACAACATTTTGTGCCCAATTATTTCCCAGACGTAGTTTTGAGATCAAAGTTAACTTGCCTTGCGTTTGCTACAACAGTGGATGATGGTCACACAAGACGACTTGGCAGATTTGAAGTGTTTACCTCTATTACTGCAACTTTTTGTGCATGTTCTGCAGACAGAGTGACCATCCTCGATCAAGTTTCCCTCAGGATTTTTGTAAATGCCAAAATATGACCACACCTCAGATTTGGTCCTCCTGAAAGGCTGAAAAATCTCCCGAACACGGTCACTGCCTTCCGCCATTCCTTCTCGAATAAAAAAAAAAACCCAACATTGCGCGCCTGCGTCACACTGTTGCTGGCTGGACAGGATTTATAGTGAGTTATTAAAATCTCGATAATCAAACACGGTTTTAATGATAATTGAATTCTAAACGATATTACTAACCGTCATTACATTTTATCGTGGTTTATAGTGAAACCGGTAATCGTCCCATCCCTAATATATATATATATATATATATATATATATATATATATATATATATATATTAAATTAAGAGAACTTTTATAATTTAAAATGTAATTTATTCCTGTTATGCAAAGCTGAATTTCAGTATCATAACTGCTGTTTTCAGTGTCACATGATCGAGTTAATAATGAATTATTGTTGGCGCTCAGTTAGTAATAATGGTTCTCTTATTATTATCAATGATGCTGCTTAATATTTTTGTGAAAATGGTGCTTTTTTAGAAATGTATTTGAAATAGAATATTTCAACATCTTAAATGTCTTTACTGTCACTTTTGATCAATTTAATGCATCCATGCTGAATAAAAGTATTAATATCCTTTTAAAAAAATATTTCTGACACAAGAAAGTGGTAGTGTGGTAGTGGCTTTTCAATGTAGAGCAGCAATTTTTTTTTTTAAACTGATATTACAGTTGTTGTTTTTTCTTGCTTACACATTAAAATCTTCTACTTAATCTTCAGACCAGGTATGCAAAACTGCAAGCACATTTTCTGATTTACACTCAATTTGCTTTTTTTCAAAACGCTCAACACAGTTCTCTACAGTAGCACATCACTCAAAACTTACAGTACTTGTGTTTCATTTGGAAAACAGTGCCATTCAAATGCCACATTGATTTACCAATTAATAACCTACACCCAATGATGATGTGTAAAAACACCTTACTCCTAATTTGTTCACTTAAGCCCTATTCGCACGGGATAAGTATTACCTGGTGACCTCTATTCATTTGTAATATTTGCGGAGGATGTCTGTGATCTTAATCCCGTGCGAATCGGCCATGTCTGTAATTTGTAAATGAAAAATTTCCCCACAAATGACCTATATTTCGTCCAACTAGGTGTCCTGTGATAATATTAGTCTCGTCTTGTGTGAATTGTTATCTCTGTGATTTGGCCAGGATTTGGCAGGGTCGTATATCAATTTTTCAAGGTTCAGTTTCCTGTGCGCCTTTTTATCCATTATTTTAAATTGGATAAATTGGAAAAAATAAAATTATTTATTTCCTGTGCGCCTTTAGTTGGCGAAGAATATGTATATGAATATGTAATCATATATGGCCCAGCCAACAAAATACTATCAAAACACTCCAACGCAGCCTCCATTGTTCACCAACGATGGACAAAAAGGATACAACTATACAATTTGCAGAAAGAGAAAGCTGAAAACCATTAGAAGAGCGAGAACAAAAAGAATGATTAGATTGAGATGGATGACATGTATAACAGCATACGGTAAGGCACATTCTTCTGTTTATGATATATCATACAGCTAGACCTATAACGACAGAAGTTTTCAAGCAATAGCCTATTGACATCATATCCGGGAGATAAGTCCATAAATGCAAGTAAAATCACAGGCTTCACTTATACCATGCGAATAGGGCTTTAGAAATCAAATCTCAATATTTTGAAAAACAAATACAATTTCACCCTTGAATTTCTGTTTATTTTACAAATATATATGTACTGAATATGCATACAAGTCAAGTCACCTTTATTTCTATAGTCCTTTATACAATACAGACTGTTTAAAAGCAGCTTAACAATAGTAACAAATTCAAATTCTGCTGTAAAGAAGCTCTCAGTTCAGTATTGATTTAGTTCAGTTCAATAACTGTCAAGTTCATTAATGATGCAACAATTGTGATAAATACTGTCAGTGTCTTTGTGCATATAAATGTGTGAGTTCTATGACACTAAAATAGTAGTGTTTTACATGTCATACAATTTTTTTGCTGTATTTTTGGTCAAATAAATGCAGCTTAGGAGAGCATAAGAGTCTTCTTTTAAAAACATAAGAAAAATTATTCCAAACTTTTGACCCGTATGTACACAGTTCCTGGATCAATGACTACATTCGCTAAAATAACACACAATGGCCTGCCCGACTCATTATTTGAAATATTAAAATTCAAGACATTTTAACACATAACTGAACAACAAAGAAAACTGCAAAATTAACTCGTCACATTCCATTAGGTCATGTGACACGTTTATCACTGTCAGTATATTAGGCGGCATACACTGAAACTATCCCGCACACACAACCTTGTTCTTTAAAGAAGTGGTTTGGTCAGTGACACTCTCTCACACTGTTGCCACCTGCTCAGATTCACAGATGTGACAGTGATGCTCACCTCAGGGGTCAGGGGTCAGCCCACAGTCAGTCTGTTCAGTGCGTGACAGAGCTCAACATCACCTGTGTTCACTGCGTAGGTGGACAGCACTGACTCCCTGGAACCAGAAAGAGCACACTAAAAACTTTTGCTTGTTTGAAGGTGAATTGTGCAATGTCTGCACCAAACTAATTTACAAACACAAACTTTTCTGTGGACTTTGTGAGTTTGCCATTTGTCCATGCTCAATGCCACAGTGCTGGAGTGTCTTTGGTGCTTTTCAGAGAATTGCTGAGGTGTTTGAGCCACTTCTGTGTCACTGGGCCCTATTTTAAAGATCTAAGTACATGGTCTAAAGCGCACGGCGCAAGCAGGGTGCGAGCTACAGGGGAGCTAGGGGGAGCTCGGCTCCCCTTAATGTGATCATCGTGGAGTATTATGTCTAAAATAGCAAAAATATCATTCATTCATGCATGCATGACGGTGATTTAAACCTAATTCACTTCAATAAAGATAACTACACATGCTATTCTTGTCATGAGCATCAATGTGTGGTGGCGGTGCGGTGCAAATTCCAATCATGGTTAGTAGGCTACATGTTAACTCAAAGATTCGGAGAAAAAATATAAACGGTGGAGGCCATTGATCTGCGTGCGAAGTCCTTGAAATCCATTCTGTGTTAAGGTAAGGCATGTTATTCCTAATTATGTTTTGTGGCTGGGCTGTTATAGGTCTGCGTGACTCTTGATGTCTTAGGCCTAATTGAACGGATGAATAATAGTATTCCTCTGTAGCCTGACGAGTAATTTAACCCTTGTTCAAGTCAAAGGCAGCCTATGTAGCTATGGACTATTTGGGGATGGCTGTTTGCTGTTTGATTTATCAATTTGTGTCGATAAAGTATAATAGGGTGAATCCTGTATATAGTGCTTGCATAGTGCATGTACTTGTAGCTGTTATGTATCTTTGGAAGTCCTTGAAATTAATGGGTTTCAAAGCACAGCGCCACACATTCCGCATCCTGTCTTAAAGGCGCTTCAATCCTCGGCACGCGCAAGTGCGCGATCAACCCCCCCTTGTGCTTGAACAGACTTATTCAAAGAAAATGCCGTCTTGGTGAGTATCCTTGTAAACATAGTCAGTTATGTCTTGAACGTAAACAGCTGAGAAAGACAATACGTTTCACAGTATTTTGGATCCGTGCATTAGCTCTTAAAGTGACAGCAGCCTAATATTCCTGCTGCCATCTGTGTCTTTTGTTGTTTGATTAACATTAAAAACAAAACAAAAATTACTAATTTCTCTTGACTGAATAACTTTTGTAACTTTAATAAGGATTAATGTATGTATCATGACTGGTAAAAATTATTCATGGCCGGTAAATTTTCTTAAGTCACCAGCAATTGGCAGGTTTGGCAAAATGTTAGTTTAGGCCCTGGTTGTATTGAAGGAGTGTGCAAGTTATAACTTAGCCTAGTTTAATATAAAGGGCCACTAAGTTACACTAACAAACAGGCAAAGTTATATTTCACATAACAATAAACGGTAGCGCTTTATTTTACAGTCCTGTTTCACATACTATATTAATGTTAATTACAATAACTGGGTAATAACTATACTAACCCTGAACTTACCCCTAAACCTAACCTTAACCCATGTAGTTACCTCATATTACCCAGTACTTTCTTATGTAAGGACACTGTAAGAGCATGTACTGTAACATAAAGTGCAACCCAATAAACCATAAATAAAGTTATAAACACATGTTCAGAATTTAGTCTGAAAGAGTCATTTTGAGCTATTCCGTGTTTAGTTGTTTTCTTTTAGGTTGAATCATCTTGAACAAGCTTTTACTTCAGTCCAATTCTTAAAATAGTATTTTTATTATTCTGAGCACCAGATGATGCTCGTGACTTGACTCTTACATACTATTCAGACTAAAATGAATGTGGAAACTGAAAAAAAAAGCGCTATACATAGCTCATGTTTAGATCGTATGCAAGGTTGACCCTGATCATCGAGGAAGAAGTGTTTTATTATGTATGAGAAACCATATGCAAATTCTTCAACAGTGAATTTGATGGGGCTCATCCTAGTAACATACACACAATGATCCTCAGACACACTGGATATGATTACAGGAGCAAGCTGGATAAGTATTCACCATTAAAACATTGTGGCTGGCCACAGCCTCATTCATTTGCATCTCCTACCATTTTCTGTCTCTTAAAAGCTGTAATTACAGGCAGAGAAAGCTCTTCACTGCATGTGCTGTTAATGCTGTTGAAAGCCCTGGAGGGTTTTTAGACATTATTTGCATATAATCAGCATAGGCTATGTGAGAATAGTGGATCGCTACAGTAAATAAAGCAGTATTATTCAGCAGGTAGCTAATAGCAGTAAGTTAGCTCTGAATACGCTTGTCTTAGCAGTCCTACAACATGAAAACAATAGTTCTCTATTCAGTCAGCATTCGGGTAATTAAAAGACAAGAATTTCCACACTGTTGATCTAATGAAACTGCATGTTAAGTTTTATCATTTGAAGGTTTCAGAGCATTAAACCCTACCGAAAATAAAGTTTGCATCCAGATCTATGCGTTTAAAGACCACATTAAAAAATGATTTCATCCAGAAAATAGGCTGTGTCTTTATACCTGCGTTTGGTGCGGGATTGTGCGCTACATCTTACTCAATTACGGTGAGAGCACTGAATCTATGAGCAATGCCAGCACCACACAGAAGTGGACGTGGGTGGAAGCGTTCGCTCTATCAGTGGGCAGACGCGCGGAGACCGGAGGTGTAGAAAGAGGAGGTCAGCGTAATGAAACGGTGCCAAACGGCTTTTTGTGGGAAATAGGTCATTGCTCTTTAGGTGTCTGAGAATATGATTAGGATGTGTAAGGTTTAAGGCAGTATTTTATTTTTTTTATTTTTTACTTAAAGGTTGTTACACCACTTGACATTTACATAAAAATGTTTATTTAAAATGGTATAAATTCAGATAAATTAATGTATAAATAAAAAAGATGAACTGTTTTTTTTCATGTTTTTTATTTATTAATTTGTTTACATACCAAATTCCATTTGAAAGTGATGTACAGTGTTTGTCTGATGACAGTGTTGGCAGGCGTCTCGCAGACGAATGCACACGATGCTGTGGGCATGTTACCTTTCACCCAGTGAAAGTTCCTTTTCTATGTGGGTGAGAATATGAATATATGTCTGTGAGAGTTTCTTTCTTTGACCTTTGGTTGCTTTTAAAGGGTATTGGTCTGATTTGACAGCAGCAATGCATTAGTTCTTTCAAATGGACCTTTTTATTCATTTGCTGCATTTCTCTCTGATATCCTTCCCTTGAAACACTGGTTTAAACATGTTCACTTGTCTGTTATACATGGGTTTTGTTTATCCAGGTCATTGTAGGATCTGCTCTTGAATCTCCTTTTTATCATGCAGGAACAGATTTTATCTATTTAATGCTAATTAATATCTTGTGGTTTTCTTTTTCTTTTTTGGCAGGCATGCGTCTCAACTTGGACTGCAAGGCTTTTTTCGGCTACAGCGGTGATTCTAAGCCCATCATCTACTGGATGAAGGGGGATAAGTTTGTAGAGGAGTTGGAAGGACACATAAGAGAGAGTGAAGTCAGGTACCGTTTTTTGGGCTCATTACCTGTTACTACTTGAATTAAGAACAATAAACTATAAATCGATATAGCATACATGATTTCCCATAGCTGAAACTGAAGAGCAGACTAGGATTATATAACAGAACACTAACAACCTCCAGGAAAACAGGTGTGACGACATCCATGATGATTACTGAGGGCATAGAGACCTCTAGTGGACAAGGGTGCAAAAAGATGGACTCTGGATAGAATACAATAGATTTTTGTCACTGCATGACAACACTGGGGTTTGTCGACACATATTTTCAATATATAAAAAGTGTCAATTCCTTATGTATTACTCAACATATTGTTATATTTTAACAATATATTATTCTTTATCATTTCAAAATTCATTAAATAATGTAATATATTGATTGTTCAAATATAAGTAAATATATAATTATATATATATATACACAAAAACACAAACTGTTCAAGTGCATCATCATTGATCAAACTGTGTTATTGAACCCTCGCCACCAAACTTCACATTGTAAGTTTTTGTAAGTTTTGTATTGGACATGCCATCCGTCCAGTGTTTGTCCCTGATGCATGTGGGATGTACAGGGATCACACTGAGGGAAGAGCTGTTCTACTGATGAATGTGGTTTTTCCCTTGTTATGGTGTCAGAGCTGCCATAGCACTCGATGAGGGATGATGTTCACTCCACAACCATCTATAAGTTTCTGTCTGACTCTGAATGTCCATAGTTGTCTGAGGAAGTAAAGTCTTTGCTATGACTTTCTGATAAGTAGAGTTGAGTTAAACTATGTTGTCACTTTATATCATTGCTAATATATGCGAGTGATTGCCAGTTACCCATTATACCCATAATCTACAATTATTTCAATAGTTTATAGTTTATGATGTGTTCAGATCATGAAGTGTGACGGCAGCATTAAACTCTGAAGACATGCACACACACACACACACACACACACACACACACACACACACACACACACACACACACACACACACACACACACACACACACACACACACACAAACACAAACACACACACACACACACACACACACACACACACAAACACACACACACACACACACACACACACACACACACACACACACACACACACACACACACACAAAAACACGCGCGCGCTTCCGGGCTCTTTCTAACGCTCTCACTCTGCCCAAGTAAATCTCATGCCAAATTGGCAACCCTACTTTTGATATGAAACAAAGTCTCAGCTTTCAAACTTTGTAAGTTTTAATATGAAATTCATAGGCACACTAAATGTGGCATAACAAATTATAAAAAATATTAAAATCTATTTAAAGTTAATGCTGGGTTTTTTTTTTCTATTCATCATAGAAAACTTTTTTTTTTTAATTGGTATAGTATTTTCCTGTATTCCTGTTTTGTTTTGTTTTGTTTTGGTTTCTTCCGGTATTTTTAATCAATTAAATGTTGCCTTGGTGATCAAAAGAGACTTTCAAAAACAAAAAAACAAAACATAAAACTAAACATTTAATAGATTTTATATGAAACAATCAGTTTATTTTATGCCCCCATTCAGTAATTGTGTTTCACCCACATTGACGGGACCAAATGTCCGCAGAAAGATAGTAAAACCTTGTGTAAAATATTTGCTATAGGTGGATCAAAGGGACAGTTCAATCAATCACAATATGTCCATTTCTGAATGTTCAGTCAAAACCAGGAAACATGGAAGAACATCTGTTATAATATGCAACCTTGTTTCAGTGATCTGCATAATTCCTTTGAGGGCTTCATCAGTTTGAGCCATTATCAGCTGTTATCTGTGGATCTTTGATGTCTGTTTGATCTTCATGAAGTACTCTCTCATTTCAGGTGAATAATGCTCCTCAATTACAGAAAGAGATGCTGGAGCCTTATTTATAGTGGAGCTTTCTTCATGTTTCACAAATGAAGAATAAAGAACTCTCATCCGGAAAACAACCAGGTCTTGAGGCTGCATAATGTCACAACTGACAAAGAGCTTTAGAGAATCATTTATTAGATTCTTGAACTTATTTTATCTTTAGTAAGCCTAAGGTTTGAAAGGATGGCATTTAAAAGATGGAATGGATAACTTTTCAGTAGTTTCCTTGAAGTATATAAATACTTCACTATACAATATCAGTATATAAATGATTATAAGATGTCAGTATATCTATGGCTGAGTTTTTTTCTTTATTTGGTTGACATCTCTCATTTGTATCAACATAAAGCATGGTGGAAATGGTGCAAAAGCATTAACGAATGTTTTGCCTCTTTTCATTTCTAATTATTTCTATAAATTTGAAAGTGATAGTTCACCACAAATCTGTTCCAAAATTTGCTTTTCTTTCTTTCCTGGAACAGAAAAGCTATTTTGAAAAATTAAAGTCACTGGGGTCCCAATGTTGTTTTGTCTAAGTTTGACTACCACGCATGTTCAGATAAAAGAGAATCCAAATATGAGAGTGAGATCTAAAGAAAGCAGTTCATCTTAGAGAACCTTCAAATATTGTGAGGCAGTGTGTCTAAAGAAATGAAAGTCTGAACATATTCAGACTGGAATATGAAACTGATCAACAGGGATGAAGTTTTGCTATACGGGGGCCATGTTTGTTCAGTATATTCATGATCTCCTAGTTGCATTCTGATAGTGTTTACACATTGTTAACACATATTCAATGATCATGAATTTACATTTAAGGTAATATATATGTATAAACAGCATGGAAGTGTGCTAAACTAAAGCATGTGTTTGTGCAGGGTGGTGCGAGAGTTTCTGGGGGAGAAGGAGGTGGAGCTGTCTCTGATCTTTGATGCTGTGGATGAGATGGACATGGGCAACTACACCTGTAATGTGGAGAACCATATCGGCCGTGGCAGCGGAAGTGCTATCCTGCAGAAGAAAGGTAAATCACTGGGAACGATCCCGTACGGCAGCGGTTCCCAACCTTTTTTTGTCTGAGACCCCCTTTTTCCCAAGAAAATATTTTAGGGCCCCCCTTCACATTTAATGATATTGTCGAAGGATGAATAAAATTAGCTAATGTAATATGATCGTTTGGCGCTCTAGCGATTAATAAACATGCGTTTATTTACAGAAAAATGCGTCTTGCAGAAGAACATTGTAGCCGGTGCTACTTCTCTCTGTTTATGTCTATGACGAGTCATGCAGGCACTGGGCTACACCGCAGCGGTACGACCTAGGGTTGCCACCCGTCCCTTAAACTACGGAATCGTCCCGTATTTGTGAAATAAACAGCGCGTCCCGTTTTGAATCAATACGGGACGCGGTTTGTCCCGTATTGCCGATAGTGTTGCCACCCGTCCCGTTTTTTCCGGGATTGTTCTTCTTTTTAACAACCTGTCCCGGGAAATTTATAGACTCTCTCCCGGTTTTCGAAAGGCTAAGATGAATATGAATGTTCAAATAGCGCGCACGGCAGAGAGGTAGAGAGCTCGAGACCTTGCGTGCGAGTGGGACATTCTAAAACGCTTAACGTGAAAAAGTCTTAACGTGGCTTAGGCTACTGTACAGTAATATTAAAAGACCAAACTCAGTAAACATCATATTAATAAGCTATACTATGTGTAAAAAAATAAATGAGGCCAGAATATGGAATATGGAAAATGGATTCATGATGTACTCGCTCATTATATAAATTTAGTAAATTTTGAACACAAAAAAAGTTACGGACTGCTGCTTTAATGCTCACTGTTCAAAAGTTTTCAAAATATGACGCGACCCCCCTAAGAGCTCGCTGAGGCCCCCTTGTTGGCCGAGACCCCCCTGTTGGGAACGATCCCGTACGGCACATAGATGTTCTGCATGTTTTCAGCTCAGCTGTCGACATGGCTGTAGATCTGGGGCTATTCCACAAAGAAGGTTATGCGACTTACCTGGGTAATTTTACTCTGAGTAAGCAGATAACCTCAACTTTAGGTAAATTTCAGGGGATGTAAGTGGCCATAGCAAATTATTTTTATACTAGGTCAACGCGTTTCCACAACGCGTTTTCGTTCAGAGCCAGCGTTACTTTAGCCAGCCTAAAGTAAAAAATCCCAGATACATATATAAAATCCATTCTTTAGGAATCTATGGATTTGGATTGAAAGGTGGAGGTGGAGAATCACTTGTTTCCTCTAGGAGCAGCTGCTATGACCTTGGCTACAAAAGACTGGTGATTTGGTGGTGGAAATCATATTTTGTTTGCATATAATGACCAATGATCAGTAGGCAAAGGATGTTTTCAATGTATAGACATAAAGAAGATTGATTATATTGATTTTGCCAATTCTCTTGCTGAACATTACCATGGACAGTGAAGACGTGATTAATGTGTGTTTCTGTCCTCATGTAGACATGTACAGGTTGGAGTTGGTTGGTGGTCTAGGCGCCATCATGCTGTTATTGGGGATCTTCACTGCCATCTATAAGTGCTATAATGTGGAGATCATGCTGTGCTATCGGCAACACTTCGGCAGCGATGAGGCAGATGATGGTACATAATAATAGTATTGATAACTTTACTGCTACTAATAAAAATACGATTTTCTTTCTTTTTTCGTTTGCGTTGATTAATTGTCCTGAACACTTGGATCATCTGAGATGGCTCTAAATGATGTCTCTTTCTCCCTACAAACATGCCTAAAAATACAACAAACTGTTAGCTTTACAATTTACTGGAAGTTAAAGCATAAAATTCTTAATGGAGAGCAGCTTACCCTTACTCACAGTAACTAAACCACAAAGTACTTGCACAAACCATTTTACAGAATTAAATGCCTCCAATGGCACAGTTACCAAACAGACAGACCAACAGGTCCAGGAACACAGAAGTGCTCTTTGACCTATACTGAAACATTCAGACAGTGCAGAGCATAGAGAGCATTTCTGTAAACATCTGAGCATTTCCAACATCTCATAATTCACCGAACAGTGGGAGCAAATGAAGGAGCGATTCATGTTTTGAAATGGTATCAGACATTGTATATTATTATTTGTTTGCTGATTATGATTGTGGGTAGGCCTACAGAATATGATGTTTAGTGTCCACATATTTTAGGAATAAACATATTAGTCACTGCAACATTTAAAACAAGTGTTGTTTTAATAAACAACCAGGTGCTGTCTAGTAATGCAAAATGCAATTCTTTCATCAAAACACATTCAAAAATTTTAAAATCCAAACTGATCTCACAAAAAAGCGTGATTTTTCAATTTTTTGCAATTCATTAAGCGTGAAGCTGCACCGCTAAACTTAACCCTTAGTGGAGTGAGAGCAGGTCATACATATGAGACCGTACCGTGCCTCCAATTTTCCAAAAATGTTAAATAGCACCAACTTTTCATGATGCTGTGTTTTACAAATCACCTGTGAAACATAATTTGTATGTTTTGCTAAATGTAAAGACTTTCATGCAAAAAGTGAAATGAATAAGCCTCATGCTGAAAGAAATTCACGTCTGTACACTAGAGGGCGCAGCTCAAACCTTTCAGCTGTGCTGCCATTCTGGATCAGGAGAAGAAAGTCCAACACTCTTACTTTAGCAATAAAATAATAATAATAATTTTAGAAAAAATTCCAACACACGTGATGTTTATCTGTAGTTCTTTTTGCTTTTTGGCGTGGTTGAATTGGATCATCGAAGTTCAGCAGCAAAGGGATTGGTTAATAAAGTCAGAGTAAAGGCATAAAGTGTACTTTTATGGTACAAAAAGATTTTTTTTTTTTACTTTATATACATTTTTTATCATATTTTTAATTATTATAAAAAAAACGAATGAATTTGGCTTTAACAAATTAGAGTATTGTAGTAATTAGTATAAAATTCCGTTGTTGCTTTTTTCAGTCTACAACGTATCTGTTCTTTTCAGACAACAAGGAATATGACGCCTACCTCTCTTACACCAAAGTGGACTTGGAGTCAGTGGAGCGAGAGATGAGTGAGGAGGAGCTGTTTGCTCTGGAGATCTTACCCGACGTTCTGGAGAAACACTACGGATATAAACTCTTCATTCCACATCGGGACCTCATACCCAGCAGCAGTAAGAACAACACCCTGCCATTTCACGTCCCTTTTTTCATTCATGAGTGCAAATTAGAATGTAATCAGACGCACGACTGACACGGCCTTGCGCACGATCCTGCTGTAGGCATACACACAGTGTTACAGTGTTTCTGCCTTGCAACTGCAGCTCTACATTCATAATCGAATCAATTCTAGGGTACTGGAAAGATGTGTGAGGGATAATGTCCCAAAATAAACACTGATAGGTGTCCTGTGACCTGTACCACAAAGTGAGTTCAACAAACTCAGGATTATGGGATTGGTTTTGCTTTGACAAAAGTCCAACCCCTCATTGTAAACGTTTGCCAACTCAAACTGGATCCTGAGTTTGTGATTAGTTTACATGCACAGATAAGTATGACATTTGCAGAAAACAGAGAGCCATGTGAAACTAGAAGAGAGATTCACTTCCTGTGAGTGGTTTACTTCTGAGCTGATGATAAAGAGCTTGTTATTAACAATATGAAGAGTTAAAACGCATTTAACACAGCAAGAAGAAACTGAAAAGTATCATATTTCACACATCCAGCAGTTTCAAACACCATGAAATTATAGTCTGTGAGTCATTTCAGCCTTTGTTACCAAGTCAAAGGCCTCATACTATTAAATAAAAGGCAAAAAATGTGAATGCAACAATACTGATGTATCTACTCAAAACTATATCAACATAGTGACAGTAAATTATGTTTTTCTGCAATTACTGTTCAGTGCCCCACACAGATAAAGCCAGTTCAAATATCTGAATGTCTCTGCATTCATGGCCGACGCTGTCATGAGCAGAACAAGCTCTCGCTTCTCTCCACTGCAGATTGTGACACTGCAGGTGTGACAGATGTTCCCCTCCACAGGGAGAATCAGGGCGATGAGGAAAGAAATGGAAACACAGCAATGTAGCATACAGAGCTCATGTGCCATCTATGTTGAAGCACTGGCCAATAAGACAAGTTCTTAAGGTTCGAAATCCAGTCATTCCGAAATTCTAATCCGTGCGATCAGGAGTTTGCATGAGGGTAAAAAAAGAAAAGAAAAAAAAGATCCCCATGCAGATTTTGTTCATGTTCAAGATGATGAATTCGTTGCGCTGACCAACAGAAAAGTCATACATCATTACGCAACTGACAATGGACCTGTTTTTTTGCGCAAAATTTCAATGAAATTCCGATAATGTGATACACCTTTAGTAATGTATTCAATATATTCACTTAAATGGTTTCATATGAAAACTGCTAATTTCAAGTTTCATCGTAATAAAAAAAGTCATGTGTTATAAGTAAAATTTCACAGAGTATGTTCCTTACATGGTAATACATGTGAGTGTTTTAATTTTTTTTAATTTTTTTTTATTGATTTTACCCCAGCATGTTTCTCCATGATGGTGGTACTACATGAACGTTTTTTTATTTTTTAATAAGCAGTGAAGCTATTTTTCTTACTGATCTATTTAATAATGTTTTCTTAAGGCCTTTTCCCTGATATCTGGACAGTTGTATCTCCGTAACATTTTAGATTTTATGATTTTTATGATTTTATGAAAAATAGCTCAGAATAGGTGATTTCAAATAATTGTTTGAATTATTAGAGTTTTTTTAAATATATAAATACATAGATTAAATTACTAAAAATTTTTGTGAAAGAAACACATAAATATTGTTAAGTCTTGTGGGTTGTTGCCCTGGCGGTGCTGCACGGTTGTTCTCGTTCTCATTGTAATATGGTCATTGAGGTGCGTGCGTGTGTGTGTGTGTGTGTGTGTGTGTGTGTGTGTGTGTGTGTGTGTGTGTGTGTGTGTGTGTGTGTGTGTGTGTGTGTGTGTGTGTGTGTGTGTTTGTGTGTGTGAAAGAGAGAAAGATACAGTTGCTGAGGTGTTCTGACGGATTGCTAGGGCATTACTATATGGTTGCTACGCTGTTATGATTGATCGTCTGCAGTTGCTAGAGTGTTCTGGGTGATTGCTGGGCCATTTCTCTGAAGTACGGTGCTCTAGCACATTGCTCCCAGCTGCTCAGATGTTCTGGATGGTTGTTCCTGTAGGTGGTTTCTTACCGCCCACCATAGGCGCCGATCCTGTGGGTGTTCGGGCGCTAGCACCCATGGAAAAACATGAGATATTCTCCATTCATTTTATCCAATCAAAACTATTGAGATTCGGGAATGTGTGTTTTACAGACCAGCTCCAGGGTAAGACAAGTCAAGTGACATTTATTTATATACCACTTTTTACAATACAGATTGTTTCAAAGCAGCTTTACAGAGAAAATAGGAAAATAATGCAAACAAAGTTTGTTTCCAAAAGAAAATGGCGTCACAGTCCAGCTTAAGTTAGTTGAGTGATGTTTCATTTTTGTTTTAAAACAGATATTAATTTAGTTCATTTATATATATAGTCGCTCTGGAGAAAACCATGATGTCATCGTCCAGCTCAGTTCAGTTCTCATATAATGGTGTCAATGCAGGCAGATCAATATTATGGTTGAATATTAAATTAAATGTTAAATTTAATGTCCCCAACCAAGCAAAATGCTTATTTGGCCAACATTGGCCAAAAGCCAATGGCAACAAAGGTGAAAAAAGGCAACAGTGGCTAAGAACCAAAACTCCATCAGTGACAGAATGGAGAAAAACCTCGGGAGAACACAGGCTCAGTCGGGGGCCAGTTCTCCTACGAACAAACAGTGTATGATTATGATTCAGGCAGCATTATAGGTCAGAAGTCAGATTGGATCAGAACAATCAGAATATTATCCAGTTCCATTTGGTTTAAGATCGGAGTCACGTCGGTATGGACACGGGTTTGTTAACGCAATATATCCTGACACTTCAATGCAGGTCCACCATCTGATCTGGATACGGCCCAGATCTTATGATGTAGCGAGTACATCAGGTGTTATAGGAAGTGTTCCCGGTTCCGGCTGACCTAATTTATGCAGCCCAATAATCATTTAACTGATTTGAATAATAGGGATATAGGGATTTGTATAATTTTCTATGTGTATGCCAGGTTAAAGAGATTTAAAGTGGTTTTAGTCTAGATTTGAACTGACAGACTGTGTCTGCTTCCCGGACAATGTTAGGAAGATTGTTCCAAAGTTTTGGTGCTAAATAGGAAAAGGACCTACCGCCAGCAGTCGATTTTGATATTCTAGGTATTATCAACTGGCCAGAATTTTTAGATCTCAATAGACGTGAAGTACTATAATGCGTTAAGAGCTCGCTCAAGTACTGCGGAGCTTTACCATTTAGTGCTTTGTAAGTAATCAGCAATATTTTAAAATGTATATGTGTCACGATGTGGGTTTGTGTCCTGTCATGTTCTTTGGTTCCCTGTCTTGTCTATTAGTTATCCCAGGTGTTTCTGATTTTCCACGCCCCCTTGTTATCTTGTCTAGCTCATTTGTCCCTGATTATTTAAGCCCTGTGTTTCACGGTTTTGTAGAATTCTTGAAAACTTGAAGAGTCTGTTGGTTTATTTGTATAGGTTGTATAGTATTTACAGTCATTACATTCCTGTGTATATTGCGTGAATGACGGGTGGTTGGGCAGATATTGTGTTTTGCGGTAGGTGGTATGCCATACCGAACCGTTGCCACTGAAACTGCATATTAACGCACCAGTGGGGATCGACAGCCTTAGTCAAACGGGTCAAACAGCTCAATCCAGACGGTTGTCATGGGGGGACCGCACTGTGGTTGCAGCCGTTGTGTGTGCTGACGCGTGTTAACACTAGACAGAAGGAGATTTACATCACCATATGGAAAGAAGCGTAAATGGATGGAGAAGCATAGGTTACTGTAAAGCTATGTCTTAGTTGGTGCTTATCTTGGCGAAAGCCGAGTACAAATCAGCATGAAGTTTTAACATCTACTCTCGTGTAATGGAAATCATGAAAATCTGGATACGTCCAGTGACTGCAGTGAATAGTGCTGCTGGCAACAAGGGAAAGACCTTGTGACAGCCTGGAGAGACAGCTGACAGGAGGAAAGAGACCCCAATGGGGCTGGTAAGGGTTAGTTACCCTTGTCGGCAGTATCCAGCTCTGTGTTTACAGGATGCTGGAGACACCCGCCCAAGGCTTCTGAGAAATTAAAGAGAAAAATACCCCTAGAGTATGCGAGAGCAGGGGCGGAAGATGACTCAATGTTGGACAACATGGTTAACGACGTCGGGATGGAAACGGAAATGAGAATGGAGAGTACTTCACAAAAGATTAGTTCAGGTTCTGCAGTTAGCAAAGTCATTGAACTCCAAGCTTGTGTCTGTGGCTGGAGCAAGGCGACAACGGTCAGGGGGTTGAAGATTCATCAAGGGAAAATGAAATGCTTCAGGGAGAAGGGACAAGGGCCTCGTATTGACCAGTACTTCTTACGAAGTCAGTCAAGTCAGTCGAATGAAATCCAGCGACAGGAAGCAAACCACAGTTCGCAGGATATCAGTACCCCTGTCATAGAGGAGATGAGGGTTTGCACAGTTAGTGATGAACACATTGATACTTGTGAACCCGGTCAGACTAACCAGCATAAGAGAGAAAAGAACCTCAACGGGCGTAGGCCTGGAGTTAGATGGCAAGAGCTTGTGAGAAAAATGTATGGGGCACAGTAAACACAGATCTATGCTTTGCATTGGAAAGATTAACTGGTACAGTTGAAAAGAAGCTGGATAAATTTGGGGACATCATTTACGCATATGGAAGTGAGAGGTTTGGTGTGGAAAAAAGGAAGGAAAAAGTACAAACTACTCCTGCTGTATCTAGATGCCAGCAGAAAATTGAAGGGTTAGTTAGAGAAAGGAGACAGCTGAGGAAGCAATGGAAAAAAGCAGAACAAAGTCAGAAGGAGGGACTCAATCTCTTATAAAGGGCCATAAAAGATAAGCTTGCAACATTACGCAGAGCTGAGCGTCTACGGAAACGCTACAAAAAGGAGCGTGCGAGGGTTAATTTCTATAAAGACCCATTCAAATTCGTAAAGAAGTTATTCACCAGTGAGAAGAATGGCACTTTAAAAGCATCTAGGGTTGAGGTAGAGAGATATTTGGAGGAAATGCATACAGATGCAAAAAGACATGAGCCTATGTCAATTCCGTTAGATATCCCACCTATCAATCCACCAGAATACCAAATGGAGGTCTGTGCACCTAAGTGGAAAGAGATAGAGCAGGTTGTGAGAAAGGCAAGGGCTTCATCATCTCCAGGGCCTAATGGAGTTCTGTACAGAGTGTACAAGAGTGCTTCAGGAGTTCTATGAATTCTGTGGAAATTGATAAAAGTGGCATGGGAAAAGCAGGTTTTACCTAGAGTATGGCGCCGAGCAGGTGGAGTCTTTATACCTAAAGAAAAAGATGCCACAAGCATCAGTCAGTTTTGTCCTATTTCACTATTAAACGTCGAAGGTAAGATTTTCTTAAGCATTATTGCGCAGAGATTGTCAACCTACCTATTAAAGAATGGCTTCATTGACACTTCAGTTCAAAAAGCGGGCATTCCAGGGTTCTCATGATGCTTAGAACACATCAATGAGATCTGGCAACGAATTCAATCAGCTAAAAAGGAGAGGAAGGAGCTCCATGTGACATTCCTGGATTTGGCTAATGCATATTGTTCAGTGCCACATGAGCTTCTTTGGGCAGCATTTGATTTTTTTAGAGTACCAATGTCAATAACAAATTTAGTGAAAGCCTATTTTGGAGATTTGCAATTTAATTTCTCAACTCCAAAATTCAGCACCACATGGCAATACTTAGAGGTTGGAATAATGGCAGGATGCACCATTTCTCCACTGGCTTTTACTATGGCAATGGAAGTAATCATTAGGGCATCAAGATGGGTAGTAGGAGGAGAGCGCTTGGCTTCTGGGATGCGACTACCACCAATCAGAGCATACATGGATGACATGACAACCATGGCTACAACAGTAGCCTACACTAATCCGTTATTGGGGAAGTTAACAGATAATATCGAATGGGCACGAATGCAATTCAAGCCCTCTAAATCAAGGAGCATCTCGATAGTTAAAGGAAAGGTAGTAGATAAAACATTCTTCATTAATGGTGAGGCAATACCAACAGTTTCTGAGAAGCCAGTGAAGAGTCTTGGGAGATGGTACGATGGGGATCTAAAGGACACAGTTCGAGTGGAAGAAGTTAGACCACAAGCAGTGGAAGGGTTGAAGAGCATAAACAGCTGTGCTCTACCAGGCAAACTAAAACTCTGGTGCTTTCAGTTTGGTCTACTGCCAAGGTTGCTGTGGCCACTGACTGTGTACGAGGTTTCTTTGACAACAGTGGATAAGCTGGAAGCGTTAATAAGTTCATACATCAGGAAATGGTTGGGAGTTCCACGCTGCCTCAGCAGAGGGGGACTTTATAGTAAAGGAGTATTGCAGCTGCCAGTCTCTGCTTTAACCGAGGAGTATAAGTGTGCCAAGGTCAGACTGGAAATGACTTTTGCAGAGTCACGTGACAAATGTGTAAGGGAGGCAGCCCCTGTGGTAAAAACTGGTAGAAAGTGGTCAGCAAAGAAATCTGTAGTAGAGGCAAAGGCTGACCTTCAAATTGGGGATATCGTGGGACAGGTACAGCATGGAAGAGGGGGTTTTGGGCTCAGTTTAGCTCCTCCTAAATGGCACAAGGCATGCCCAGCTCAAAGGAGGAGCCTGGTAGTCAACGAGGTGCGAACGCAGGAGGAGAGGATGAGATGTATAAAGGCCATTTCCCAGGCCAAGCAGGGAGAGTGGATGAGATGGGAGAGTGTGGAACAACGCAAAATGGGCTGGCAAGACCTTCGGTCAATGGAAGAGAGTAAGATCAGTTTCCTTATAAGGGCAACATATGATGTTCTCCCATCACCGCAGAACCTAAACCTCTGGGTAGGAGAGGATCCCTCTTGTCCTTTGTGTTCATCACCTGCCACATTAAGGCACATTTTGACAGGATGTAAGGTGGCTCTTAGCCAAGGTCGGTTTACTTGGCGCCATGACCAAGTATTGCGATGTTTGGCTTTAGCATTGGAAGGCAAGCGTAGTATGAGCAATAAGTTGCCGCCTGTTCTAGCAAAACATTACACGCAGAAGACAATATTCCTCCGCCCAGGCGAGCAACCACCAAGAAAAGGTGCTAACACCAATTCTCGCCCCGGACAACTGGAAGCTGCTAGGGACTGGAAGATGCTGGCTGATCATGATCAACGGCTTATTTTTCCACCTGAGATTGCCACCACTAACCTACGACCAGATATTGTTTTGTGGTCTGGCTCAGCACGCATTGTTCAACTGATTGAGTTAACAGTGCCATGGGAGGATGGGGTAGATGAGGCATATGAGAGGAAGAAACTGCGGTATGCTCATCTGGCCACTGAAGCAGAACAGCGAGGATGGAGAGTCCAGGTTTATCCAGTGGAAGTGGGTTGTCGAGGTTTTGTGGCACACTCTACAACCCGGTTCCTCAGAGACGTCGGATTCAGTGGCCAAGAGTTGCGTGGCACAGTAAAGAACTTATCTGAAGCAGCAGAAAGGAGCAGCAACTGGCTGTGGTTGAGACAGAAAGATTCTAGCTGGCTGTGTACAGGCCGCCATGCTACGGTTTCGTAGAATTCTTGAAAACTTGAAGAGTCTGTTGGTTTATTTGTATAGGTTGTATATGTGCCCATGTAGGTTGTATAGTATTTACAGTCATTACGTTCCTGTGTATATTGCGTGAATGACGGGTGGTTGGGCAGATATTGTGTTTTGCGGTAGCTGGTATGCCATATGGAACCGTTGCCACTGAAACTGCATATTAACGCACCAGTGGGGCTCGACAGCCTTAGTCAAACGGGTTGGCGCGTATGGTTGGGTTGCGGAGAGATTGTGAGATTGTGGTTAGATCTCAGCAGCAGGAGGGATTTAGAGGTCAGTAAGCTGGGCTGAGTTGAGTGGGGGACGGAGGGGGGTTACTCTGGGACGCATGAGTCACTGTCGAGCCCTCTTTAGGTGTCGTGAGCTAGTCGACGAAACACTGAGGACGGAAGGTGCCCACTCGTAGACCCTAGAGATGTCCCCTACTCAGCTCAATCCAGACGGTTGTCATGGGGGGACCGCACTGTGGTTGCAGCCGTTGTGTGTGCTGAAGCGTGTTAACACTAGACAGAAGGAGATTTACATTACCATATGGAAAGAAGCGTAAAGGGATGGTGAAGCATAGGTTACTGTAAAGCTATGTCTTAGTCGGTGCTTATCTTGGCGAAAGCCGAGTACAAATCAGCATGAAGTTTTAACATCTACTCTCGTGTAATGGAAATCAGTCTTGTCTTTGTGAGTTCTTGTTTAATGTTTGACTGTTAACGCTAGTGTTGGTTGTTCCTGTTCCTTAGTCCTGTATCCAGTCTGTATAGTTTGTAATCTGTTAAATAAAGCGTGTGCTGCATTTGGATCCTGCCTCATCTCTGCTTCAACCGCACCACGTTACAGAAGAACTCACCAAGAAAATGGATCCAGCAGTTGTCAGCAACCAGGCCCTCAGAAGTTCATGGTCTCGGAAGGGCTTCTCCACCGTGGCCGCCTGAAAGGGCTTCTCCACCATGGCCACCCGACGAGGCTTTACCCCCATGGCCGCCGGCACGTCCTGCTCCGCCCTGGGCCTCTGTCCCTCCCCCAAGACCACCTATGCTCCTCCAACCCCCTGAATTTGTTGTTGTTTTAAGGGGCGTCAGGAGCCGCCCTTAAGGGGGGGTCACGATGTGGGTTTGTGTCCTGTCATGTTCTTTGGTTCCCTGTCTTGTCTATTAGTTATCCCAGGGTTTCTCATTTCCCACGCCCCCTTGTTATCTTGTCTAGCTCATTTCTCCCTGATTATTTAAGCCCTGTGTTTCAGTCTTGTCTTTGTAAGTTCTTGTTTAATGTTTGACTGTTAACGCTAGTGTTGGTTGTTCCTGTTCCTGAGTCCTGTATCCAGTCTGTATAGTTTGTAATCTGTTAAAAATAAAGCGTGTGCTGCATTTGGATCCTGCCTCATCTCTGCTTCAACCGCACCACGTTTCAATATGATGTTTAATAGGGAGCCAATGCAGTGTTGACAGAACCGGGTTAATATGGTCATACTTCCTGGTTCTGGTAATAACGCTAGCTGCTGCGTTTTGGACCAGCTGTAGTTTATGTATTAAACGTGCAGGGCAACCACCCAGTAGAGCATTACAATAATCTAGCATTGATGTCATGAACGCATTAACTAATTGTTCCTGCTTTTGACATTGAAAGCATATGTCCTAATTTAGATACGTTTTTAAAGATGCTAGAAACGTGTCTTTCAAATGAAAGACTGGTTCCAAGAGCACACCCAGGTAGATGAAGGTTTAAGAAACGTATTTATTGTGTTAAATAATGATTTTGGCCTGTTGATTTATTTATTTATTGTGGCAGTGACAAAACTAACGAGCCGAGTTCAGGGAGGATTAGTATTTGGTTAGATGTTCAATACAATACAATTCAATACAATATTTATTTATAAGGCACATTTAAAATCAACCAAGGCTGACCAAAGTGCCAGACAGAAAATAATAAAACATTTAAAATAAAATAATAATAATAAGACAAACAACAAAGGAACACATATCAATAGATATGCAATAATCATACCAAAATCAGGCAGTATTAAAAGCCAAAGAAAATAACAATGTCTTTAAAGAAGATTTGAAGGAGGAAACAGAAGGAGCTAATCGAATGTGGAGAGGTAGACTGTTCCAAAGTTTTGGGCCTGCAGTTGCAAAAGCGCGATCACCTTGTTTTTTAAGTCTAGATCTATGCACCGTGAGTAGACAGTGATCGCTAGATCTCAGACTTATAGAGGGAGTGTACGGACGAAGTAGAAATCGGTCAGGTACTGTGGGGCCAATTTGTTGAATGCTTTATAAACAAATAATACAATTTTAAAATTGATTCTAAATTTGACAGATAAGCAGTGCAGTGTAGATAAAATAGGGGTGATCGACTCATACTTGCGGGTCCCAGTGAGGAGTCTAGCAGCTGCGTTTTGGACTAGCTGTAGATGGAAGAGGGAAGACTGAGAGACACCAATATAAAGTGAGTTACAGTAGACTAATCGTGATGTAACAAAAGCATGGATCACTGTTTGGAAGTTACTCTGGGTTAAAAAAAGGTTTCACTTTAGAGAGTTGGCAAAGATGAAAAAAGCATGATCTTTCAACAGTACTGATCTGTTTATCAAATTTTAGGTTATGTTTAAAAGGAAAGTAGATCATAGTATCATCAGCGAACAGAGTAACAATAAAAGTGAACAGTGAGGTATAGTTTACAGTTTTCCTGTAAAGGCGCTCAAGTCGTCTACCAGTAGCCTTTAGGATACGAAGCTCTGGGGTTTACCAAGGAGAGGAGTGGGTGGAAGGGAAAAATAAGCGTTTCTGGTCTTAACAGGAACAAGCTCCTGCAAGATTTCAGAAATGGTGGAGTGATAGTTAGATAATATCAGTGAGGGAGAGGAGATATCAAAGACAACAGAAAGATGGAGGTACAAAATTATCCAGTATCAACTGCTTTGAGATTGCAATAGGATATCACAGCCGTAGGGCATTTCTTATTCATAGGCAAGCTTATGCTAAAACCAATTAATTTTTGATCAGAAATACCAGTGTCAGAAGAAGAGATGGAAGAGATATCAATCCCTGATGTATAGATCAAATCAAGAATATGACCATGCGTAGGAGTAGAAAAATGAACAGGCTGAGTCAATTTAAAACAATCAAAATCTGACAGTAATTGATTAGTGTTAGAGCAAAGAGCATCAACTTGAATATTAAACTCAATGGGCAGGAGAACAGGAAATGACAATGAACAGGCAAGCGTCAAGAGTTCAGAGTTCGGAAAAACGTTGGACATTTCCTTAGGAGGACGACAGAGCAAGATAATTATAAGAAAGTCAACCTTCAATGCCATATATTCAAATGTATTGGTGTCGTGAAAATCAAGTTATGTGAGTCAGAGATTGTCATCGATAGATGACAGCGAGACCACCCCCTTTACCGTGCAGTCAGTTGTTTTAGGTCATTATGGAAATAACCTAGCTGCGTCTGTGTTCATTAATTTACGTCGTCAGTAGATTTTACATGCACAGAACTTTTCTCTACCATCTGCCCTTTTATGGGATAGCGCTCTAAATTTGCCCTGTTTAGTAAATCTGGTCTACGATTTTGTTTTGACTGTTTCTTTGTCCATCATACAGAAATTCTCTTTCTGTTCTTGTAGAGCTTTTCTACGAAATTTGACTTTAGATTTCTTTTTGGTGATTGGAGGTATTTGAGGCAACATCACTCATGTCTGTCACATCCGTGGTACAAATGGAACAGGACAAACCCTTAAATACACCCTAAATTTAGTTATCATTGCAGATCATGTCATTGCTTTGCAAGCTCTAAAAGCAGATGATGCTTGTTACGATTTCTGAATCACCCAATGTATTTGAATCTCTTCTTGTTGGTGCATGACACCCATACTTATTTGTCTTTCTCTGTCTCCAGCATACATTGAGGATCTGGCCCGGAGCATGGAGCAGAGCAGGCGTCTTATTATCATCTTGACCCCCGAGTTTGTGGCCCGTCGTGGTTGGAGCATCTTCCAGTTCGAGCCACGGCTGCACAGCATGCTGGTGACGGGCGAAATCAAGGTCATAATGATCGAATGCTCGGACCTGCGCAGCGTCATCAACTACCAGGAAGTAGAAGACCTCAAACACACCATCCGGGTGCTGACGCTCATTAAGTGGAACGGTCCCAAAAGCAACCAGCTGAAATCCAAGTTCTGGAAGCAGGTTCGGTACGAAATGCCAGCTAAGAAAAATGAGACTGTGTCCCGCCGACAAGTCATAGACTCGGGCGAGCAAGGGCTCTTTGGCGACCTGCAGGCCGTATCTACAGTTGCCATGACCGGGACCTCAGCGTCGCTAGTGCCGGCTCATGTTGAAATACCAGACTATAATGAGCCTGGCCACCTGCAAATGCGCCATTTCTGCCGCAACTATGAATACGAGCTGCCCACCACTGCTATAGCCACACTCAGCGGCCGTCACATGTACTGCAGTTTGCCCATGACGCTGCTGAACGGACGTCTCACACAAAATAACATTGAGAAAGCCAAGAAAGATATTCACTTGAACGGCCCATTCGTACAGCTGTCTGGACAAGAACTTTCCAGTGATATCTGGTAGAGCACCTCGCAGCAATCGCCCAGAGGGCCCCAAACATAGCTTTGTCTATATCATCTTTTCTTCCTTTTTATCTGCATGATTTCATCTAGTTAAGATTAAAGAAAAAAGAAAAGAAAGTAAAAGAAGCATAATGGTTTATCTCGCTTTCTTCCTACATTTAGTGTTTTGATACTTTTCAGACAGATGAAGAGCTACTGAAATTGCTTTCCTACTTGAATCTTAAGGTTATTATACCATGTACAGTTATTCCATGAAACACTGCATCTGCATCTTCAAGGGAAACGAACATTAAAGGTTTGATTTGACCTTATGACTTTGGTTGTTATAGCACAATAATGTAAAAACACATCATCTCTGAGCTTTAAAGAATATTATGTTCTATTTATGCAAATAAATACTATTCAAATCTAATAAGCACATTAAAATAGTTTGTAGCTAGTAAGGAGGGAAGGTATTTAAATATTTGATACAGCTTATCATTTGCCTTATTTCCTGATCGTTTGGTTTTCCTTCATCAGAGTTCTGTTTTGGTTATGTTTTTCATACATTATAGGTAGATACATCTTGTTTTTATGGTTTGTCTGGTACTATTGATTAAGCATTTCAGTGCTGTTATTGATCTAACAGTTTTTATCATTATAGTTTTAATGAATTTGTATGCAATTTTGCCCTCTTGCTCTAGTTTAAAGAAATTGAAGGTAACTAAAATCATTGATTTCATTTTGTATACTCACGACTAGTATGCCATTTTACTCTTCAGATACAGCGATTTGTGGAAGAGTACAAATATCCCAGCTGTTATATACAAAATATTCACAAACCCAGCAGTTTGTCTGATTCACAGGTTTTTGGTTTTGAATTAGCATATAAATTAGGTCCTATTTGTAATATACATTGCAAAAAAGTATTGTTGTCGAACCAACAAAATAAATAAATAAATGTATGAGAAATTAAATCTGAGAGATGACTTTTTAATTCCAGCTTTTTTTTTTCAATTCAATTGTTTTTATGTTGTGATATGATGAAGCTCATAAAGGTGACATAATGGTTAAATGTGCATTTTTAATTAATATATATATATATATATATATATATATATATACAACTTTAGCCAGTTTTAAACCAAAAGCAAGCTTCAAAATCAAGCTTTGTTTTGTTTTAAGCAGAGGAAGGGGCAGCTTTTTACTTTTTACTCCTTTTCCGTGTTTCCTGGGTTTGTCCTGAGAAATCACAAGTCTTACTAAAGTAAAGGACTAGCATATGAATATTAATAAGATAATATTGACGTTTCTTTGTAAATTTCCGGAGTATCTGGGAACATGAGCTTATTAATATTTAAGCACCTAAGTTGGACAGTGATTTATTGGTTAATGTGACTGTTGTGAACGCCCACTTCCCAACATTAGCGAGTCAGTTCCAACTTGCGGGCCACAGTTCCGTTATGTTATTAATATTCATGACCTAAGCCTTCGCTATAGTAGGATTAAACACGCTGAAGATGGGCAGACATACTGTTCCTCAAACCATGATCAGTTAAGAAACTGTTATTGATAGACGAGCTCATAAAAATGGCGAGAGACTTCACTACAACAAGTTTGAGCAACATTGACCTGTCCTCGTTACGGGTAACGTTAAGTACAGCACTAGCTACTGTATTTATTTTCTTAATTCAGCAGTTTTGCATCTTTTGTACAGCAGCGATAGGTCGAGGTTTGGCACAAAGTTTCTCTCGGCGCTTACACTTTTAGTAGCGATAAGTTGTGTTAACTTTACTGTAAATGCCATTTCTAGTTGCGAGTGACCGTTAAACTCAGTTGTCTTGGGGAAATATTCGTGTAACGTTACTTTTCTTCACATGTCATTTTCAATCGTACATGATATGGGAATGAAATCGTGGTTAAGTAGAGTGAAAACATGGACCGTGTCTCAAATCAGGGCGAACTGCCAACTTAGATAACAGTGTGTGTGGACATCATATCTATTCAAATCGAGTAATCATTGTCTCAAACCTAGTGAATCTGATCAGTCAATCCATGGCATTTTTCATTCCAGGATCCTGCAGGGATATTTGAGCTCATCGAGGTGGTCGGGAATGGGACATATGGACAGGTTTACAAGGTTTGTGCTGGTGTCTCTTTTCATTGCTTTGATTGTTCTTTATTTTTGGAAGTTCAAACTCACATATTTTGATAGCTATCTGTAAGAGTGCAACATTGCAGTCGTTCTAGATCAGCTTTTTGTTCTTAAAGCTCTCTGACCATGAGCAGCACTAGTTGCATAAATAGTTTGTGGGAAAGTTTTGCTAATGAAACCTACAAGTGTGGTTTTGGTCTTTGACACACTCTCTGGGTGGAGCTCACTTCCTCATGTAGGGCACAACATATTTCACATAAATATCACATCTTTAAAGAAGTGTTCTGAGCCTAAACATCCTGTGCTGCAGTGGGATGTGTGACACACACATGTGTGTTTGATTCAGCTCAGGGTGGATTTGTTTCAGTTGCACTAGTCACTTGACAGCATCTTGTGCAATAAAAGCTAGAGGAATGATTTCTTCTCTTCCTTCTGGCATTGTTCAAAAAAGACTGCAGTAAAAGCAGCTCCATTTGTAGGGTGTTCCCTTTTGATGTGAAGTACACAGATCACAGATATTGTAATTGTGATACTGCATCATATTTTTAGTACTACACATCACTTTTTCCAAGTTGTTATAAATGCTAGTGGTGGTCAATGATGGAGGTCTCAGATATATAGATTAAACCTATCTAAAAAGTTTTTTTTTTCAATCATTTTGAATGATCGACATATTCTTTTTTTTTGTTAAAGGTTTTGGTCCTCTAGTGGTTAAAAAACAAAACTGCATGCATTTTGCAGGAGAATATTGTTTTAATAGTACGAATGAATATAAGCCTTCACAATAGATAATGCTTTGAACTCTGTTAGAGAGCTACATGTGGCATTTATCTGTTCTATAAAATAACCTACTCACCTGTTGAGTATTAAAAACACCATCTCTGCATTGCTTTTACAATAATTCAAATCCCTCAGTTCTCACCATCTCCTGAAAGCCGAGCCTATGTTGATCCTTGTGTTATTATGAGCTCTACCGCTTTCTCTTTTCGCCAGACTCTTCTCTGTTCTGTTTTTTTTTTTTTTTTTTAAATGGCTGATTCCTTGGAGATTGGAGATGTAGCAGCTTCATGTCAACTTTTCTCGCTCATTGTGACAACTAACCTCTGCCCCTCACACACCATACACTCGTCAAAGTAGATGGAGCAACTGCTCTCTATTTACAGATATTACGAGACACGCACGTGCGAGTGACATATGTACGCAATTTCCCACGAAAACTATCCCGACAGGTCTAAAATAAACATTAATAACAGGCCTACCGTAATGAATCAGGAGAAGACAAAATCACGTTTTAGAAGAAGGATTAATGTTGTACTGACTATTATTTAATTATTGACAATTATTTAATCATTGAATTTTGAATGAAAAAAAGTTACAATAGTGTACCTACCTTTACATTTAATTTGTTAAATCATTTTCAACCTAGGAAATACATCCTAAATCTAGGAACCTGCTTTTGCATCATAATATATCATGATTTATTGCATAGCTCTCATGCCCATCATTTCCACAGCTAGCTCTGTGTTTAGAGCTTTCTTACACACACACCTGTTTCATCATGTATTTTTCCACTTATGAGGAACACAAATCCAATCACATCTTCACTTCCTATTGCAGCGTGTGCTTTCACTGTTACTACATCTTTAAAGTCGACATGAAACGGAAATTGCGACTGACTTTTGTAAGGTCATACATGAAAACTCATTGACTACGTTTACATGTGCACCAATAATGCAATTATTTCTAATAATCAGAGTAAGGTCTTAAGATGTTTACATGATACAAGCAGAACTCTTTTATCCAGTTTACATGCAATTTTCATTATTCTGATTACCGGTATTTGCTAGTAAGTACGGTAATACCACACTCATAGGCTTATAGTAGGCATGTTAGCGGCCATTGTTTTAATCTATTCACATCAAACTTAAAACACATTTTTATGGACGTACTGGATATTAATCTGTGCCGTGATGAACATCTCAATGCCGGGTTTTCTTACGCTACTGTCTGGATGAAGATATGGAGCAGAGACTGTGCAGTGAGTTGTGTTGACAGAGTTTAGCGATTTGGAGAACTAGAGAAAACTTCAGAATAATGTCACAGAGTTCATTTATGAAGTTGTGTGAGTCACACACTCCATCCATGTAGAACCGAGCACATGCGAACTTCGGTCAGAGTGGTAATAATGAAATTAAGGAGTTTACATGCCTGTTTATTCCGATTAAAATCGGCGTACTCCACATAGTGTAATGTGAATATGGTTACTACAATTATGAGCTTCATTACATTAGTTTAAATAAAGTTCAATCGTAATATTGCCAAAATCCCATTATAATCGCATTATCAGGGTGCGTATAAACACACTCTTTGTCTTTCTGTGAAATTTGTTCTGATGTTGAAATAGGCCATTCACCTGATTCATATATGAAATCTGTGAGGTTGATCAATTTATAAACCATATATTGTTATATGTTATTGTCAAAACTTGAAATGTTGTTTTTACAGTCGATTTATGGTTTAGGTTGTTGCCATGGACCAGAGGTCTCCAATCCATGTGTTTGTCGGTCCTCCTACTCCAATATACCTGTGTGTTTCCAGCCGTCCTGAGGATCTTGCTTAGCTGGATCCGATGTGCTTGGATGACAACACAGTGTTTTTATCCCATCCTTATTACAGTTTTAGACACTTGTAAAACATACTTCGAAACAATATATTGTTTTTAAGAAAGACTGTAAGATCCTTTTCTCCACTCTTCCTCCTGAGCTCTAATGTGGATCAGTTTTCACAGCTTTTCAATACTGTTTTAAAGGAATTACTGGAGAACTGTATAATCCAGTCGTCACCCTTTTTAGACAACACTTCCTGTTTATGTCCCAGTTCACAGGCATCCTGGAGAACACAAGGAAATCCCCTCAGACAGGAATATCATCTGAAACCTGCAAACATGTTCTGCTCAAATCTCATTGGACCTATAATTCATTTTGTTTAACACTCCTAATGTGCAAAACATGGGAGGATTTACACATCACAGTTTAATACTTGATGTTCGGTTTGTTCCGACAGACATTATTGGAAACACCATTAATAATGAGGAGACAATAGCCACTTGTCGGACCAGTGCGAGCCAGGGCTAAAAATGTGCCAGCTGGGGCCAATGTCCTCGGACCTGAAGTTGCAAGACCAAATCAAGCAGTTTCCAATGTCGGGCCAGTAGCCATGCAGCGCTACCCTAACCTGACGAGTCATGCATCTAGCAGTTAGAACGTGATGATATCAGATAACACTTTTAAGCAAAATAATCATATTCAAGTATTTAACATAAGTTATGTAATGCACACAATACTGCACAAATTATAGCGATCACGAAAAAGTAGGTCTTCATTCTCTCTGACCCAAACGCGTACAAATCTGGGCCAATATGAACTAACACAGTAAGGTGGATATATATACCGCACCCCATCAGTTATATTTAGTTCTATACTGCCACCTGTTGGTACAGTTGTGTATAACGAGAAAACCACTTTTGTTATCTTGAGATCACAAGAAAATTAGGCTAAGTCGTGATCACGAGAAAACCTGAAAAAAAATAAGCCATGGCCTCTTTGAGCTTCCGTACATTACTGTTGAGTCCATATCGTAAAAGTCTGTTTGCAAAGCCTGCGCCGAAATTGCAACAGATTTACCAAAGAAACCACAGTGAAATGTACCGCATACAAATAAATAATGCTCAACTGAGACATTCACAATGTTGAAAATAAATAACCACATTCCTAGCATTATAATCTTTTGGAAGGTGATGCTATTTGTAGTCTATCCTGTACTTCTCTAACATCGCAATAACATGCCAGTGGACGGGGCCGAAATTGCAATGATGAAGTAGCTGTTGATTTTCATCTGCAGAGGCGGTCTTTCTCCTATCTATATCTATTAGGCACATACCACAATGAGTCGTTATCTGGGCTTGGTTACAATAAAAGCTGTCATTGGACTAACAAGGAACGGAAGTTTTCAGTTCTGAAACTTACTGGATATTCTTATAGTAGGATGATGTCTTGCATGTCAAAAGCTCAAGGAAATTTTGATTCGTCAGTTTATGACCCCTTTAATGTTATGAAGCGACGAGCGTACTTTTTTTGCTTAAAAAAAATAAAATAAAGACATAATTCAACAATTTCTTCTCTTCTGTGTCTGTCTCTGACGTGTGATGCTGTCGCAGGAGCTGGCCAATACTGAGCCGCCGTTCTGGCGTACGGAAGCACTGCATCAGAGACTGACACGGAAGAGAAGAAATTGTTGAATAAAGTCGTTTTTTTTGTTTGTTTTTTTGCACACAAAAAGTATTCTCGTCGTATCATAAAGTTAAAGTTGAACCACTGTAGTTATATAATGGGACTATAATGGGTCAGAAACCTCAAAGATTTTATCAGTAATATCTTAATTTGTGTTCCGAAGATGAACAAATGTCTTACGGGTTTGGAACGACATTTTCATTTTTGGGTGAACTATCCCTTTAAAGACTTAAAATTCCAGCATCAATATTTGACCAATTTTCTACAATAAAAAACTGTTACAGTGACAGTAATTTATTAATTTGTGACAGGAGTGCACATCAATCATGCTGAATCAAACTGGTACGTACCATTTCACATAAAAAGTGAACACAGACTAGGCTACCTTTTCGGTTGCACCTACTTCCATTTATTTGCGATCACAGGAATGCACAAAAAACTCCACTATACTCACTATACTGTTATCCTTTCAATCAGAGCAACAGAGGGAGCTTGCAGCCTTCAAAGTGCTCGAATGCTGATTTCCAAACAGTGACTCAACCTGTGAACTACATCATGCTTGGTGTTCAGTTTTCCCTGTGCTGACTTTACACTGAATTTACTTGCCTCAACATACAAGTTTAGTTTGCCTTGTACAGGGTTCCTCAAAGGGCCACTGTCTTGCAGAGTTTAGCTCTAACCACTTACCTGTAATTTTCTAGTAACTCTGGAGACCTTGACTAGCTTGTTACGGTGTGTTTGATTAGGGTTGGAGCTAAACTCAGCAGGACAGTGGCCCTCCAGGACCAGATTTGAGGAACCCTGGGCTTGTAAGACCTTGATGAGCTGATTTAGGTGTGTTTAATTGGTGTTGGAGCTAAACTCTGCAGGATTGGACACCCCTGTCTTAGATCACCCAAAATAGTCAATTTTGTCATCATTTACAAATCATCATGGCTTTCCAACCCAGAATGGCATTTATTTTGCGAAACATAAAATACATTTTGGTGTATTTTTATTTCCCATACAATGGATATCAATAATCACCAAACGGATTCTTCTGTCAAAATATCTTTTTTGTGTCCTGCAGAAGAAAGTATGGTTTTGAAAAAAAGGTTTGGAACAATATCACACTGCGGCGCTGTGAAGTGTTATCCACAAAAGAGCGAGATACAGGATGAAAAGGATACGAGAAACTTGAATGAATACGGGAAATCAACTAGCCTACACATTAACACTCTGGGGTCGACAAACGTCTGTACCTTCTCTCGCATTTTTTCCTGAAAGTACTCCATCATTTTTGGTCAGATAAGAGTGACACATCATTCAAAACTGTAAAGGGTCTACTTTTATTTCTGTACACTCACAATAACAACAAAACCTAGTGTATTTGTTAAATAAAGAAAACAGACCGGGTGTGCTTTCAGCTGTCTCCGTGAACTTTCTGAAATGCGTCACAAAAATGAACCGAAACCAACGAGGTACAATCTTCCCTGTCTGAGATCATTATCTGTGACCACATCCATGAGCAGTGCAGGTTATTCATATGGTAATCAGAACACACCTTGATTAAAAAAAAAACATCAAGCTTCATCCGATTCCTCTGCTTTTCATCATTTTTGGAGGAAGACTCGCTGAGGAATTCTGATATTTGTATCACATTATATTGATAACTCAGCGGACAAATGCAAACTTACATTCCAATTTGTTAGCATTGCATTGCAGTTACACTGAACAGTGAACACACTGAAATGTATAAACTGCATATTGTCACTGAACACTTTTAATTAAAAATGTAGATTGTAAACTGAAATAGTCAGTATGTTGTAAATAAAAAAAATAAGTGCATTAAGTAAACATTCATAAATCTGAAACAGTATGCTGCTAAATAGGCAGTATTCAGCTCAATATTCAATAATATTTTTGATCTGAACTGAGCTGGATGATGACACCACTGTTCCCTTTCGTCCTGGGAACTCCGACGTGTCGTCGGGGGAGTTCCCTGCCGAATTGGGATAAGGCTAGGGAGACCAATTGCCTTCGAGTGAATTAAAATGAGCCAATGAAAATTGGCATGCAAGATTTGCATTCCGCGACCCGCATACCAGCGCGGGTATAAAAGGCGGAAGTAAACATTGCGCAATGCTTTTAGCTTCGGAGCCAACCGATTGTGTCCTCTCTAAGTGAGTGAGCTTTAAGATTGTATTTTTCTTACGGCTACGAGTCTGCTGTTTCGGAAGGGGATCTCTCTGTGTTGGTGAGATGACGTTTCAGCGACCACGCGGTTTCCTGTCTGCCGGCTGCGTCTATATGCTGTTAATTCAAAAGCTGTTTTCACAGCTGGTAAACGGTTGAGTGCGCACAGCGGGCTTGCAGTTTCCCCGCTGTATTGCCGCGTTGGGTCCCTGTGTGCTTCAGCACGATAGAGAGAGTACTTTCTTCCTGAAAGAGCAACACGAGTGAAGATCGCGTCCTTTTCAGGAATGCGTTTCACTCGTGTGTTTTTGGATGCGATCATTTCCTGTCCTTATTTGACAGCCACGTTCATTGTTTCACATGCCTAATCAGTGTGTGAGACTACGTTCGTGGGTGGTTCATGTTCGCTCAGGAGTGCATGACCACGTCGGCACGGTGTTCGTCTCCCCTTTCTCGTAAAGGTTTGAGCCGCTCAGTGTGCCGTTGAGCGCCGGCTGACAGCGCGGGTTGTCACGGCAACCCAGCGCGCGTCATTCGGCGCTCAAGATGCGCGGTCAAGATCAAGAATCGCGTGCCTCTATGAGGTGATTCCCTTTGCTTATTTCCCGATCTAGTTTCTCTTCTGGTGCACCAGAGGAGGGCTACTTTGGTGAATAACATTGGTGATCTGAGGGTTTCAGTGAGCACGAACCACTCACTCCTCTAGCGCATCGCAAACATGCTGAGACTGTGTTCGTGGGTGGTTTATGCTTTCTTATGAGAGCATGACCACGTCGGCACGTTGTTCGCCCTGCCTGAAGGCTTGAGCGCCCAGCGTGCCGTGTGTCATCGAAGCGATGGCCACGTTCACTATCTTGCATGCCTGGCCACGATCACTGTTTCACATGCCTAATTAGTGTGTTGAGACTGCGTTCGTGGGTGGTTCATGTTCTCTCAGGAGTGCATGACCACGTCGGCACGTTGTTCGTCTCCCCTTTCTCGTAAAGGTTTGAGCCGCTCAGCGTGCCGTGTGCCGTCGAGGCTTTCGGATGGGATTCTGGTCCTTCTCATGAGGGACCAAGCATTTCATTCGGGGCCCCAGGGAGGACAGATGTCGATAGCTACATCGGAGAGAGGGCTGTTATACTCTGAAATGATGGTGAGTTCCTACTATAATGGTGTGTTCTCATGCTGAAGATTCAGACTTAACAGCCACACTTTCCTGGGCTGTTCTAAAGTGCCTGGATGTGTTTTTTTAAGAAATTTTGGCAGTGTACAAGCATTTTGGGGCCAATATGACAAGCCAAACATGCCTAAATCTGCAGAAGTTTTTCCTCTCTCACTACCACTGCACGTGCGTAGTTCTAAATCGGGGTTGAGCTGTGCTTAGTGACTGACTGTGATTAGTCACAGCGCTGGCCCTCGATTAGACGATGTCCACACTGGTGGTCCAGAAGCGCCTCAAAACCAGCCCGCTCAGAGTTTGTTTCCCCCAGCGAAGGGAAGCAACCCTGAGAGGAGCGACCCAGAGTGTGTGACGATCTGCTCTCTGGGAGTGCGTGTCATCACCACTCCTTCCCCCGGGAGAGTGCCGGGTGGAGAATTTTTCTTTTCTGTTCCGCCGCTGTATCAGCGGTACCCAAAGTTTGAGCAGTCCACTTCCTCTGAGTCGTTCACGGGCCCCAGCGCTTAGAGGGCAGTGAGGGCTACGGCCTTGTCACTCTCGTCTCTCGCTGGGTGAGGGGAAACCAGGACTCGATGCCCCCGGGCCTCGTCCCTCGTTCCTCTCACGGTCGAGACTGGCAGTATAATAAGACCAGTTTCCTCCGTCCGAGAGGGTCAGAATGGCAGTGCGTGCCGCCCCCGAGCTGCACCACTCCCGTTCCCCTCTCCCCAGCTTGCAGATAGCAGTGACGCAGCCTCGGCTGCGTCGCTCCGGTCTGCAGCTGGGCACGGAGGCGCAGAGACCAGCATACGAGGAGTCAGGGCCTCGTTCCTCGTCTCTCCTCCTCCCCTCGCCACCGGGCAGTCCGCAGCAGAACGCCCACGAGCCTTCTCTGCCGTCTGCCCCTCGGTGGAAGCAGGTTGGTGTCAGGCGCACCCAGACCCCCGCTCTCGGTCGCTACAACGCCACCAGAGCCGGGTCCCTGTCTTCCACCTCGCTGCCCCTCCGCGGGTACGCCGGTGGTTCGGGTGGGTTCATTGGGACGCTATCTGGAAGCCTGGCTAGCGCTTCCGGGTCCGTCCCGATGGCTAATCTGTACTGTCCGGTTCGGCTATGCAATTCAGTTTGCACGCCGGCCTCCCAGGTTCAGGGGCGTCCACTTCACCCGTGTGCGGTCGGTGGACGCCCCTGTCTTGAGGAAAGAGATCGATGTCCTGCTGGCGAAGTACGCGATCGCGCCGGTCCCTCTTGCCGAGATGAGGTCTGGATTTTACAGTCCCTACTTCATTGTACCCAAGAAAGGCGGTGGGTTACGGCCAATCCTGGACCTGCGTATTTTGAATCGGGCCCCGCACAAACTCCCGTTCAAAATGCTTACGCAGAAGCGCATTTTCGAGTGCATCCGTCCTCAGGATTGGTTTGCAGCGATCGACCTGAAGAATGCGTACTTTCACGTCTCGATTCTCCCTCGACACAGACCTTTTCTTCGGTTTGCTTTCGACCGTCGAGCGTATCAGTACAAGGTCCTACCCTCACGAAAGTCAAGGAGGCGGCCATTGTTCCCATGAGAGAACAAGGCGTTCGCATCCTCAACTACCTCAACGACTGGCTCTTTTTTTTAGCTCATTTTAGCTCACTCGCGAGATGTATTGTGCGATCACAGGGACATGGTGCTTCGGCACCTCAGCTGGTTGGAGCTTCAGGTCAACTGGGACAAGAGCAAACTTTGCCCCGTGCAGAGGATCTCTTATCTCGGTATGGAGCTGGACTCAGTCGCCCGGACTGCGCACCTCACAGAGGAACGCGTCCAGTCAGTGCTCACCTGCCTCAGGTCTTTTCGAGGCAGGACAGCGGTTCCACTGAAACAATTTCAGAGGCTCCTGGGGCAGCCGCAGTAACGCCGCTCGGCCTGTTACATATGAGACCGCTTCAGTGCTGGCTTCACGATCGAGTTCCGAGGTGGGCGTGGCAGAGCGGCACGTTTCGGGTCAAAGTGACCCCGCACTGCCGCCAAACCTTCTCCCCGTGGTCGGATCCTGTGTTTCTACAGGCCGGAGTGCCCTTAGTCCAGGTTTCCAGGCATGCTGTGGTTTTCACAGATGCCTCTGCCACCGGGTGGGGGGCCATTTACAACGGTCATGCAGTTTCAGGTCTGTGGACGGGGCCTCAACTGCATTGGCATATCAACTGCCTAGAGTTGCAAGCAGTACGCTTAGCCATGCGTCGCCTCAAAGGGGTTCTCAGACACAAGCACGTACTGGTCCGTACGGACAGCACTGCGACCGTCGCGTACATCAACCATCAAGGTGGTCTACGCTCCCGTCGTATGTCGCGACTCGCCTCCCACCTCCTCCTATGGAGTCAGAAGCATCTGAGGTCGCTTCGTGCCATTCACATTCCAGGGGAGTTCAACCTATGTGGCAGACGAGCTCTCACGGCTGCCTCCCCTGCCAGGAGAGTGGCGACTCCATCCCCAGTCGGTCCAGCTGATTTGGAGTGTCTTCGGAGTCGCACAGGTAGACCTGTTTGCCTCTCCGGACACGACCCATTGCCAGTGGTTTTACTCCCTGTCCGAGGGGACCCTCGGCACGGACGCCCTGGCTCACAGCTGGCCCCGGGACCTGCGCAAGTATGCGTTTCCCCCAGTGAGCCTTCTTGCACAGACTCTGTGCAAGGTCTGGGGGGACGAGGAGCAGTTCCTTCTTGTGTCGTCGTATTGGCCCACCAGGACTTGGTTCACCGAACTCATGCTCCTCGCGACAGCCCCTCCCTGGCCGATTCCTTTGAGGAAGGACCTTCTTTCTCAGAGACGGGGCACTCTATGGCACCCGCCATATGACACCTCTGGAAACTCCATGTCTGGTCCCTGGACGGGACGCGGAGGTTCTAGGTGGTCTACCACAGGCAGTGGTAGACACCATCACTTCCGCTAGAGCCCCCTCTACGTGGCGCCTCTATGCGTTGAAGTGGAACCTGTTCATCGATTGGTGTTCCTCCCGTCAGGAGGACCCCCGGACTTGCCCGATCGGTGTCGTGCTTTCCTTCCTGCAGGATGGGTTGGAGCGGAGGATGTCCCCCTCCACCCTCAAAGTGTATGTTGCAGCAATAGCCGCGCATCACGATGCAGTGGAAGGTAAGTCCCTAGGGAAGCACGACCTGGTCATCAGATTCCTTATGGGTGCCAGGAGGTTAAATCCATCTCGTGTTTCGCACTCTGTACCCTCTTGGCACCTTGCTCTGGTACTTAGAGCTCTTCAAAGTCCTCCCTTTGAGCCTTTGCTGACGGTAGAGATAATATCCTGTCCATTAAGACAGCGCTACTGTTGGCATTGGCCTCTTTCAATAGGGTCGGGGATCTGCAGGCTTTTTCGGTCGACGAATCGTGCCTAGAGTTTGGGCCGGGCCTTTCTCACGTTGTGTTGAGACCCCGGCTCGGATATGTGCCCAAGGTTCCTACCCCTCCCTTCGTGGACCAGGTAGTGAACCTGCAAGCGCTGCCCCCGGAGGAGGCAGACCCAGCCCTGGCTTTTCTCTGTCCCGTCCGTGCCCTGCGGGTTTATATTGACAGAACGCAAAGCTTCAGAACCTCAGATCAGCTCTTTGTCTGTTACGGAGGCCAGCAGAAGGGGAAGGCTGTCTCCAAGCAGAGGTTAGCCCACTGGTTAGTGGATGCTATCACCCGAGCATATGAGTCTCTGGGTGAGTCTTGTCCTCCCAGGTTGCGCGCTCACTCCACTAGAGGTGTTGACGCTTCCCGGGCTTTGGCTCAAGGCGCCTCGCTGACAGACATCTGTAGAGCTGCGGGTTGGGCGACACCTAACACGTTCGCTAGGTTCTATAGCCTTCGTGTGGAACCTGTTTCCTCCCGAGTTCTGGCTACGGCCAGTGGGTCGAGGGAATAGGTTGTGTCGGCTTGCTGCGCCACTCCGCCTCAAACAGCGGATACGTGCTTTCTTTGCTCCGTATGACGCCCTACGTTGGTGAGCCTCGTGAGTTCCTCCTTCACCCCTCCGGTGCTGGGCGTGGCGGACCGCCCGGCACCAGGTCTGCTACCTCTAGTAAGGAGTTGCTAGTAGACTGGGTGCTCCAGTGGTTTCTATTGTGACCCATGATGCCACGTGCAGTTCAGCCGTGTCTTCCCTTTGACGGACTCGTTCGTCGTCCCTGTTGAGTACGCTCCAACTTCCCTTGAATTGGGACTACCTCGGGGACTGCCAAATGTTTCACTATTCCTTCGGGCTAGTACATATGTGTATTCCTGGCCTTCCTCAGTCAGGCTGGGGCTTCCGCAGCGTTCCCTCCTCTCTTGAGGGAACGCTTTCCCAGTGCTATCCAATATCCACTTTGCGGGTCTTGCGGAACAGCAGTGTGTTTCCCGTGCTAGCTCCCGCAACTTATTTCAAGAAACTGCTGCAGGGTAGCTTTGCCGGGCGCTGGAAGGGGCCAGCACCATGGCGTTTTATTAGGGATCCCAATTCGTCAGGGAACTCCCCCGACGACACGTTGGAGTTCCCAGGACGAAAGGGAACGTATCGGTTACGTATGTAACCCTCGTTCCCTGAGTACAGGGAACGGAGATGTGTCGTCCCTTCGCCATGTTGCTGTACCTTCGCGGAGGACTGGACACCGTTCGGCTCCTCAGCGAAAAGCATTGCGCAATGTTTACTTCCCCCTTTTATACCCTCGCTGGTAGGCGGGTCGCGGAATGCAAATCTTGCATGCCAATTTTCATTGGCTCGTTTTAATTCACTCGAAGTCAATTGGTCTCCCTAGCGTGATCCCAATTCGTCAGGGAACTCCCCCGACGACACGTCTCCGTTCCCTGTACTCAGGGAACGAGGGTTACATACGTAACCGAGACGTTTTCTCCAGAGCTGCTGTATAGGTAAATTAACCAAAATCATAACTAAGGATTTTTACAACCAAATTCATCACTGAACTTACTAAAGCTGGACTATGACAGTATTTTCTTCTAGATCTGCTGTAAAGCCAAAACAAACTTTGTTGCATTATTTGCCTGTTATCACTGAAGAGCTTTGAAACAATCTGTATTGTAAAAAGCCCTATATAAATAAAGGTGACTTGACTATGCTGTAAAAAAAAATGTTTAATATATATTTGGTAGCTCATCTGTTATTCAAGATCACATTGTGTTCACCATATGCCTGAAGCCGGGGTTTTCAACCACACTATACAATGTAGAAATCCTTACAAATCCTTGGCTTGTTAGTGGTATTATCCAGTGTAGTCTGCCTTGAATCAACAGGTTGCAGCTGAGGTTGCAGTATGGCCATTTCATCTGCGTGGCGTCTCGTTAATTGATGACGCAAGTTGGTTGTGTTTACTGAATATTTTAGTGTAGGCTGTCAAAGCCCTGCGTATTGCCTGACTTATTTTTAAAACCAAAGTGCACCCACAAGTCGGCTCTGAAAGCTTTTATTTTCTGCCATTCTTGCTCCCACTTACTTCTGAGATATTGACCGTATATGACCAGCAACTGTTAGTTTGTAAACAGCATGTCAGCGTTTAAATCCGTTTTAAAAGACATTATTTAAAAAATAATGTAGGCTTGATTATAGAGGTTGGAATATCGATACACTATCGTGACAAAAATATTGCGATAGTTTACTGTATCGATATTTTTGCACAGTCCTTAACACCTGCACTGGCTGCATACTTGTGACAAGATCACTTATACTGGACCTAGGTTTCATATCAAAGTAACATATCACCAAGCTTATTCTGATTTATTGGAGAGACACACTACAAAGTTTTGTTCTTTCAACAAATGAATACAGCATAGACTAAAATATAGATTCTTGAGATTGGGTAAATGTACCCATTAAGCCCATGTACCCTTTAAGCCCACTTTCAACTTTGAAGTAAAATAAAAAAAAAGAGTAAATCATATTTTATGCTGCTCATTATTTTAATCAATCCAGTGAGTTGTTACTTCCCTGGCATTTTTTATTGTATACCAATCACATTTGGCAATGTTGAGTTAGCCCCACCCATGTGCATGCTGTCTCAGGGCACCTCTTACAAAGTCACCCCAAAACTTTGGTGTTTCGGGACCCCTTCAGAAATCAATAAATTTCTACAATTTTCAGCCATTTATTTGGTAACTACATTGATATTATGTCAAATAAGAGATAAATGTGTTGTTTTTTGAGTATGAACAAATAGTACTTTAGCATTTTACATAGTTTTCCTTTAAATGGAAAGATGAGTTTTATTAGCTTCAGTTCAAAGCTAATCTCAAGGTCAATCCATTAGCCTTACAGAAAGATGACTGCCAAAGAATTAAGCATGTGAACTGCAAACAATAAATGTTTTGTGATTCATTTTACATTAATTTACAAATAAATGCATCATAAATTGTTTTGTAGAGAAGATTATTTTCATAAATTAACTTTTTTTAAAGATGGGCTTAAATGGTACAGTGCCACAAAACACATGCAAACTACAACCTAGAATGAAAAAAAAACTAACATTTCTCAATGTGGGCACAATGAAAATTACTATGATAATTAGTCCACAGTATATTTAAGCTCCATGCATGTATTTGTAAACATATCTTACATTTTTAAAGGAAAACATTGTCTTTTTTCACCATTACTCACTGTGGAACCATTTAAGCCCACCTTTTATGTGTTTCAATGAGGAATCCCTCTAATTGCAAACTTTGATACATTTTCTGAAAGTGTTTAATGATAACATTCTTTGTGTACTTTTTACCTAACTATCCTTTTAACCTTACCTTACTTACTACCTTATTTTACAACTATATTTAGATAGGCCTACAAATTACACACATTCATTCAAATGAGATAGAGCCCGTTTTGTCCTAAAGTCGTATGTATAACCGGGCATAATTTGGGAGCCAAGCCGAGTTAAGGCTCCAGACTCCCGGTGTCTGGGGCCCACTAGGACGCCCACCTAAGCCCAGAGTATGGAGCCCTAACTCGGCTTGGCTCCTGAGATACACCCGATCAAACTTCAAGCTTGACTCCAGCTACAACTCCAGTCAAGCCAACTTTAGGCTCCAGACCACCGTCCACTAACACCCACCCATCCCACCCAGGTCTCTAATCAAACATTATCAAAAGGACATTTTTTAATACTTCCCTGTCACTGAAGAAATATATTGATGTTTTACTTCTTTAAAATCAATAGATTTTTTATATTTTGTGAATAAATAATGATGTGGGCTTATTTAGAACACATGCAGGCTTAAATGGTGCCAAAAGTACCAATTAAGCCCATTCCACACTTCTCACTTTATTCCTAAATTATCTTAATTTTATATTCAAAAATGTACATCAACGAATTAATACATTTTCAAATGAGAGATAAATCTTGCATTTTAACTAATTATTTTCCTTATAAACCTTGTCATTATCTATGAAAAAAACCTAGACTTAGACTTTGGTGGGCTTAATGGGTAACCCTAAGATTCAATGTTGGTTCATCTGAGAATTGATTAAAATCAAGAAATAAATATTTTCAACCCAGCCATATTTCCGAATGTGGTTTTAAATCAGATACATTTAAATATGTACATCTGATTCCCCTTATTATCATTGTTATGTGACCAATTTGATTGATCGTCAACATTTTGCTTGTGTAAAGCAGCCAGATAACTGTCTATTTAATGTCCCACACTACTATCTGATAGCCATAGTGGCTGTACAAAATAAGAGATTTTCTTTTTCTTGTCAGTATTGCTGTTTGATTATCATTCTGTTGTTGACATAATAGACAGCAGCGTGTCTGTCGGGCTACATTTACACTGCTAGACCTAATGCACAGATGCCATATTTTGCCCATTTGTCTATACTGTATTAACTCAAGACATAACTGACATTCACTTCTATAAATATCTACATAGAGATGAATAATTGAGACACAACTGTGCTAGTGTTTCTTGGTTAAATGGGAGGGTGTCAGGTGTTGCTGAAACCATATTTTGTAAGAATGACGGAGACACTGCTAATAATTTCCAGTAAGGCACTTTGTGGTAAATTTTTGTGCAATAAAGTGATTTTGACCCGTCACAACTTCTTTGTCACCAAATAAACATACGACAATCTCATATTTGTTTTATAATCTAATAAAATAAAATAAAAACATTGTGTAAATAATAATAATAATCTAATTTTAATTGTTTTTATTTAAAACATCATATTTAACAGTGCCCCACATATTGTGTGGTACTCCTATTGCAAAAATGTGACATTTCTTGAAATTGTTACACATTAGAAGTTGCATTTTGCACCCTTTCTACAACATGCAGGAAGTCAAGTCATGTCACCTTCATTTATATAGCGCTTTATACAAAACTGATTTCTTTCAAAGCAGCTTTACATTGATAAACATAAAAATTATTATTCAGAATGCAATTCTGCTGTAAAGCAGCTCTAAAAAGACAATAGTGAACAGTCATTATTCAGCTGAAATCAGTCAACAGGTTTAATAACTGTGTAAAGTTCATCAGTTGTGAAATGAGTTCACTTCATCTATGAAGCAGCTCTGGAGAAAACAGTGATGTCATCGTCCAGATTAGTTCCGTTCTCACCGTAATTTAGAGATATTCTTTTGCAACTCTTATGAGAGCAGTGTCAGTACTGTGATATAATCTAAATCCTGACTGGAATTATCAGCAGATGGTTCAAAGAATTGAAAAAATTATCAAATATTTAAGAATACTACATCCTGGTTATTTCAATAACTAAGAAAAATATTAAGACATAGTCCTTTTGTTATATCACAGCCAACACTTATTTTAGTATTCCAAGAAATTTTGTAACTTGGTAATTTATGTTCATTTAAAGATGTAATGGTAAAATCAAAGTGCGGACCATTACACAGAATGACAGTTTTGCAGTTTGGAACATTATTTCATCCCATATTTTGGAATTTTATTTGAACAAAAGTTATTTGAAACATTAAAGTAGATACTGACATGTAATATGTTTTATATGTATAAAAAAAATTACATTTGTAAAAGGAATTGCGGACACAAAAATGAGGAAGTCTCGTCTTTGACCAGATACCATTTCTCTTTAAGAAGGAGCATAATTGTGAGGATACTTTTCAACAGAAAAGGGAGATTTTGAGGTTGGTCTGTATTTAACTAGCGGTAAAACAAGGTGTGTGTTTTTTTTATTTTATTTTTATGAGAGGCTTAAATACAGCCAGGTGAAAGTTTTTGGGACATGTCCTAAACATAGCTGAATTAATGATATTAAGAAGAGGATGTATGACCTCTGGAAGCATCTCTTTCAGTAGCTTAGTCTGTATAGGGCCTGTACATGTTGTTGATTTAGATGATTTTGTTTAACAAGTTTTTGCATTTAGACAATTCTTCCTCTCCTGTATCAATCTTGCAAGAATTAATCATTACTGCTATGCTCTTGGGAAATATCTGCACCTGTTGATGCTTTATAGTATTATTTTATTTTTTGTTAATTTAGTTACTTTATCAAATAAATATCTTGGGTTGTGTTTGTTTTCTTCTAAACGGGTTGACAAGTAAGCAGATCTAGCAATTTTTAAGGCCTTTCTGTGGGAAGAAATACTTATTTTAATTGTGCTCCATTTCCGGGCTGCTCGATCCGAGTGTGATCTCACCACAGCTTCAGACTGGTCTTCTTAATCTTTGTTAAGTGTAAAGGAGCAACTGTGTCTAAATTGCTATAAAAGAGACAGTTCATAGTTTCTGTTACAACATCAAGTTTTTGTGATCTATCAGATATGGAGTAAAGACAAATCAGGAAAATTATTTACAAAGCAATCTTTAATGGTAGTTCTAGTAGTGATAGTTCTGCCATATTTGTAACACAGAGTTGGTTTTGCAACCTTGGCCAAAAGAAGTTTACACGAAACTAGATTGTGATCTGAGATGTCATCGCTCTGCTGCAGAATTTCAACAGCATCAACATTGATTCCATGCGACAATATTAGATCTAGAGTATGATTACGACAATGAGTAGGTCCTGACATGTTGTGTAATTCCAATAGAGTTCAGAATGTTTCTTAATGACAATCCCAATGCATCTTTTTCGTTAACTACATGTATATTAAAATCACCAACAATTAGGACTTTATCTGCAGCCAGTACTAACTCTGATAGAAAATCAGCAAATTATTTGATAAAGTCTGTATGGTGCCCTGGTGGCCTGTATACAGCAGCCAGTATAAATGTCAAATGGGATTTTATAATTTACATTAGATAGTGTTACATTAAGCACCAACACTTCAAAAGATTTATACCCGAAACCAGACCTTTGAGTAAAATTTAAAATATTACTGTAAATTGTAGCAACACTTCCCCATTGCCTTTCATATGACAACAATAATCTTGGGGGGTGGACTCATTTAAAGTAATGTAATCTTCTGGTTTTAGCCAGGTTTCTGTTAAAAACAGCACATCTAGATTATGATCTGTTATCATTTCTGTGATTAAGTGCTTTTGTAGAAAGGGATCGGAAATTCAGCAAACCGAGCTTTATAATTTGTTCATCTGTATTATATACTGTATTATATTTGTTTTTTATATGTTGAACATCAATTAAATTATCCCCCACAGATGGTCACTATATAAAGTGACAGTCTCTATGTAAGGGGAATAGGGCTGGACCAGAATATTCGAATATTCGTTCAGTGGGTTGGTATTCGATTTGAAAATTTGACATTCGAATATTCGTTTTTTTTTGCACACCTGGGATCCCCCGCGAAACGGTTCTCACTCGCGCTTGAATAAGGCCGGCGACACACTGGCTGCATGGCGTGAGCGTCTCAGCTGTGTGGCATGTACGTTTTTATTTCAGCTCCCATGTTAACAGGTTGGAGTTTGCACACTGCCTGTATGAAACACGCGTCTCAGGCGCGGCTCGAGCCACGCGGAAAATGCGTGCATGCTAGAAATAGAACCGACGCCTAACTGCAACGGGAGTGTTCTCTGGCTAGAGCGCAGAACAGCGGAGTTTGTATGGACCGAAGTGCATGTGTGCTTGTGTTTTGGGTTAAGCTGCGTTGCTTTGACATTGTGGAAAATAGAATAATAGAAAAAAAAGTATTAGCCTTTTACCCGTTATTATCAATCTAAATTAATCTCGTTTTTAATTTAACTTAATTTCGTTTTTCTTTATTTAAATTTTGTTTTTTCTTTATTTAAATTTCGTTTTTTCTTTATTTAAATTTCGTTTTTCTTTATTTAAGTTTCGTTTTTCTTTATTTAAATTTCGTTTTTTCTTTATTTAAGTTTCGTTTTTCTTTATTTAAGTTTCATTTTTCTTTATTTAAATTTCGTTTTTTCTTTATTTAAGTTTGGTTTTTCTTTAAGTTTCGTTTTTCTTTATTTAAATTTATTTTTTTCTTTATTTAAATTTCGTTTTTCTTTATTTAAATCTACCCTTTACTGTGTCAGTAATTTGTTAGTCAGAAAAATTTTACTTAATTTAACAGACCAGTGTGTGTGCGTTTTATATCACTAGTGGAATGTCCGTTCTCAGAGCATATAAACCCTGCCCGCGTGAGGTGCGCTGCTTCCCGCTCGCGCTGTTCTGTAGCTGACTAAAAGTTTATTAATTCTGAATGTGTCGCGTCTCGCGTGTCCATCTATATTGCACCAAATGCGACACTGCACTCCCTTGTGAAGTCGGTTGGATGAACGGTTCTCGAAATAATCAAAATGCAAACAGACAGACCAACACAGGGATTCCTGCCTTTATTAGTGAAAAGAATATGTTCAGCCCCCTCTCGCCGAAGCTTCGAATATTCGATGTTCATTACTACCGAAGCTTCGAAGCTCAAAAAATGGTATTCGGACCAGCCCTAAAGGGGATTTATCTTACCTCAGTGACGTGAGACAGCTGGCAGACGGATGGTTTAGCCAGTCTGTCTGCTTCCTGACCTGAGCCCCAGATTGGCAAGGTTCAACTCTAAAGGCCCCTTCCCACAAAGAACGATAGATATAAAGATAATTATATTAGCGTCCACACCAGCGGATGATATTGGACGGTTTATTTTAAGAGCGTGCTTGTCTTCCGCTTTAAATGCTCGAGCTCATTACACCATGATGGATTCTGATTGGCTGTCAATATTTTTTATTAAATTATCAGCTGGATAGAAATCGTTCTGAAAGTGATTTCAGCGATATCGTTTCTCTGTCCTGTTATCATTATAGCTGTGGTGTGAACTCTGCTATTCTTTAATATTGAGAACAATTTTTAGACCTATATCTTTATAGTTATCGTCCTTTTTATACACTTTAATATTAATGGAAAGCGCCAATTACCTGTGTTAAGGGGCCATATATTTTTTTTGTTTTATTGGTTAATGGATTTATTTATTTATTTATGGACTATTTTTAACCTGTATCTGTGCCTCTGGAAAACCGCATGGGAACTGACTTTAATCTCTTTCGTAATGATTTCAACACCATTAAACCCATTTTTTTTCATTCTACTACTATTTTCCCTCTTTCCTTACCATCAGGAAGCATTGAGGGATTGATCTGTCCTCCATCAGATTAGGTCTCTCTCCTTCCTACCAACACAAGTACCAGGGGTTCCATCATCATACATACAACCTATATGGTTGTTACCTTCAGCAGAAGAAAATAAAAGACACTTTTCATTGTTTATGCCACAAATGCCACTTGAGATTCAAACCATTGGTGGCAGATAACAACTGTTCAACAGTGTAGGCCTGCAGCTATTTATGTGATCCGTGATAGTCACTTTTTGATTTATTATTATTATTATATATTGTAAAAACACTGGTCTTTGTCACTTAAATCATCAAATGCTATTCTTGGCACCATTCATGTAATGCTTGACTGTATGTGAATGTGGAACTTGAAAACAGAAAAGGAACTGTGCCATTTTAAGGTCTGTGTGTTTGAGCATGACATATGAAACATTAGGCTATCCATAATTAGATGCCATATTTCAGCTCACTGGGGCATCCTGAACCTCTCTGGGTTCATGTGTCATTTCTTCTATAATTGCCTAAAGAATGTTTGTTTTTTCCAAAGTGAATATCCCAGTATTAGATGTTCCTCTGTGCAAATGATTCTTTGTTGCCAGATTTCATTTTTCCTGGATTCGCTGTTTCATGATTTAATACAGTTTTGTTATGAAAAATGAAAGATGAAACTTTAACAAGTTAATCAATCTTTTAAAATGTAATAGATGTATTTACAATGTAATGTAAAAAATAGGCTGTATTTTCATTTTTGGCAAATAAAGTGCTTCACAACAGACAGATGTTTACCGTTTAAATAAAAATAATTGTGATATTTCTTAAAAAATAATGTTTTCATAAACTATTATTATTGTTGTTGTTGTTGTTACTTTGAGAAGTACATTCTACTGTGGAATATATGTCTTTCATAATTTCATCAAGTTAAACCAAACCTTTACTGTAGCAGGTTGTAGTGAAGATCTGTGATTTAGATGATATGACGACAGTTTTGCCAAATGAACTGATGAAGTGACTCTGAAAACAGCTCTGTAGATTATGCTTGGGCGGTATCCAAATTTTGATACCGTCTAACCTCCTCCCTATTTTACCGGGCTACACGGTATTACCGTGACTAATTAAAAATTATGACATAAGGCTCAGACAGCGTCACAAAACTGTTGGCTTTTGCCTACACCGTTCAGAAACTGAATACCAGATCGGGCAAAAAAAAAAAAAAAAAAATCAAGGCCAACCCGTGCACGTTGTGTCTGATCCCGGCTGACGGCATTAAATGTAATTATGAGCCGGAGCCCTATTTAGACTCGAATATTTCTAATACGTGTGCCGTTATAATATGGTGGCGCCAAATAATTTTTTAACCCAGGTGCTGAGGGGGTGGTAGATATAAATACTATTTATAAATGAGCAAAAATGGGACAATTAATAATATTTAATTATTTTAATTATGACAATTGTATTCATTTTATTAATTAATTTAAATTAAATTAACAAGCAAGAAGTGCATTTGTAAATCCGGTGACACGCGTCCATTGATTTTTATTAATACAAATTTTCTGTCAGTGCTGCAAAGATTAAGTTGACGATCGCCATCTCCTAGTGAACGCGCATATATAGAGAGAAATGCAAATCATGGATTACATAATCAGAAGGTATAGGCTATTCTTTTTCTTTTCGTTTTGAATTGTTTCGTTTAAAGATATTGACGATTGATATCTCCGTATGAACGCGTCTATAGAGAGAAATGCACATCATGGATTAATCAGAGAGTATGCTACCTATATTTCTTTTCCTTTTGAATTGTTTCGTTTAATTTGATGATCGCCATTTCCGTATGAACGCGCATAGAGAGAAATGCACATCATGGATTAAATAATCAGCGAGTGGCCTATTTCTTTTCGTTTTGAATTGTTTCGTTTAATGAAATTTCAAGCTTTATTTAGATATCTGTCATGTCTGTGAGACATACACTGAGTTTCGGTTAATTTATGATGAGATTTCAATGCAAGTGACCGCGGCGCGCCAGCGCACGATCATGTCATGATTATGTTGTCTGCTATATTTGATTCTTATTTATTATTGGTTGATAAAAAAATTTATTACAATTAAGATACAATTTATACAAAACGAAATTCACTTTAAAGAAAGGCCTTTTACAGAATGAAACTTAATTAAGTGGTCAATGACTGACTCCCGATGCATCCCATCTTACTCGTGCTGTTCAGTTTTCATTATCAACGTAAAAAAAATAACATTATAATATTTTAACAAATATAAACTAATGCGCTTATTTAATGAACTCGGGGCAAAATGCATCCTCAGAGCAGTGAGTGGGTGGTTGTTTCTTAGATGCGACATAAGGTTAGAGGTGTTTCCATCTCTCGCGGTCACCTTTTTTATTGCAACATTTACAAATTGCCTCGTCAGTATTTACCGCATCTCCCTTCTCTCTCTCTCTCTCTCTCTTTCTCCTCCACACTGTCACTTGATGACAACTACATAAGCATTTTTAGGCATTGAATAAAATATATTATATTATATATTATATATAAGTGCCGGTAATGACGGTATTGAAACTGATACCGTTGCTATTTTAAGACCCCGCGGTATACGATATTACCGTAATACCGCCCAACTCAACTGCACATGAAGTTTATGTGTTCATCTTCTCATTTAGTGAAACGCAGACGAGCATCACAAACAGACACGCACAACATGCAGACTTCAGATTTCAAAAGCAGTCTTTAATATTCACACACACTAGTCCATATCGCAATTTGATTATGTGTACAGCTCTACTTTTGCTCTATTCATCCAAATTTTTCCAAATTCTGTGACATTTAGCATTATCCAGTAAATTCCATGGATTCCAGGATCAAGCTAACAACACAGTATTGTTGAGCAACTCAGATACTTAACCAACATTATAAATAACGGAAAAACAACAACTACTGATTTGCGGAGCTATTTATACATTTGGGACACTTCGAAGATGAAGCGCACAAGTGCAGACATCATAATCACATGTTCACATCCTTCAGCAGGGCCACATGGTAATGTGTGTTATTTCTCATGGCTGTCCTTGTGTTTGACAGGGTCGACATGTGAAAACAGGACAGCTGGCAGCCATCAAGGTCATGGACGTGACAGAGGTATGAGCGTCTTCACCTTTAGAGGAGCGAGAAACAGTTCATTTCTTCAGCTGAAGAATGATTGATTTTTTTTTTTTTTTTTTTTTTTTTTTTTTACAAAACATTTTTACAGTTATTTATTGATAAAATGTAATAATTTGTCATGAAAGATGACACAAACATTTAATAATGTATGCCCCGGAAATCAATTGAAGGTGGCACATCACAAATATGCTGATTTAAAGGGGACCTATTATGCAAAATTCACTTTTATAAGGTGTTTGAACACAGATGTGTGTCTGCAGTGTGTGAAAATAACAAGCCTATAATGATAAAAAACCACTCCCTCATTTTTTTTTTTATAATTCCCATAAATATAAATAAAAAGCAGTCTCTTCAAATGAGATGATTCAGATTCCCCCTACAATGACGTCATCATAAGGGAGAAGCTCCACCCACAGCCGGTGACGATCTGTTCTATTAGCATAGACACACACACAGCCCTGAGTGAGAAGCACAGAGTTTCTGTATCCTCACTGTAGCAGCTGGAGTTGTACAATGTCTGTACTAAAGAAGCATTACAAGTGTTGTGTTTTTGTACCAATGCACAAAGTCTCTATATCCGTCTTTTCACCTTTATTGCAATACAGTACATAACACAAATGCAATAGCATGTCATAAAAGCAAGATGACAACATAAGTTATAACCATAATTAAACTAAAATAAACTGTTCTGTCTGCATGCAGCATATATACTCTGGCTCTGTAGGCATTTTACAACAGTCCCCCTACAAGAATCTGTACAGAGATTTGTAGATTATCATGACTTTAACTCCTGTAACTGTAGTTAACTACACATCAACTACATAAATTGTCACTTCTTGAATCTCTCCATCATTGTCGACTCCGTGTCAAACATATAAGGCTAAACACCTCTACTGACAGTTTCTTACATTTTCAGTGCGTGAGATTTTGCTGTTTTGTTGTTGCTGGTATGCTGGAGCGAGCTCTTGAAGCTCCGCCCTCTTCTTGAAATGGGGCTGGGAGCACCAACTCATTTGCATCTAAAGGGACACACAAAAATGGCACAAAAAAAAGAGTCGACCGTTCTCTGGGATGCGTTTTCATGATAATCGAATGTACCCAGTTTTAATGTTAGTTTTAGTTTAACAACAGATTATCTTATAACGCTAGTGTATGGGGCATAGAATAAGTAAAAATAAAAATCGCTAGTTAATACCACTAACAAGGCTCAAAATAGCCCCACAATAACATGGTAGCATAATGAGGGTCCATACCTGCAAACTGAAGCATTGAGAACTTTGTAAGTGTACAGACAGTTTAATAAGAAGATACTTTATAAAGACAGTTCACTTTGCGTATATTTTGGCATGAGCCATCTTTGGAAAATAGTCTCGACCAGTCGAACCATGTGCTTTGGTTAGTGTTGGGCTATTTTGAGCCTTGTTAGTGGTATTAACTAGCGATTTTTACTTATTCTATGACCTATATACTAGCGTTATAAGCTCATCTGTGGTAAAACTAAAATGAAAGATAAAACTGGGTACATTCGATTATCATGAAAACGCATCCCAGAGAACGGTCGACTCGTGTTATTTATCCCTAGGTTCATTTCTGGCCGGAATTGTCCTTTAAGAGGGTGACAAGTGCTGTTTCTACCACTAAATATAGATAGTGGCTGCTGAATAAATGCACTCATGCAACCATTGTTTAAAAAAAAGAAAAATTGGAATTGTTGAAGTTGGAGGTGAAGTATGTATATAAGATTTTTTTATGTTTAAAATATATTACTATAATATAGGCTACCATTAATGGGTTTATCTCCACAAAATTGTAAATTGAGCCTCCCAGATACCATCAAAACACTGATGGTGTTCTGCTCATATCTGTCAGTCTTTTTCCAGCTCAACCTATAGTGAGAGTTTAGGGTGTGTCTACTGTAACAGGAGGAGCCAGAGAGTGTTTAACCAGTGTGGGATCATGACTGAGGGATTGCATGAGTAAATGCATTCAGCTTCGGTTACAGAAATACAAGGCAAATATCACAGCTTTTAGATCTTCAAAGATTAAACGGGTCATGAACTTGTTAAAGGAAAACATTGAGACTATACAGCATCATCATGCACCAGTTCATAAAGGCAAATGTACCAGTTTATGATGATGACGTGTCCAGTGTAGACAGTCTCAAACAGATGCACCCGGTGCAGATAGGCTATGTTGAATGGGTTTATTATACATACTTCACCTTAAGTGTTAGGAATTTCACTGATTTAGGTTTTGGGAGAACCTTCTACATTTTCCTTATTTTTTCCAGTTCATAATAGAGAGCTTGTTAATGTAAATGATGAATATAATAAATATTTTCTGGAAACTCTATAAGGTCAAATAAACCATGACTATGACCAGAGGAGAACTTTCTCTTTCAAACAACAGTGATTCATAGTGGTTCTGGTTCACATCATCTCTTAAAAAGAACGAACAAACAAACACTTAACTAAGTAGTTCATTCGACTTTTCTTTGTGAGAAACATACTGAAATGTAATAAAATATTCCCTGATAATCCTCCACCATAAATGGAATATTCAGCATTTATTGTGCCAGATTTTATGTCAGTGAAATTTGGTTCTAGCAAGAACCAATGGCATTTGGTGTAATGACATACAGTAAAATATAAATGATTTTTTTTTGGCCAAGAGAAAGATCTGTGGATAATGACATTGGTTAAAATGCTTAAAGATCATGGTTAAATTGATGATGTTAATTGATGTGTCTGATACAGGGTATGTAATCTAATTAATTAATCATTAATTATTCATAATATCACAAACAGACAGTCTGCCTGACCACTACACAAGCACAGTGACAGCTAAACTCATTACACAAGGCAACAAGTCTGTTTGATTGTTTGCCTAGATTTTGTTTCTGTTACTTGACCGTGGATTTAGTGCATTAATACACAGATTTTAGTCAGTACAAGTGTTGTTTTTTTTACTCAATATGAGTCAGTTATGAAGCTTTGTGAAAGACTCTGCTCTCCCCATCACAGAAATGCTGTTTCCTTGTTCCCTTTCCGTCTTGCATTGTCTGCCATGGGAGATAACAGAGCAACGTAGTGGTCATTTGAACCCCAGGCTCCAGATTTCCTTTCCTCTGACCATCAATTTCACACACACCTCTCCTGTCTTTCCTCTTGTGAAAGGACTGTGAAAGCAGCCTTTACATATAAATGCTTATGTTTGGAGTGCTCTTTTATAAAGGGAGTCTCAATATATTGGTCTCCCATACTAAGTAATGACATTTTTAACAGGCATTGTTATTCTTACTGTCATTATTTAAGTTGTTTCACGGTGAAAGAGATCAAATGAAAATTTACAGATGTGTTTTGTCTTCTGCAGGATGAGGAAGACGAAATCAAACTGGAGATTAACATGTTGAAAACTCATTCCCATCACAGGAACATAGCCACGTATTACGGTGCTTTTGTTAAGAAAAGTCCTGCAGGTCAGGATGACCAGCTTTGGGTGAGTATCTACTGAACCCAAATAAACAATCAACCTGATTTCCTCTAGAGGCTCTTAACTGCTTGTGTATCGTCTCTCACATTACTAGAAGAACAAGAGTTTGTGCTTCTTACAGAGATACCTTCCAAAAACGGTCCCTGTAGCAATGTTAAAGGTTCAGGGAAGAAGGAGGCGGGAACCGGCGAAAATAAATGTATTCACAAAATAAACATAAATAGGAGGAGCTTCTTTTATCCTTCCAGCCCTACTCCATGGGACTTTAGACCGGTGTGGTGTGACTATCATTTTCACTCGCGCCTAGGGTGACCACCATCAAACAAACCAAATGTGGGACGATTATAAGTTTGTGTGGGACAATGTGGGACATGTTACCAACACTAAAACATAACCTGAAACTGTTATATAATGTTTATCTAACTTAATAAAAACATTTGTATTCTGCCTTTCAGCTCATAAAAATTCTTTGTTATTTAGTCCCTTCCAGAAAACACCATTACATCACAATGTAACATAACATGTCTTTACTTTACATGACATTTAAATTCAACATCACTGAGCCCAAAGGCGGCAGGCATCATAACTATTTTTGAAACAGTTCTAAGTCTGACCAAGTCCAACTAAAATCCAACAAAATAAATAATGAATAAATAAAATGTAAACCAACATGAATTTATATAGCATTAGAAGGGGCATTAGTCCTTGCAATGGGAAAGGGCCTTTTACATTCTTTCCCTCAGCAGTTCATATCTTCAGGGCCTTCAAGGGTGTGTGTTGACGTTTAACTGAAGGACTTTACCATCCTGATTAAGCTACTGAGATAAATAAAAACGTAGATAACCCGTCTAGACGTCTGTGCTGTCACACTCTTGTTAGAAGTGAGATGTTGAAGTGTTTTCTGTGTGTCTTGGCCTTCAGCTAGTGATGGAGTACTGTGGCGCAGGGTCGGTCACAGACTTGCTGAAGAAGACCAAAGGAAACTGCCTTAAAGAGGACTGGATCGCTTACATCTGTAGAGAGGTTCTGAGAGTGAGTAATCAGCTAAAGTTTATTGAATGTGTATTGATTACAGTGAGTGGAGTATATATGCTAGAGTAAATATGATCTAGTACTGCATGCAAAACAAGTCATATGTTCATTGAATAAATGGAATGATTACATTTTTAGCATGTTTGTAAGGCTCATTTTAAACTGTAAGGATCATAATTAGCTTGTACTTTTTAAACTGATTAGAGAGATTAATCTGGCTGATATATGCTTTGTGTTTGTATTTTTTTTAATAGTCTTTCATAAATGACAGTGCTAAGTGTTAAGCTGACTATTTTCATGGATAGACTGAATTATGTAACACAAATGCAGTACTTTATGAAAAAATGCAGATACCCTTTGAGGTATCTTTGTCTCCTGTGACACAATATTATTAATTTCTTTGTGTAAAACATTTCTTTTTTATTAAGCAAAATGGATATTGTGCTAAGCTACATGGTGACGTCACTGCAGCATGTCTGTCACACCACTTTACACACTCTCCTGGATCACCAATTATTGAACAACTTGAAAGTATATTAAAAAGTAAAGGTTTTCACTGAAGCCATGCACATTATTAAAGTAAAGAAAGAAGTAAATGAAAAAAAAAAACATTAGGAGAAGTGAAACACAGATACATTTATTTAAATATATAGAAAAGGAGTATTACTATCTGGTGTGGGTGTTGTGTGTAAACACTGATTTGCTACTCTTTGTGTTCTCAGGGTCTGTTACACTTGCACTCACATCATGTCATTCATCGAGACATTAAAGGGCAAAACGTGCTGCTCACTGAGAACGCTGAGGTTAAACTCGGTAAGAATGGAGACGAACCATTACCAGCATTAAACTCTTAATATGAGAAACAATGCCCAGTCACATGACAAATACTGTAAGTGCTGTTACAGTATATATGGCTGAAGACATTGTTGAATTCCTGTGTTGTCAGTGGATTTTGGTGTCAGTGCTCAGTTAGACAGGACGATTGGCAGAAGAAACACGTTCATTGGGACTCCATATTGGATGGCGCCAGAGGTGATCGCGTGTGATGAGAATCCTGACTCAACGTATGACTATAGGGTAAGTCCATCGACTAAGATCCAAGCTACTTATTTTGTCATAAACATTTCAACATTTATTAACTTGAAATTCGTAAAAAAAAGGGAATAATTTACCGTCTATTGGCAAAGTGAAATATCAGTATACTGTAGTACTATACATGATTGGTTGAATATGTTCCTGAAATACATTGCATGTTTTTAGAGTGATGTGTGGTCTTTGGGTATCACAGCTTTGGAGATGGCAGAGGGAGCGCCACGTGAGTTTACGCGATTCCTAGGCATATTCCAAAAAAAACACTTTTATATTACTATACAAGTTACATATGCTTTAATGGTTCTTTATGTTTTCCACATTTCTCCACAGCCTTGTGTGATATGCATCCAATGAGAGCACTGTTTCTCATTCCACGAAACCCTCCTCCCAAACTAAAGTCTAAGAAATGGTAAGATTACTTTCCTTTATTATAGAGAGCATTGTGACACGTGCCAGCTAGAATGTCTTCAGTAGAATTTCCAGTGAGATCTCAATCAGTAGTTTTGTTTACACTGGTATTGTTAGTTCTAGTAAAGGATTATTTTGCATATTTAACAGCATAGGCATAATTTACATGTCCCCACCACATTTCTAACATTCTTCTTAAAATGTAACATTTTGGCCTATGTATTATATTGAATGCTTATAATTGTCAACACACATTTTGTTTTCCTCATTTCTATGTACTAAATGGTATATTGTTATTTTCACTTGTTTGCACATTTTAATTATGAGTAATGATCAATAGTAGTTATCAGTGAATGACAAGTATTGTTATTAAAATAACATGTTTTCTTGCTTGCAGATCAATAAAGTGTCTGCATAATCTTCCTGATTGACTAGTGCTGGCTATTTGAAAATTAATTATTATTCATAATGATGTCAGACTGATCTGTTTCCTATTTAAGCTCTTTAAGTTCTGTGTGTTTAGTATAGTCCTTCCCCACATATTTTGAGCAGTAGGATAGAGCAAAATAAACATTCATCATTCAGTACTTCAAGTAAATACATTAAAATTCAAGTACTTTTGTACATTTACTCAAGTAAAATTGAAAGTAATATTTTAATAGGGTGTCTGTAGTTTTACTCAAGTACTTGAATTACTGTGTGTACTTCGTCCACCACTGGTATTTGAAGAGTATTTAGTAGCATTTAGCAAATTTACTGTCCCACTGAAGACATGCATGCAGTAAACCTGTTTTTTATTGCTCCTCTAAGGTCTAAAAAGTTACTGACATTTGTGGACAGTTGTCTGGTGAAGAACTACCTCCACAGGCCGTCCACAGAGACCCTCTTACGCCATTCCTTCATTAAAGACCTTCCCAATGAACGACAAGTACGCATCACGCTCAAAGATCATCTGGACAGAACCAGGAAGAGGAGACGAGAGAAAGGTACGAGACACACCGTGACGTGTTGATGTGCTTGTGGTGTATTCATTTAGACAATAGATTCAATAGACATTCTGATTTAGACTGGCGGGGTCCTCGAATATTTTGTCGTTTTAATGTGATTTCAGGCTACACATTCTTTCACTTTCCAACTTCTGGGATTTTTACAGATAACTGAAATGACAGTGTTATTAAAAGCAATTTTAATGAATTCCAATGTTGGCCTAATTCGTCTGAAGTTCTGTTTGTAACCAATCTTAACAGAGGGAACAGAATATGAATACAGTGGAAGTGAAGATGAAGAAGATGCAATAAATGAAGATGAAGGTGAACCCAGGTAGGTCATAATTCATATTTCTGAAAATTCATTATGATGAAAGATTAAAAAGACAATCTCTTTTCCACCATCAGGTTTGGCTAATACCAACTAATGAAAAATGTGAACATTAATGCTGTATGTGTATGTTTGTGAGTGTGTGCATCAGCATTAGTGTTCACAATACACAATAACATTTTTATATCAAATATATTTCTGTGATAGCAAGTAATTTACACACACACACACACATCTAGGGGTGGGTGATATGACCAAAATCAAATTTAACGATATGGTATCACAATAAAGATAAATATCATAATATAGTTGTTTTGTTATTAAAAATAAGAACAAAGAAGCAAATTACAATATAATAATTTTGAATGAAACAAATTAAGTTTTTCCGGTAGAAAAGGTTTATTTAACATGTAGTTACAAATAGTACAGAAATTGAATAATCAAATGTAAAAAAAAAAAAATACTGCAGTCTTCCCTGTATGATTTAAATATACATATATTCTTGTTAAACTTACAAAAGTTATTCAGTCAAGAGCGGTAAGTTATTTTCTCTTTTTTGTTTGATTAACATTAAAGGGGTCATGACATGGATTTTGTTATTATTTCAATGTTCCTTGAGGTTCACTTGCCAGCAGCCATATCACCCTGTAGCCCGAGACTGGTTGCTCACTGAAGCTGAGCAGGGTTGAGTCTGGTCAGTACCTGGATGGGAGACTCCTGGGAAAACCAGGTTTCTGCTGGAAGAGGTGTTAGTGAGGCCAGGCGTTGCTCACCCTGTGGTCTGTGTGGGTCCTAACGCCCCAGTAAAGTGATGGGGACTGTACATTGTCAAACAGCACCGTCCTTCGGATGAGACGTTAAACCGAGGCCCTGACTCTCTGTGATCATTAAAAATCCCAGGATGTCCTTCGGAAAAAATAGTAGGGGTGTAACCCCGGCATCCTGGCCAAATTTGCCCATTGGCCCCCGTTCATCATGGCCTCCTAATCATATACACTGATTGCCTTCATCACTCTGTCTCCTATCCACCAGTAAGCTGGTGTGTGGTCGGCGTTCTCGCGCAATATGGCTGCCTTCGCATCATCCAGGTGGAGCTGCACTCTGGTGGTGTTTGAGGAGATTCCCCCCCTTCGATGTAAAGCGCTTTGAGTACCCAGAAGAGCGCTATATAAATGTAATGAATTATTAATTATTATTCACTTACAATAGTAATAAACTGTTTTGCACACACACACACAAATAAAAAAATACAGGAAATATACAGTTGCAGATCAACTGGCGCCGATTGCTGGAACAATATTTTTTCCGGGTTGGTTCCGTTGCTGGAGCGGCTGAGAAGAGTCCACTGTCATTATACAGTACGAGAGCAAATAAAAACTTTCTCTGACACCTCATGGAGTTTGTTTTGTCACATGTGCGCTCACAGTGCGGGACACTTCAGTTCAGATGCGTATTTATAATGAAACAGTATGTTATACAGTACACAACAGTACATATTTTCATATCAAAGTATCTAATTTGTTGACTAGATGCTGCATTAGTGGAAAACAGCAGTATGTTTGCCGTCGAGGCTGAGAGGATGCTAACATTAGTACTTCAAGCGGTTAAAACAATGTGACAAATAATTGCAAATCCGAACCAAATGTTTAATGTCACGATTGCTACCATCTATTTGCATTAGTATATATCCATTTGATTTCGCTTTTATGCATTCGTTATGCAGTGAAGTTGTATTTTTAAAGCTAGAGACATGTGAAAGCAAACTGTTTCGTCCTGCAGCCCAAAGAAACATATTTAAAAAAAATCAGAAATGCATTCAGCTTGCTCAGAACTGTTTGGCCTGATGGCAAAAAAAATGCTGATTTTTTTCTTTGGAATAACATGCACTGGTGAAGCGTTGATAATAAGATCAGAAAAGTGCGTTAGGAAAGTAAAGATCAGTTTGGATTTTATGTTGACTTGAGATTTGGATTAGTGAACTATAGTAGATCACTAAATGATAACTAAATGGCATCATCAGCAAGCAGATCAATGATGTTTGTGCCACGATGACCAAAAAGTAGATCAAAGTAAATCAATGAAATTGTTACGTAGCCATAAATTGCCTCATGGCCCATTAAAATGGCTCAGGTCAGTGAGTGTGTCACCCCTCGGGTTAATGTGCTCTCTCAGTACTCTCCACATGGCAGATGGCATGAAAACCTGACAGCCCTGCATGACGCGGTGTACAAATGTTCGTTTTCAGCGTCGCCCTGGTCTTAGGTTTGGTGGTTTCTCACATCATTTGCTTTGTGCTCATGTAGCTCTATAGTGAATCTTCCTGGAGAGTCCATGTTAAGACGAGAGTTCCTGCGTCTGCAGCAGGAGACAAGCTCACAAACACAACTACTCCAACAAGTACATAATCAAGACAACTACAAGAGACAACTGCTCGCGGACCGACAGAAGAGAATCCAACAACAGCAGGAGGAAAGACGACGCCTCGAAGATGTAAGAATGAATGTTTTTTTTTTTTTTTTTTTAAGATTGTGTAATGAGTGCATGTGCACATTTCAGAGAAAAATGTTTCATCATGCAGATGGAGAGTGACACACTTTGTTTTACTCTACCTGGCTCTGTTACAAGTTTAGGGTTCGTTTGCTCAGGATTATCAGTGTCCTTTCAAGCGTCTGACATTTATGTCCAGTCAGTTGTAGCATGGTTTACTAGAAGTTCTTCGTCTTTCATTCTGCCTGTCTAAATCTTTTAAATCTGTATGTTAGCAGTCAAACGTGGACACGAGATTTTAAAAACTCTTTGGCCTGAAAGTTTCTCCGTGAAATTTCTATTGTAGGCGAATCAAAATTGTACCAACATACACATTTTTTTTGTAACATTCTATCATTTGAATTGAAAAATTGGATGAGTTGAAACAGAAATGAAGGAATAGCTGAGTTCATACATGGAAACTCCTTCAATGCCATAAAAAGCATCCCAGGATGCACCTTGTTACATTTGAAGGGCCCAATCATACCGCTGGTGCAAACCAGCGCCATGCGCGAGCTCAACTGGCTTTTAAAGGGAATGGGAGATGAGATTCTGATTGGTTTCTTGCACATTACGCCCAAAACACACCCATTACTCATTAAGAGAACAGGGACCCTTTTAGACCATGCGCCGACCATTTTTCCCCTTCGGAAAACTAGCAAAAGTGGTTTCGGACACGTCCTAAGTCCACTTGAGCCGTGCGCTTTAGACCATGTGCTTGGATCGTTAAAATAGTGCCCGAAAGCTGGAATTTAGACAAAAGAAGAAGCTGAAATAGGCCATTTGTATTATTTATTCACTATTATTGTACAATGTAGAAAATAGAAAACAATTGATAAGTCAGTTTATAGCCAATGTGTTTGTGTTTTGAAAGCACCAGGAAAGGCTGTTGCACGAGACCGGACTCCAGTGGCCAGAGCTGCAGGAGATGTTATGGCAAGAAGAGACTGATGTCACAGAGAAAAGCAAAAGAAATCACAAGAAACAGGTTAGAGTTTATTTTTCCTCTTCATTACAATGTTTTGTCAAACAGTCCCTACAATGAATAGATTCTGATGGACTAGTTTTTTATACATTTAAAAGTAAAACTCAAGGTCAGGTTAGTTGATTTCTCACAGCAGTTCTCACTGCCTTGGAGTAACGTTAAATCTTGTCAAATTAACAGAAATCATTAATGAATGGTTAATGCAACTTGTCAGTTGGTGGCGGATTAGACTTTATTGGTCTGTGAGTTCAAACAGAATTTTTTTATGTTATGGGTTTTTATCTCTCCTCACAGGCAAGGTAATGCATGTGAAGTTTATTTATAGGCTATAGCTCATTTCCCACACGCCTGTAATTCAGTTTCGCTTTAAATTAATTTAGGCTTCCTGTTTACAATAAATGTTGTTTATAATGAATGGCACTATAATTATTTTATACTTAGATTTTTCATTGTTGTATACCATTACATTTGAGGGATTCTTGTGGAGTAAGGGGAACTAATATATATGATTACAGTGATTTTCTTTTTTTTTACCAGTATTTTACATTATTTCTGAATGTAATAATTAAATATGACTTATATAGAAATGCTGTGTGTGTGTGTGTGTGTGTGTGTGTGTGTGTGTGTGTGTGTGTGTGTGTGTGTGTGTGTGTGTGTGTGTGTGTGTGTGTGTGTGTGTGTGTGTGTGTGTGTGTGTGTGTGTGTGTGTGTGTGTGTGTGTGTGTGTGTGTTCAAAACCTTATTTTCCTTCAAGCTGTCTTGTTCTTTAATGCCACTGTTGTAAATGTTAACCTCAAACCTCACTGCTGCTTTTCTGGTATAATGTGCTGCTGTTTGTCTTTTATTCTCATTGGATTTCAGCCCAAAGACAGTGAACATCACAGGAGTGATGCTGAATCGTTGTCTCTAAGTCTTTTTGCTGAGCAGGTAAATGTCTTCTTTAATACTGAACTGCTGCCTGATAATGCTTGTTTGTCACTGAAGATGTTAAATGCATGTTCCTTTGACTGATTATGGCATGCTTGAAATTTTATTCTGATAAAGACATTCTGCTACACAGCTGTTTTTTGCCAATCAGATATCTGATTTAAATGTAGTAATGGGTCAATGACAAATAAAGCTTTTAAGAAAAAGGAATTTTTAAAAAAATATTTTCAAAATGGATGTAATTCATATTTTGCATCAGGAACGTTTCAATTGTTAAATAACATTTCACAGTATATAAATTCATTTTTTTTCAGGTGGTACAACCAAATATTTGTGTGTAAGCAAACTCCGTCTGTAGTGCCTATCACATTATTAATATATGTGGCAGTAATAATTTAATATATTTGGCATCCGATTTTACTTTTAAACACATAAATGTAATCATACAATAATACAAATGCACCTGATGAATATCAGTATGAATAAACAAATCACAGAATTTCAAAAACAGAAAATCACAACATCACATTCGTAAAGTAGGAACTGGAAGAGGCTACAGTGCAATAGATTGGTTAGATACACTTTAATCAGTTGTGATTGAATAACATTGCAGCATGAAAATACTTGAAAGTGTAAAACATATTTGACTTACAATTGACATTTAGAACACAAAAATATAGAGATAGAAAACTAACAGAAAATCTTAGCTTAAATGTAATATTTCTTAAGCTTAAATGTTTTTTCATTTTTCATTTTTTCATATAGGGCATTCATTGCAGTTGCACCACATGACTTTTGATGCTAATTTTTACATTGAAGAGGCTCTACTTGGATGCCTGTATTAGCTTTTGCCTATGCTAGCAAGTTTGCACATATATATATATATATATATATATATATATATATATATAATTTTTTTTTTTTTTTTTTTTTTTTTTTTTTTTTTTACAATAAAGAAGGTTATGATAAAATGGCATTTCCCTATCTGTACATTGGTTGTACTACCTGACATGGAAAGTGTACAAACCTACCCATACTTGAAAGTAGCTAATTTAATCAGTACTTAAGAGAGATCCACAAACCTTTTCACTCTGCCATGAAGATCAGTTGGGCTCCTATGGATGATGCATGATCATGCTTTTTGTTATTAGCTATTCACTTCATAATAAAAGACCCCTGTTTGTAGTTGTGCCACCCTGACATTTGAGAACATACAAATTGCTGGACAAAAGTTTTGAAACTATCTCAACAGTTTTAAAACTACTGCTACTTGCAACATTTGTTTATAGGAAAGGTTTCAAACATAAAATGATGGCAGTATTTTATTTTGAATTTCTTATTAAAACACTATTTTAAAAAGTTTTCTTAGGATACGTTTACACAACAACAATATGCTTAAAACTGAGAAATATTTCCTTCCCCCAGTCTTCCACTTACAGATGACATCATTGTCAAAATGATCCCCATTTACACGGATCCGCGAAAATGACTAAAAACGCTGTATTCTGCTGTCAGGCCATTAGATGGCGATGAATTATAGACTGAACAGGTAATATGCATGTGCATGACGACATCGTCTTCAGAGGTTCGAGTTTTTGTTGTTAACGCGGAGATGGTTTTTAAAAACTTGCGTTGTTTTCAAAAGTTTGCGTTTTCAGGCACCCAAAACGCCATTGTCGTGTAAACGAATGATCAAAACGCATAACAAGTTGTACGTTTTTAGTTGAAAATGGTGTAGTGTAAATGATAACGGTTTCATGTAAACAGCCCCTTAGTCTGTTCATTTGTGCAGATGGTTGCACCACCTGACATTTTGGGGGTTTAAGATACCAAAACATAAAATAATATTTAATATTTGAATGTACTGAAAATGTATTTAAACTAAATAGGTTTTATGGAATAAAGTGCTACATGTCATAAATTTATCAAATTATTTTACAAGCAAATAATGCACTTGGACACACAAATTTACATGTCATGCGTTTCCCAAAAGCATCATAAGCCTAAGTAGATCGTAGAACCATTGCCACCAATTGTCTCTATGATCAATTTTGCTCACAATTCTTTTGAGAATCACAGCTCAAGTCAGATTTGAAGTTTCTCAGCACTGGTTAATGGTTGGTTAATGGCAGCAAATATATTTGTGTAGTGAGCACTAAGCTATACACTTGACTGCTGTTCCAGGCAAAGAAATTTTACTCTACAATAATACATTTCAACTGAAATCAGTATTTCATGTCCATTCAGTTTGCGTGACATTTCTTGTCATGTAATGAGCAGCTGCATTTCTTTTTGGGGTCCTGATCACCCCGTCAGGGTTAGTTTTGTGATAATGACATGCTGTATCACCCCTGTCTTAGTGATGTGTGTTAATTGTGTGTTTGTGGGCCACATCATCAGGCTCAGGGCAGAAAACCCCTCCGCACGCTTCCCAGAGATCAGTCACAGCTGCTATTGCTCCAGCATGACCACAGACTCCAGCAGAAGAGCACTAGAGACACCTCACCACACGATGGGGTAAAACACCCTGTCCAGTTTGATGGTGTTTCATGAGATTTCTGTCAACATTTTATAATGTTTATATAACAATGCATTATGGTATTTTTATATTTTGATTGTCCTGTTTGGATGGGCTCTATTTTGTGATGACATTATGAAACTCTGGCTTTCAGCTGGCAGGTAAACTGGAATCCCTCGACACCCATCTTGTCAATCTGAATAATTTTGTCAGGATTCCTCATGTTCAGTCACGTCTGGGATCAGGAAGCAACTCCAGTCCTTGTACTCCAGCGCTCCAGAGAGCCGCCAAACAGCCGGTACGACATCACAAACATGACAACTGTCCCTGAATCTGCTCTTAAACAATCAAATTGTCCATTATCACTTGCAATAAAAGATTGATGTTCTACGACAACGTACTGTAGCTTTCAGGATGCAGAATTTCCTTCCCAAGAAGTATTGTAGGAAGAATATAATTAATCTTCAGCATTAAAATGTGAAGTTTAAAGAATCCAATCATTAATACCGAGAGGCTGCGAAAGTGTATTCCTGATCCATTTCAGTCTGAATTTGAGTGGCACATTTTTATCACTGTTTGCTTAATGAATCTGTACCAGTGTAATGCAGACTGTTATTGAAGGATAGGGCAGTAAAAACTAGCTAAATTGTCAGCACAGCAAATTGTGTTACTCATTTCACAAGTTAGAGACAAGGGGTTGCACAGAGACTACTCGACTTTAATGCTCTGCCATGACGCTTTAAGCTTGACGTCGACTAGTCGCTGATCTTGGCCTATAGAGGGCGCAACAGCTCCATTCTTACACTCCGTTTACAGTTAAAATGACAAATAAATGCATACTCTGAGAGCGCTCCACACGATATGTTTGATTATACCATCCGGATGCTTAAAAATGAATGCACATTTTAAACAGTGGATTGTACACGTAAGTTAATCAGCAGAACTAATACTCTGCTGCATTGTAATGTACACGCATACAGACAGTAGCTCTCAGAGTGCAGATCGTGCACACAGAAACATTCAGTAGTGCAGAAATGTTCTATGATTTAACAATAAAATAGCTTAGAAACTGAAAAGTTCTAGCATGTATTTCCTAGCAACCAAAACCCACAGCTTCACTAGTGGAGAGATGCTGCCAGGTAGAATTAATTCACATGCAATCGCTCTCTCTCACTAATGCATTCATATAGATCTTTACTGTGTTACTTTATCTGCATCTGATTTAGAACGAGCAGAAATCTGTGAGAAATATAACGAGCTGTGCACAAGGCAACTCGCGTTCGAGTCTCTGCTCGAGGTTCAGGCTTATTTGTTAATTAATGACATCATCAGCAACTAGTTGACTCAACTTTAATCACGTAAATGTCGACTTAAAAAAAAAAGTCAAGTCCAGATTCCAGCGACAAGTTGTCTGTCCATGGCAAAGGGTTTTCTCTACCTTGTATTTTCATGACTTCTTAATATTTCCACAGATGGCATGCTTTAGATAGAAGAGATACCTTTCATCGCTCGTCACTTTATTGTATCATGTCTGGTTAGAACACAAGTGTTAAAGTCACAGCAACAAAATATAACAGAAGCACTGCTGGGTCTGAGAGAGGGTGAAAATGGATCAGGAATAACTGTTGTTTTAGTTGTTCTGTTTTTAGTGAAAAAACCTTGACTAACATTATAGGTGGACATCAGAGAGAAAATAGAATGATAAAAAATACACCATATTAGATATTAACGTGTATTCTTTTTTTCTTTTTTTTGAAGTTGTAGCATTGAACATGATTTGTGCATACATACATACATAAACATGTATAAATAAATAATTGTGCAGTGTAATGACAAGGATGTAGAATCCAGCATTGCATACTGAAAAAGTATGCAGTAAAAAATTTAAGGAGTAAAAGACTCCGTTAAAGGAGTAAAAGACTCCGTAATCTGTGTTGATTTCAGAACATGAACGTGTGCTCCAGTCGAGAGATTCATCACAGCAGCTCGATGTCTGATGTCACCGCTCCTCTCTCGCCAACACAAGATGAAGTCTTCTTCATCCCTGATGATCAGCCGCCGAAGGTTTGTCCTCGAGACAGCGTTTCAGTTGTCCGCATGGGTTGCCTCAGACATATTTCCACAGCCAAAATTTAAACCTAAATCTATATCATACTATACTTTTCATTGTAGTATTCATATCAAATGTATTACACTGAAGTTTTGCTGTGTCAGCTTGGTGCAACTGCTGTAGGTGGCAATTGCTAAAATTGTGGTCAAAACGGCTTCCTCTTCCAAAGGGAGGTGCCTTCCTTCCTTCCTTTAGTCAAGTCAAGTCAAGTCACCTTTATTTATATAGCAGCTTTACAGAGATAACAGGAAAGTAAAGTTGTAATAGTATTGTTAAATTCAAAAATTAAATGTTAAATGTCCCCAACTAAGCAAGCCAAAAGCCAATGGCGAATAAAGGTGAAAAAAAGGCGACAGTGGCAAGGAACCAAAACTCCATCAGGTGACATCATTAATGTGACATCATTTCTAAGCAGTGAAAGTGAAAATAGCATAGAAATGGCCCAAAGTGTAGATCAAAGGCATTGCATGAAGAATACTCATTAATTAACTTTAGTCACTGAACAAATGGCTAAAATGTTAACAACCAAAAAAATGAAGCAATATGTTTATATTTGCAAATATTGTCTTAAGATTCCAGAACGAACTACATCGAAATTCAAAGATGTCACAAGCCATCATAGATATGGATCCAGGTAAGTGTTTGTTTGAAATCCTTGCAGGACACATTAATTAGGCTCAAATGTAGTCCTCTGAAGCCCCTCATTATCCTCAGACTACAAACTGTGGCTGTTTTTGTTTCTTGTCTTTCTATCAGTGGAGATCGTCAGTCTTCTCTGGACAACAGTGTTAAGATGTCCATCTCTAACAGCTCAACAAGCAGTTCACAGTCAGGTGTGTCTCCACATCTGTTACTTATTGAACTCTGTATCAGAACAGAATAAGGTCAATAATTCAAGCATATGTCTTTGTACACTGACATGTAGACATTCTCGTTCTTGCAGGTTACTGTATGCTGGACAGTCCAGTTCATCAAAACATAAGCTCTCAAAGTCCAGGAACATCACCACCAAACCAGGTGTGAATCTGTTTTTCATATTAAATAATGTTGCAGCGCTTAAGCACTTTATGCAGCTGATTTCACTTCTGCTTTTTATGCAGAGACTCTTTATTTCCTCAATCAAATATAGAATATTAAAATAAGTATCAGTAATGGCCTGTTCACACCAAGATCGATAACTATAACGATAACTAAGCTCGCACTGCAATTTTGTCGCCTGCCGCTACAACATATTTGACCTCTTTAAAGCAGGATGGATTCTGATTGGCTGTCAATGTTTTTATCATTCTTCTGCTGGATTTTTTTTTTCTGAAAGTGATTCCAACTATATTGTTCCTCTGAGCTGTTATCGTAATGGTTGTGGTGTGGGCTCTGCTATTCTTTTAAATTTAGAACAATTTGTAGATCTATATCATTATAGTTATCATCCTTGGTGTGAACAAGCCTTAAGATTGTTGGCTTTTAATATCAAACTGTTTTCGTCCTTAAGGGTTTGGGAATGAAGTCTCACTTCAGCCCATTAATGAAGCTTGCGGAATATTCTTCCTCTAGTGATGAAGATGATGAGAAGACTAGGTAATCTTACCTTGACTGTTTGCTCTCCTCTGAAAGTTGACCAATTTAAAAACAAAACACACATGGTCAAAAATTACAAGAATTTCATGAAGTGACTAGTGTGATTTTGTGGTTATACTTTATATAATCATACTCTTGTTAATGTCATGATAATGTCATGATAAGTTTATCAGCCATGGCAATGCCTTAAAGTGATAGTTCACCCAAAAAATCTGTATGTTCTTAACCAGACAGTTGACGGTAGCCATTGACTTCCATAGAAGGAAAAAATACTGTGAAAGTCAATGGCTACCATCAACTGTCTGGTTACCAACATTCTTCAAAATATCATCTTTTGTGTTTAGCAGGAGAAAGAATCTGATACAGATTTGTAACAACATGAGGATGAGTAAATGATGATAGAATTTTCAAATTTTGAGGGAACTATCCCTTTAAAGTCTCTAAAATTATCCCTTATATTACACTATTTTGTGTAATAAACACTGTTTTGAAACACTATTTGACTGAAATGGTTATCAGAAATATTTTTTTTTTAAAAAGACTAAAATGTTTTGACTAAAACTTGACTAAGATATATTGAGTTTTCTTTGGACTAAAACTAGACTAAAATGACAAGACTTTTAGTCGACTAAAACTTGACTAACAAAAAAAGATATGTGAATGACTAAATATGACTAAAACTAACAAGGACATTTGGCACAAGACTAAGACTAAATTAAAATTAGGTGACAAAATTAACACTATTTGGAACATGCAATAACACTTGTTTTTGTCCATACAAAGGAAGTCAATGGGCTCCAATGTTGCTGGATTTCTTCAAAATATCTTCTTTTGTGCTCACAGAAGAAAGAAAGTCATACAGTTTTGTAATAACATGAGTAAATGATGACAGAATCGTTTAAGGGTGAACAATCACTTTCAACAGTGATTGCAACCAATTTAAACTCCATGCCAAAATAATCATGATATGATTTAAATTAATGTGAAAGGAGACATATGGTTGGTGCCGGATGGATAGGTCCCTGTGTCAAAGGTTGTGAAAACGCTAGGCTCCGCATGTCACAGAATCAAGATGCACAATTGCACATTCCTCACAATGCACAAGTGCCTGTGGCACTCACATTTCTGCTGTTCGCTGATGTCCTATCAACGTCAAACCACATCAGCTTGTGCTGGTTGTTTTCTGTATGGAAAACGGCTAGTTCTCGAGCAGCCTGGCAAAGACATCGCAGCTTTGCTCATACACTATGGGAGTAGTGAAAAGCAAATTTTTTCGTAAGGTGTGGCTCTAGCCTCGTTGTACTCTATGGGTGGAACTGAACTTGATGTTTTTTGTACTCAGTGCCACACAGAAACAGATAAACATTTGGCTGATTTTTTTAAAAAAAATTTTATTAACAATTCTTCTTCAGCAGGGTGTGAGTGTATCGTAGCATACTTGTTTCATATTGCCTGCTGTTTCAGGTCAAATAGCAAAAAAAGTTAAATGGAGGGGGTGTGAGGTATACAAACCAATGTACTCACGTTTTTGACTTCGCTGTTTTGACTGGATTATATACCAGGTGATTTTTCGCACACGCCCACAACTTTCACACCCTCCACTGACCGCCGCTGACAACCGAATCGATCGTTAGATATTGGAGATTATTTCAAGTACCAACTTTCGCGAACTAGTCCTAGGTTTTTGTCTCAACCTTGATAAAACCACTGCGGCACAATTTTCGGGGACTCTCTAGGACGGTCAATAATTATCAAAAATATGTAATAAATAAATATCAAAACTTTGGCCTTTGCATAGCTATAGCAGTGTCCTTTAGAAAAAATGCATGGCCAAGTCTACCCAAAAGCCTATCATTCCTAAACTAAAAACCAGAATTTCGCATCATTAGGTGAGCACATGCGGCACATGATTCTAAAGCATGCAGACTTTAAAGGGTTAGTTCACCCAAAAATGAAAATTCTGTCAGTATTTACTCACCCTCATGTTGTTCAACCCCGTAAGACCTTCGTTCATCTTCGGAACACAAATTAAGATATTTTTGATTAAATCTGAGAGCTGGATCACTCCTCCATAGGCTTCTAAGGGATTGAAACTTGTTCCCCGAAAAGTTATTAAAGACATCGTTAAAATAGTCCAAGTGACTACAGTGGCTCAATCTTAAGTTTATCAAACGACGAGAATACTTTTTGTGCGCAAAAAAACAAAAATAACGACTTTATTTCAACTATTCATTTCCTTCTCTGTTGGCATCTAGTCAGTTAACGTAGTGTGATAGCGTAGAGCTAAGTCTGATAAACTTAAGATTGAGCCACTGAAGAAATGAAGATTTTCATTTTTGGGTGAACTATCCCTTTAATGGAAATGGCCCATAGGTGGGGCTATAACTGTTAAAAAAGTGTAAAACTGCTGTATTTCAATGGAAAATCCCATGAAATGGCTGAAAATGACCCTCTTCCTGCCTGATTTGCATAGATTGCGCATGATTCTAAAAAAGCATGAAAACTTTTATGTACATCGGGCCATATGCCTGTGCCACTTTAACTGTTATGAAGGTGAAAAAAGGATTAAAAAACATGCATTTCCTTAGTAAACTGCCTGTATTCGCTATAAATGGTCTTTTCCATCTATGATTTAAGTGATAACATGCTTGCTAAATAAAACATAATACCTTTTTACACAGTGGCTTGAAGGCCTTAAAGTGCTTGAACCCCGATCATTTCTGCTCACAGGTTGTTTTGTATTTCTAGTTGTTCTGGTGTTGTGTCTAGTGTTTGTCATTGCTGCCTTGTTCATGGTCAAAGGATTAAATGTTGTCTTTGGCGTCCTTAAAATCGTTCTGTCTGTCTAGGTCTCCGTTGAGCAATGGAAGGCCCCTGTTATCCAGAGGGCAGTTTAATGAAATCATTCTTCAGCCTCATCTCAATGTGAAACCGCAGCAGGTAAAGTCACCTTCAGTCTGTTGTTTTAGGGAACAGGCTGAAACAGCTTACAAATATGTCACTATATATTGAAAAAAACTGAACAATTGGGTCCTTCTATGTTCATCTGCATTTGGTTTTATTGTGATACTGCAGCTCATTTTCACCAGTGGACATTTGTTGTATTTATTGTAATCATTCAATCCATCAGTTTTTCAGAGATACTGTCAGCTTTTTTCAAAGTGGGATTTCCTGTCCTAAAAAAGATTTTCATGTTTCTCCAGCAGAGTGCAGCAAAGCCAACACATTACGTCCATCAGAGGCCTTCTGGATCCCAATCCAGCGACAGCTACCATCTGCCGGACCTCCTGCACAAGAGCCCCACACATGAGCTCGCCTGCCACCAACACACCACACAGAGCTTTGAAGTAGGTCTTCATCTAGACGTCTTCTGGCTTTGTTCAGACCACTGATAACATAATTTGAGACCTTGGGTTTTGATAGATTGGTTCTTTTTAATGTGTGCCTAATACTGTGATCATGGACACACACACAATACTCATGTTCCAGAGGTAAGCAGTAAGAGCTTTAATAACGTTCAGCCTCTACTCAAGCTTAAGTGTGTTTTCACACAAGGTTCGATTGCTTGGTCATGAAACTTATATCATGATACGAGTCATTTCATTTTTTACGATAACAATATATATCACAATACAGTTATTTTTGCTTTAAATAAATTGTTTATACCATTGAAATTTCATAATTCTCGTCACCAATTCCAATATCACAAAAAAACGAATACCTGCCTAAAGTAAAAAAAAAGAAGCTCACTGAAGACAAGTAAACAGTCAGTGATAAAATAAGAACAAAGAAACTAATTACAAGGACAACAAACTACAATAGAACAAAGACACAAATGAAATAGACCTACCTGAAAAATTCATACACTAAATAAGAAATTCTAGGCTAAATACATTTTATAAACCACTTACTGTAAATGTACAAAAAACACTGCATATTCTTCACTGTGTAAATTAAATATACATTTATTCTTATTGAAGTTACAAAAGTGATTCAGTCAGGAGCAATTTCTCTTTATCTTTTGTTGTTTGATTAACATTAAAAACACAGACAGCACCAGGTATATAAGGCTGCTGTCACTTTAAAACTACATTTATTTTAAGACTAGCAGTATTTTGCCCACCCCTATTTTATATGTTGTGTGTGTTTTCCCCCTTTTTTTACATAGATGTAAATATTATAGAATCATGTTTCCATGTGTTCAGCGCTTTTTAATGGAAAGAGCAATGATTTGCTGGTCTGCTTGATCATACTTGCATTGTCATTCTCCCCCTGATGTTTGTTCTTGTGTTATTCTGCATTAACAGAAAGTATTCAATAACCAGCCAGGAAAAAGCACGTCCTCTTCCTCTTCCTCATTCTCACCTTTTATTGACCCTCGTTTACTGCAGATATCTCCACCTCAGAGTCCGCAGGGATACGACCAATGTGAGTCTGATGCCCACTGACCTGTATAAATGTCAGTAAACAGTGAGTAAAATGCCAGTGTATAAAACACATACATCTCTCTGCATCAGTGAATGGCAGGTGTGAGCCGTGTGTTAGACAGCCCCACAGGAAGGGCTCCGTGGTGAACGTCAACCCCACCAACATTCGGCCTCAGAGCGACGCCCCAGAGATCCGCAAATACAAAAAGAAGTTTAATGCTGAGATCCTCTGCGCCAGCCTGTGGGGTGAGACCTCATATACACACATCACAGTTCAGAAATGCATGCAGTGCAGACTAATGATTTGAATAAAGACAATTTGCCGGTTTCTGCTTAAATCAAATTTAAAAGAATAAAATAAATGAATGAAATATGAAATGTTTTGAAACTCAAAAACAAAACAAAAGACAGAAAGACAGAACCGGGATCGTGTCACCTGCCATGACATCTGCTCAATAAGAAATATTTAAATTCACTATCAAACTGAAAATCACTGTAATGGAATGCACACTTCATTTTATTTTCACTTTACTGTTAAATTATTGAAATTATAAAGCTGAAATGAAATCTACTTTAAGTTTGTATAATAATATGGAGCAAAATCAGCAGTCCTCTGAGAAAAAATTGTCCTGTCTTGATTACAGATGATTTTTTTACACATCTTTTCATTATATATTTTGACCTTTGTTGAATTTTGTTACTATTTTATTATGGAAGGAAAACTTTTGGCCAAATTTTCACATAAAATAACTGGTTTCTGCACTGTTGAAATTTAAATCACTACGGAGAGTCCAGTTATTGACTGCTCAGAATGATTGTAATTGTATCTCATATATATATGTTAGATTTATTTCAGTGAGTTTGCTGATGCACACATGACCCACATCCAGATACACACGGTGCACACTCCCATCTCAGTAAAGATATCAGTCACATCCGTACATGAAATGACAGGCTTCCTGTGTTAATGACTCTAACTGAACAACTTGTAATCTCACCCATATATTACATCAGTGGTTCTCAAAGTGGGGTCCGGGGACCCCTTGGGGTCCGCGACCCTTTGCCAGGGGGTCCGCGAAATAATTTTAGAACCCTATGAACGTAATCGCGGAGTCCAGTCAGACCATCGGGGAAATTCTTGGCAGAGCGCTCCTGCTCTCTCTCTTTCTCTCCCCCACAAACGCGCGCGCATATCCAGAGAGAACAGTGAATCCGCGAATATACAGTAGCCTAGCCTAGTTGTAAAATCAAAGTCAAGAGGCTAGGTTTAAATTTTTCATTTCTTTTTTTTTATTCGTCAGTTTATTTAAACTGTTTTAAATTAATATTGTTTAAGACGTTTAGTAGCTTGCCTATGTCATTTGTAATGGATGCCCGTTTCCGCCACTGAATACAAAAAAGAAAAGAAAAGGTAATTGTGACTTTAAAGTCAGAATTGTGAGATTAAAAAGTCTTTCATTCTCTTTGATAGGCGGCATAGGCCTACAAGAGTAAAAATGTATGAGCCTTTTGCCTTTACACAAGAGCGTCATCTCCAGAGCTGCTATGAGTCACTTTGAGAACGTTTCAGCATTTAATTTGATACAAAAATAGGGGCGGTTCTAGGGTCAGTGGATATTCGGGGCTTTAGCCCAAACTAAAATTGGGAATTTAATTTAAATTAATGAATTGATTATAAAAGAGATTTAAGGGAATAAAGAAAAAGAAAGGTTTATTGTATTAGTGAAATAATTACAGTTGTAAAATATTAAATCTTTATCTACTTACATTTTACCAGGCGTTCGTTCATGTTAACATCCTTCTGTGAACGATAAGCCCCGCATTCTTTAATCATTTTGACATTGATGAGCTAGACCGCTAAACTTTTTGTCATCCAACAAACAGTGCGGTGCGTATATGAGTAGCATTAGAGCAGAGCAGCATCAAGAATATCAAATACATAGCAGTGAATCTCTTATTTGCATCTTAAGGTTATTGCCAATAATAATGACAGGTTTGCGAAAAGTGTAGAACTCGGTGAGCTCGCGCAAAACACATCTTCAGCACGCGACTTTTTTAAACGCCTCTGATTGGCCGATGCGTTCAACAGACATGTCTGTAATTGGCTACAATGCTCAACGCTGCAAAAGCACGTTGTAAGTACCTTTAATGCAAAGGGAAAAATATAAACTGTAATATGCACTTTTCATGATTAGGTAATCATGGCAGCTGTAATCTTATTCACATTTGTTTTTCTGATTAATTGTTTTGCTCTATGAGAAAGACAAGGTAGCAAAATCTTTTATTCACTACAACCCACCAAAATAAAAGTTTGGTTTAACTTAATTCCTAGGATGTGTTCTGCAACAGTGTTAATTCTGTTATGATTTGTTGATTGTTCTGCCATTGATATAAGGTGCAATTAGTTCATTAATTTAAAGCTGAGGCACATAAAGTCACATTACATCATTTAAATGTTATTTTAAATGGAAGGTTCACCCAAAAAAATTAAAAGTGTGTCACCATTTGCTCACCCTCAAGTTGTTGAACACAAAAGAAGATATTTTGAAGAATGTGGGTAAACAAACAGTTTCTGGTACTTTAAAAAAAAACACATGGAAGTCAATGGGGTCCATCAACTGTTTGGTTACTTACATTCTTCAAAATATCTTCTTTTGTGTTCAGCAGGAGAAAGAAACTCATTCAGGTTTTGGAAAAACTTGAGGGTGAGTGAATGATGACAGAATTTTAATTTTGGGTGAACTATTATTTTAATGTAAAATATTAATGTTTTAATTTTAATCTAGGGAATTTTAATGTTTGGCTTTATCAGAACAAGCCTGTGCTTGCTGTCTTGCTGTTGATTTTAAGAAAACTTTTAAGATAAATTACTTAGTGTAAATGCTATTAAGTCCAAATGCAATTTGAATAAAAGACCCACTGTTTACAAGTATATAAGTGGTATTAACATGATTTAAACTGACATGTGTTTCTGTTCTATAAAACAGGTCTTAAGTTTTTAGGGTGAAAAAGATTACAATGCAATTAATTCCAATGGCATTTAAGAGTACAAATAGTTTTAAGCATATTCATCACAGACAGTTATTGTTATGAGAGGGGGTCCTTGGAAATCTTTCTCCGCTCTAAGGGGTCCCTGGTCCCAAAAAGTTTGAGAACCCCTGTATTACATGTTAGCTATTTTCTAAACTTGCCGTTATCAATGTGTATTTTAGTCTTGTTTAAAGCAGGTATTGCATGCAGTGAAAATGCTGTTTTAATTGGTATAATTGAGGCCGATCTGTCTTTCCTCACTGTGACCGTGTGTGTGTGTTTAGGTGTTAATCTGTTGGTGGGCACAGAGAACGGCCTGTGGCTGCTGGACCGCAGTGGTCAGGGCAAAGTTTACTCTCTCATCAGCCGAAGACGCTTCCAACAGATGGACGTACTGGAGGGGCTCAATGTACTCATCACTATATCAGGTACATACTCTACACAAAGCACTTTACTACAACAGACAGTATTCTCATATTTGTACTAGCAAATGAATGAACAAAATCAAGAGTTTTCCCATTGACTTCCATTGTTTTTGTCTAGTTGAATACTGAATGGAATTGCATGATCGAGTTCATTGTCTCTCTTACAAAGTTCATGGAAACACAATATTCTCATTCGTGGAATAGTTTGCTTAGAAACTAACTTTGGAGTGCATTTCTCATGCTAAACTTTGCTTATATGTTCTATTAGTACATTCAAATATGTGGTTTCTCATGCATGATTGAACTCATGAGTTTTCGTCTTAAGGCGAGACACTACAGGTGAATAGGATAATTTTTTTAGCTAGCAGATATCACCATGAAACTTTCCCAGTTGATTACCTACATTAAGATGAGAGAAAAATGTATTACAAGTTTTCTGTTATTTAATGTTTAAATATGCAAATTAGGCATTATCTAATTGAATATGCGCTAATTTGCATATATTTTTAAAAACGAAATCTGAGTATTGAATAAAGCCAGGTTCAAAATTATTTTTTCATTGTGTTCACATATTATATGGGAAAAAAATTACAGAGGGATGTATGGATATCTACTTTTGTTATCCTGTAAATCAGAATATACTGCCAATAGCCTTAAAAAATGATTTTTGCCATGTTTTTTTAAATAAAATGTTATATAAATCCGGCTAGGAATAATATATTTACAAATCCCTCTGTAAATGTCTTCATGATAAAACTAGGTACAAGACTGGGAAGTTTGGTGTATATAGGTGCTACTGAACTGGAGATTTCGGACTTTGAGTACGATAGAAAAGTCATTTTGTGAAAAGGGGCTTTAAAGATTTAGCATCAGCCAATAAGATTGCGCATTTAGAGTTAAATCCCCCCTTTTAGTTTCACGATTGGTTGCTTATAAAAAGGAAATGACCATATTTGGATCCGGCAGTCAGGGCCGGCCCGAGGCATAAGCGAACTAAGCGGCTGCTTGGGGCCCCCTGGCCATCAGGGGGCCCCCCAATCGAGTTTAAATTTTTTTTTTTTTAGATGACTTAAACAAGTGACATAAATGAATGAATGAATAAGAATGAATAATTCAAGACAAGAAAATTCTGATTTCATGATCAATATACCTGCCAACAACTGCTGCTGTGTCTCCCAGCGTTTAAGTCATGCGCATAATCTAGTCACCTCGCGAGTGCATAGACAATTCGTGGGCAACTGCGCATAGTCACGGTATCGGTTTAAGTTGGAGAAAATAGCCGCAGGGGAACTTAACCTTCTAGGTGTAAGGTTAGCAGTTTGAATAAATAATAAACATAGCAGTTTGAACTCTTCTCCACTTTATTATACCCACACATCAGATCACTAACTCCAAAAACCCGCGACACTCCAGTACCAGGTGCCCACGACCAATTCCTATCTACGGCAAGCCCCTAGGGGAAAAATAGATTGCATACACACATACAACGAGCGCCAGTACATTACCCGTATTATAGTAACAGACTTTGTTGGATTCTGTCATGTACAATCCAACAAAGTCTGTTACAATAATAATAATAATAAAAAAGATTTTGAGGACAGTTACACTGTATTGAGACAGTAGAGGCAAGGCAAGGCAAGGCAAGGCAAGGCAAGTTTATTTATATAGCACATTTCATACACAATGGTAATTCAAAGTGCTTTACATAGAAGAAATTAAAATAATCAAAAGAAATCAGAATAATTAAAACAGTTTAGAATAAAAGATAAAATACAGAAATCAGAATAATTAAAACATAAAATAAAATACAGTGCAAACAGTCGGACGAACAGTGGCACAGTGCTCATTCAGTAAATGCACAGCTAAACAGAAGTGTTTTGAGTCTGGATTTGAATGTGACTACTGTAGGAGCACATCTGATCTCTTCTGGAAGCTGGTTCCAGCTGCGGCTGGCATAGTAGCTAAAAGCAGACTCGCCATGCTTAGAGTGAACCCTTGGTATTTCTAGCCGATGTGATCCTAATGATCTGAGTGATCTGTTGGGTTTATATTCACTGAGCATATCTGCAATGTATTGAGGTCCTAGGCCATTGAATGATTTATATACCAGTAATAATACTTTAAAATCAATCCTAAATGTAACTGGCAGCCAGTGTAAAGACCTGAGGACTGGTGTGATGTGTTCATATTTTCTGGTTCTGCTCAGAATCCTAGCAGCAGCGTTCTGTATGAGCTGCAACTGTCTTATGGTCTTTTTGGGAAGGCCAGTGAGAAGTCCATTACAATAATCCACCCTACTGGTGATGAAAGCATGCACAAGTTTTTCTAAGTCTTGACTGGAAACAAAGCATCTAATTCTTGCAATATTTTTCAGGTGATAATATGCTGATTTAGTTATTGCTTTGACATGACTACTGAAACTAAGGTCTGACTCCAGAGACACACCCAGATTCCTGACTTGATTTTTAGTTGTTTGACCCCTAGACTGAAGGTATGCGTTCACCTTGAGAACTTCATCTTTGTTTCCAAACGCAATGACTTCAGTTTTGTCTTTGTTTAACTGAAGAAAGTTTTGGCACATCCAATTGTTTACTTCATCAATGCATTGGCAAAGGGAGTCAATGGGGCTGTAATCGTTAGGCGATAGGGCTAAGTAGAGCTGTGTGTCGTCTGCATAGCTATGGTAAGCGATTTGGTTCTTTCTCATTATTTGGCTCATTGGGAGCATGTACAGGTTGAATAGGAGTGGCGCAAGAATTGAGCCTTGAGGGACTCCGCATGTCATGGATGTCCACTCAGACTTATGGTCTCCTATACTCACATAATAACCTCTGCCTCCTAAGTATGACCTGAACCATTTTAGGACTATCCCAGAAAGCCCGACCCAGTTTTCCAGCCTGTCAAGAAGTATTTTGTGATCGACAGTGTCAAATGCAGCACTGAGGTCGAGTAGTACCAGCACTGATAATTTGCCTGTATCAGTATTTAAGCGAATATCATTTATTATCTTTATGAGCGCGGTCTCTGTACTGTGGTGCGGTCGGAAACCAGATTGAAAATGGTCAAAGTATCCATTCGAGCTTAAGAATTTGTTCAGCTGATTGAAGACAACTTTTTCAATGATCTTGCCTATGAAAGGAAGATTTGAGATCGGTCTATAGTTGTTTAATATGGTCTTATCCAGATTGCTCTTTTTCAGGAGGGGCTTGACAACAGCAGTTTTCAGGGAGGTCGGAAAACTCCCAGAGAGAAGTGAGGCATTTACCACTTCTAGGAGATCTGCTTCTAAGCTGTGTAACACATTTTTGAAAAAAGATGTGGGAAGTGCATCAAGGGCGCAGGTTGATGTTTTTAGTTGCTGTACGGTTTCTTCCAAAATTTTGCCATCAATTTCTTCGAAATCAGACATAGTGGCTACTTTCTCGTCCTGTTGTCTGATCTGCCTGACCCCAGCGCAACTCAAGGATGAGCTGATCACCTTTCTGATATTATTGATTTTCTCAGAGAAGAAAGAAGCAAACTCACTGCACTTTCTCACTGAGAGCATTTCACTGGGAATCTGGCTTGGGGGGTTTGTCAGTCTCTCTACAGTAGCAAAAAGAGTGCGCGTGTTGTTTATATTGCTGTTTATAATATTCGAGAAAAAAGTCTGTCTAGCTTTGCTTAGTTCCTTATTGAAAGCATGGATGCTGTCTTTGTAGATGTTATAATGGACTACAAGTTTTGTCTTCCGCCACATGCGCTCTGCTTTTCTGCATTGTCTTTTCATATTTTGCACTGCTGTTGAGTTTCTCCAAGGTGCTTTTTGTCTGCCACTCTTCTTCCTGACTTTCACAGGAGCAATATCATCAATTACACTCTTAACTTTTGAGTTAAAAGAATCAAGGAGAAAATCAGCAGAGTCAGCAGATATGCTTGGTGTTAAAGATATAGCCTTCATAAATAGTACACTAGTGTTCTCATTTAAGCATCTCTTCTTGACAGACACAGATCTAGCTTCAATGGCAGGAGAGATCAATATATCAAAGAAAATACAAAAATGATCAGACAGTGCTACATCCTTAATAACAATTGATGAAATGTTTAGACCCTTACTGATAAGTAAATCTAGAGTATGTCCACGATTATGTGTGGCTCCATGTACATGCTGAGTCAGATCAAAAGTTTTTAAAACAGTTTTGATTTCTTTTGCCATATTGTTCTCTGCATTATCTATGTGAATGTTAAAATCTCCAGCAATGGCAAAGCAGTCAAACTCTGAGGAAATAGAACTTAACAGTTCTGTTAGAGAAATAATAATAATATTTTTTACAGTTTTCAACAATAATTGTCATTGTTGAACCCTTGTTCTTATTATGTTTCTGATGTCTCACTTTTGTCATTATGTTTTGCAAATAATTTATTTTATATACGTTTTGAGACAGTTTGTTTTAAGAAGTTTCAAAGAGTTAGTAAAAGAGTAAAGTAAAATTTTCAACATTTTTATTTAAGTAGGCATCTATTTTTTATTTTTTATTTATTTTGTATTAATACATAACCTCACTGTATTCATTTATAATGTATCATTATTGCGTGACATATGTGTCAATAATTGTCAAGCACAGGTGACTTCGCGTAGTGGGAGGGGGCCCCAAAATCAAATTCTGCTTAGGGCCCCCAAAAGGCTCGGGCCGGCTCTGCCGGCAGCCTTGATCAGGAGAGAGAGAGCTTTCTAACGGTGTGTGTGATGACAGGGTGCAGATTGCGATCGTGGAGCAGTGGGATGATTTATAACGACAACTTTTGATGAATTTATGAGAACTCTACAGTCGCAAACAGACAAAGTGTAGTAAGATAAAGACCTAAATGTGTATTTCTGACTTTTTTTCACCACAAGTCTGAAAGAAGACATGTTATTGAAGACAAATATCCCAAAATCTCAAAATTGACCAGTGAAAAAAAAACGATGTTTTTGCCTGCCGTGTCTCGCCTTAATGTATTCATATCAATATTTATTTGCAAACAAAGGGCATACATTCCATTTGTCTAAAATTATATTTGTTTCACACAACTTATAACCCATTACCTTCTGATAGTATCGTATGGTAAATGCATATTCTTGTTTAAGTGTTCCTAGATGACACTGCTTTCAGAAAAGAGTCTCTTGCCCCTTCAGTAACTTCAGTGCTTGCCCATTTGTGAATATGTACAGTATGCATGACCGATCTCACTGCTTTCTCTTACTAAACTCATTCCAATGCCTGTTCACTTTCATATAGTGAAAATATGTGTTGTGGATAGTTCACCCAAAATAAAAATTACTGTGTACGAAAGTTTGCAGAGTTTTAGTGTCAGTACTACATTAAACTACTATATATGATGTTGAATATGTATATTAATGCAATGAGGGAATATTTGTGGGTCGTGATAATGGCAAATATCTTATGTTACCAGTAAATGTGGTCTACATTATTTTAAATATATCTAGTCAGTGAAAGAGTGCAAGCATATTCGTCTAAAATAATTCTGTATTTTCAGCTTCAGAATCATGAATATTGTTATTCTGGTGTCTCTATTGTCCTGTGCATTGGGTTTCCTGCACAAAGTCCAAGCCTAATCATTTACACCCACAATGAAATACCAAATTTAGCATTTTAATCAATAGTACATCACAATAATAGCTCAGTATTTGTGACATGATGGTAGCGTTTGACATGTTTTTTGATATGGAATTTTGGGCGTTAATCTTGGAAAAAGATTTGTTGATAAATTGATCTTGTGACACTGAGTAATGATGCTGAAAGTTCAGCATTGCCTTCACAGCATAACTTATATTTTAAAATAGTCAAGTCACATTTATTTATATAGCGCTTTTTACAATACGGATTGTTTCAAAGCAGCTTTACAGAGATAACAGGTAAATAATGCAACAAAGTTTGTTTCCAGAAGAAAATAACGTCACAGTCCAGCTTAAGTTAGTTCAGTGATGTTTAATTTTTGTTTTTAAAAAATATATTAATTTAGTTAATTTATATATATAGCCGCTCTGGAGAAAAACGTAATGTCATCGTCCAGCTCAGTTCAGTTCTCATATAAGTGACAATGCAGGCAGATCATGTCCCCAACTAAGCAAGCCAAAAGCCAATGGCAACAAAGGTGAAAAAGGCGACAGTGGCAAGGAACCAAAACTCCATCAGTGACAGAATGGAGAAAAACCTCGGGGGAACCCAGGCTCAGTCGGGGGGAAGTTCTCCTCTGGCCAACGAACGAACAGTGTATGATTATGATTCAGGCAGCATTATAGGTCAGAAGTCAGATTGGATTGGAACATTCAGAATATTATGCAGTTCATCTGGTTGAAGATCAGAGTCACGCCAGTATGGAGACGAGTTTGTTGAGGATCAGTGCCGAATCTGCCGATGGCTGTCGTGTCGATGAGGCCTTCACAGGGGAGAGTCTAGTTGACACAAAATACACTATATTCAAATAGAAAACTGTAGTAATATTGAACAATTTTATTGCTTACTGTATTTTTTGATCAAATAAATGCAGCTTTGGTGAGCAGAAGACACCATTCTTTCAAAACCATTGAAACTTTTGACCGATAGTGTATATAGCTTAAATCTAATTTATTGTTTATTTCTTGTGGAAAGGTAAGAAAAACAAGCTGAGGCTGTACTACCTGTCCTGGCTGAGGAATAAGATCTTGCGTAATGATCCAGAGGTGGAAAAGAAACAGGGCTGGACCTCAGTGGGAGACCTAGAGGGATGTGTCAGCTACAAAGTAGGTGAGTCCATTTTAAATATGTTTCTGTTTCAATGGACTTTACCAACAAACACCAGTATGCTACATCTCAGGCAGTTTTACAGTATACAAGGGCTAAACTCCTTTTAGAGCCGACATTCGAGGTAAGCCAATGAAACATACTAAGTATTATAATTAAAATCACTGACAGTTATTATTATACACACTGCATGGAAATACCTAGTGAACTCAATCTAGCAAACCAGAAGAGGTAGTATTATCAGTCCTGTAAAGCAGCAAGTAGCCTGACAAATATTAAGTCTGAATCAAAAAGGCTTGTCTTTAAAGGGTGATTTTTGTGGGTTGTATTTATCATCAGAGAATGACACACAATAATATAACAAACTCAGATTTCAGTGTCATAATTGTGGTCAGTTTTGAAACAACATGCAGTGGTGATGCCAGAAATCTCCAAGTGAACCTTGGTGAAATCGGATGGACCTATATATATATATATATATATATATATATATATATATATATATATATATATTAATATATATTAGGGGTGTAACGGTACACAGAACTCACAGTTGGGTATGTACCTCCGTTTTGGTCACGGTTTAGTACAATTTAGATACAATAGGAAAGATGGTCAGTTTAGTTTTATTTCCAGACCATTAGTTCGACAGTGTACCCTGGTCCTTATGTGGCCTCGCCACTGGTTCTATTATAATCTAGGCTAGAATGGTTTGATAAATGTATTTCTTGCATGTAATCTCCCTTTTGATTATCATTTTACACTAACTTTTTTCAGTTCGGTATGAAAAAATCAAGTTCCTGGTCATTGCCTTGAGGAGCGCTGTGGAGATCTATGCATGGGCTCCCAAGCCGTACCACAAGTTCATGGCTTTCAAAGTAAGTCTCGTATGTTAGTAGAGATGATCTGTATGAAATGTCACAAAGTATGCCAAAACATTTTTGGTCATATTTCATAACTGAAAAATTAATAAAAAGAGGAAATTATGAGAAATGAAAGGGATATTGAAATGATATTAACACAATGCCAAAGAAGTCATATTCTCATTAAAAATAATTAAAATTAAAATAATGAGTTTTTATTAAATGATAACACTTTGCAATAAGGTTCATTAGTTAATGTATTAACTAACATGAACTAACCATGAGCAATACATTTGTTACATTATTTATTAATCTTTGTAAATATTAGTTAATAAATATACAGCTGTTCATTGTTCATGTTAGTTCACAGTGCATTGTTGAAAATTAATATTAACGAAGGTTAATACATGCTGTAGAAGTATTGTTCATTCTTAGTGCATGTTATCTTAGGTAGATAACTAATGACCCTTATTGTAAAGTGTTACCTATTAAATGATGAAAAATCTGTGCATAAAAGAAGTATTTGTCATACTCCCATCAGCATAAGTTATGCTGATTTTTTTTTTTTTTTTTTTAAACAAGTGAACTATTACTTTCCTGTAGCTCAAACAGTAGAGCGTTGGGTCATGGGTTCATTTCCCAGGGAAAGCAAGAACTGATAAGAATGTAAATGTGTACCTTGAAATGCAATGCAAGTCGCTTTGGATAAAAGTGTCTGCCAAATGCATAAATGTAAATGTAAACTACGCCAGAAAAGCTGTGCAAAAGTATAATTATTATTAATCAATAATCTGCCCCTGTAACCATAATTTGTGTGAAAATGAACAAATGTTTTTGGTGTTTTACTGCCACTAGTGTTCATTACATCTGGAAACCACAGTGAATTGTAAAGAAAGGGTTGAAACATGAAGCTCTTGAAAGGTTTCTGAGATCTCTAGTACAGTACGTCCATAATTGCTTTGAGCCAAGGCTCAGGAGGCCGTTATGGTCATAACCATACTTTCTAATGTGATATTTGTAATTACCTGCTGTTAACATTTATAAATTTTTCCATTTGAAAAAAAAAAAAAGAATAGGATAGTGTAATGATAGATAATGTAACTGGGGTGTTTTTGGAAATGGGTCATTTTTGAGTACGTGTCCTACTTCACTGCTGTCCTTAGAGACTTACTCTACTTCTGACATGAGTTCTGCTGTTTATATTTAAAACATTTAGATCAGATTGTTGTCCTACCCATTTTTATGGACATGAAAACATAGTATGTTTACAAACTGTCATTGAAAATATGTGATTTTTTTCAAAGATATTGTTACCTGAAGCTGGCTTCCTCAGTTTGGTGTAGCTATGGGCATCATGTTTCGCTGCTGAAGTTCTTGACAGATAAATGAAATGTGAAATGCAAAAAAATACAAAAAAATTTGACACCAAATGAGTTCTAATGCTGCTCAATATGAACATTCTGGAAAAATTGTTGTAATTATGATTGCATCGGTAATGCAATGATTGCATCGGTAATTATGATTGCATCTGTAATGAACACATGCTCTTTGTGGCCACAAATATCGGACTGAGTGCGTCGATACACATAATTGATTGTCCTTCATGTAACACATGATCTTATATATGTTGTTCCACACATCACCCCTTTACGTGATCTGATCATCGTATAAAATCAGGTGATTTCTCACTGCAATGATTAACTTTAGATCTTGTGGACACACAACAGCAGTGTCTGATAGGAGGCGGATCATGTGAGCTTCTCTCTCATTGGTAGTCACTGCATCAAGTCGTTCCTCATTTGCATAAAGCTGAATTTTTCTCAAAACTGGACAGGCCCACATGCTGTCACCTAGGGTCGCTGTGGTTTACTTCACTGGAAGTCACCAGCTCTCATAGAATGTGTGTGTATTCAGATCACACCAAGCCACTGATGTGCATGAGTCCAACTCAATAGACAAGAGACACATGGAAAGTGTCACCGTAAATCTCTTAATAAGCATGAACTCATGTTTTTGTCGTGGCTGGCATGAGCTTGTATTGTCAAACATTGTTTTTTAATAAATCGTGTCAGGTTCGAATCGTTTTTTTTTTAAAGATGAGGAATGCATCCTCTGTGTGCAACAAATTGCTTTTTGATAAATCGAAGTGCAACAAACTGTCAAAAATGGTTTAAAATATTTTGTATATATGAATTTTTGAAGTCAGCATAATTGCGCATAATTATGACCCATAATTGTTTTCATGAAAGGTTTACTTCCAGAACTTTCAGAGCTCAAAACTTCCTACGCAGCCCCAAAAGACCATTCACTGAATCTCAACTGAAAAAGCAACTTTATGATGTCAGAAGCCCAAAAGCTGTGCTCACACCATCAGCATTTTCCCTTTAACAGAATTAAATCTGTATAAATTGATCTCAAACCCCTTTTTTGTGTGTGTGTGTGTGTGTGTGTGTGTGTGTGTGTGTGTGTGTGTGTGTGTGTGTGTGTGTGTGTGTGTGTGTGTGTGTGTGTGTGTGTGTGTGTGTGTGTGTGTGTGTGTGTGTGTGTGTGTGTGTGTGTGTGTGTGTGTGTGTGTGTGTGTGTGTGTGTGTGTGTGTGTGTGTGGTTTAGAGTAACTGTACAGTTTGCAGTTCCATTCACACATTTTCTGAAAATGTGTGCGTGTGAGTCTGGTAATGGAATGTGATGTTTTATGTATTAAATTGAAGCAGTTAGAAACAATATTAGACCTGACAGTAAACTGCCAATCAGTGTATTAGTGGAGAAACTCACCTGAAAAAATAAATGAATAAAAAAAGTGTGTTTGTTTTTTTAGGCACTAGATTGTATGTCCATCCTATGTTTATTTTTCAGTAGATGAGTTACTCAGTTTTTCTTTGTCTTCGGTCAGTCCTTCAGCTCTCTCCCTCAGAAGCCCCTCTCAGTTGACCTGACGGTGGAGAATGGACAGAGGTTAAAGGTCATCTATGGGTCTCACTGTGGCTTTCATGCTGTTGATGTGGATTCAGGGACACCGTTCGATCTGTACCTGCCCAGTCATGTGAGTGTCCCAGCATGCACTTGTCTACACCTGTAGTAGTGCAACTGTCTGTTGTAATTAGATTTTTTTTAGGTTTTTGGGTCATGCTAGCATGCTAGGTCACTGAAAATATCAAGCAAACATCTAATGGGATCAGCTGTAACAATGTGTTAAAGGGGCTTCACTTGTCCAAGCCAGTCCAATTTTCACAACACTGCATGGTGCATTCATATCTTTAAAGAAACCTTGCACTTGCAGAATCATTTGTTTATCATCATGAAATATCATAGTGAAACTCAGTATCAGTGTCAGTAATCAGTATCTTGTGTGTGGGAGATCTAAATTAATGTTCCTGTATAGTTGTTTGTACAATCATTAAATATTGTTGTACAATACATGTGATGGATATTTCATCATGGTACTACATGTAAATGCTGAGAAAAAGCTAGTAAAGAGAATATTACAGTAAGGCTGCTCCCTCATAGTCGACTAAACGTTATTTGACAAAAAAGAAGATTGGTCAACTAAATTTTAATCAGTCAGTTAGTCACAAAGAAAATAAAAATGTTGTCACGAAGTTATATCACTGCGTGACAAAGTTTTTATTTTATTTTGTGTCTAATCGACTGATTCAAATTTAGTTGACCAATCGTCTTCTTTGTCAAAAATTGATCGCTAGCGTGGCCGGTCCATGCACTAATATGGGCAGAAAATCCAGAGTGCTAGATCATTTAGAGAGAGTAAATAATGACCACAAAAAGGTGACATGCAACCTCAAACATGACATCATTGAAAACATGCTAGTAGCCTAACGTTATCCACTTTACATGGACGCTCGCTGTATCGTTAACATAAAACTAGATAGGTTTAAATGATAGGCTAATGTTATGTGCATATTCAGCTAAATTAGTAGCGCTCTTACTGGACAACATGTTTAACTGGGACACACCAAGCTGACTTCAAAACCGGCAGTTTTGTCGGCTGCGTCTGTACGAAAAAGCTGCGCTTGAACAAACATCACAGACTACAGCCGACTGCAAACTAGCACGTGCGTTCTCTCGGAAATAAAGGGTTAGTTCTCCCCAAAAATGAAAATTCTGTTATTAATTACTCTCCCTCATGTCGTTCCAAACCCATAAGGCCTCCGTTCATCTTCAGAACACAAATTAAGATATTTCTGATGAAATCCGAGAGCTTTCTGACACCCTTATAAACTGCAAAGTGACGACCACTTTCAAGGCCCAGAAAGGAACTGAAGACATTGTTAAAATAGTCCATGTGTCTCCAGTGGTTCAACCTTAATGTTATGAAGCGGCGAGAAAACTTTTTGTGTGCAAAAAACAAACAAAACTAATGACTTTATTGAGAAATTTCTTCTCTTCTGTGTCATTCTCCGATGCAGTTGACGTAGTAAATACACTGCAGTGCTTCCGGGTTTTACTTTTGCTGCTATAGGCTATATTTTATTAATTTTTATATAATAGTATATCATTTTGTTTAAGTTTAGACCTCTGAGTTTTCATTCAGTGTTACAGTTACTTGTCCGTCAGCCTGATTATGTTTGCACTGATATTTCTCTTTTAAGTGTTTGTTTGCTGTACATTTATTTATTTGTTTGTTTATAATTTATATTTATGTCATACATTTTTAAAATATTTTTTTTAAAGATAAGGCTGTTATTTATATTATAGGTTATCTCAAAATAAGTCTTAATATCAGAACGTTCATCCAATGTTTGCTGGTGTCGCTGCGGCAAGCTTTATGTACGTGCTACATCGCTTAATTCATATTTTAAATGCTCATTATTATGTGTTGTTTGTGTTGCCTGTCTGGCTTACTTTAAAAGCAAAACAAAGAATTGATAACTGTACTTCTATATTTCCATCAACCTTGTGTATTTGTCCAGAGATTGTCATTACAAGGCTCCAGAAACACAAAGTTATTTAAATTCTGAAAACATGGAATAATAATTCAGATTTCTCTGTGTTTAACCAAGTTAAAACTGTGTGTTTAATCCGAGCATCTTAGACATCACATCACAAAACCACAATTTTGTACCATCATACTGTAGCTGTAGTTTTGCACCTTTACTTTGTTTCACAAGTAATCAAAATGATCTTGGTTTTGGGGTGAAATGTGGCTTGGGTGTGTTTTCGTGAGATTCACCCTTAAACAAAAGCAGGCATATGAAAATTCCGTCACCACATAACACTCGTTTTCCTTCTACCAAACGCTACAGTTTAGAGAAGGCATAAATACGTACAGCATGTAGGACAAAATGTAATGTGTGAAAAATGTTATGATATAGAGCTGCATTTGCCTGTGTTGCTGACGTCCCCACACACCCACACTGCAGTGTATCCTTTACAGTGAGGAAGAGCGAAGACCGTAGTGTTCATCCACCACCCCCTCCTAGCTACGGCCCACACTCCTCTGAGGTGGCCCACATAGTTACGGACTAGTTCACCATCACCGTGTGTGTGTGTGTGTGTGTGTGTGTGTGTGTGTGTGTGTGTGTGTGTGTGTGTGTGTGTGTGTGTGTGTGTGTGTGTGTGTGTGTGTGTGTGTGTCTGTGTGCTAGTTTCTCCAAACTGATCTCTCGTCCAAAAATAACTCTGCAGCCTTTGCTATGTTCCCAACGCATAAGCCCATTGAAATGACCTGATATTTCACAGGGTTTTTTTCTTTTCTTCTAATAACAGGCAGTAGATAAATTTAGAATTGAACTAGTGGCAAGAAACAGAACTGGAAGCTGGGCGGCACTACATCATGTAGCCTTCCATACCAACATTTTCTCATTCATTCCCTCCCATTCTCTCATTCATTCTGTCACTTTTTCATATTCACACACACATTGATTTTAATGCAATTGCATTTTTCCATCTTTCACGTAGTTGTTGTCTTTCACTTGCACACACTCATTAGCGAAGTCCTTCCACACTCCATCTGCTCTTTGCGTAGTGTAATTCTTCTTCTCCCACTTGGGAACACACTCTCTGTTTGTGTCGGTGTGTTTGCGCGGCTGGCGCTCATGAGAATCCCGCGCCAGAGGATAAGGATTTCTCTGCGGCTCTGGATGCCCGTATTGATGCTCAGGATTGTGGTGGCTCTACAGATGGATGGCAGTACAGTGTGTGTGAATTTATTTCTGAGTCAGGCAAGTACAGTGAGAGGTGTGTGTGATTGTGGAAATGACATAGACATGTAAGTACAAATGATTGAGGATATCTATTCCAATGCTTTGTAGTCACTTAAAAAGTGGTTAAGATTTTATTTTTTAGCTAAGCCAAAGGTAACGCATAACTTTTAATATTAAAATGTGTTTAACCTCATTCTTTTAATTGAATGAACTGAATTACATGGTCATTGCATTTATTTAAAAGTGATGGGTGATAAAGATTTCGCCATAATTGTATTAACTCCTTTCCCCACCATAGACGGAATTTTCTGTCATTTATGAGACAACCCTTCCACGCCATTGACAGAATTTTACAGCTTTCCATGTTTTCACTGTCAGTAGAGGCACTTCCTTGCGCATCTCCTGAAAGAGTAGAGAATCTTCAGATCAAATCATAGGCAAAAAAAGAAGCAAAACCGAGTGATAAAAGCATTGCTTATGCACATTGTTGGCTTTGAGAAAAAAACACGATTTTCTTAGCTTTTTGTTATTTTTTTTTATTTTTTATGAAACTTAGCCACATTCAAGTGTTGATTAAAAAAAGAATGCATGAAGCTAGAATAAAATGTTTTTTTTGTTTTGTTTTGTTTTAAATCAACGGCTCTGTTCTTTCTTTTGATAGATTGCATGTTCAGATATTCATTCAAAATATTCTGGGGGACCAATTTTGTTGAAAATTATCAAAAACGCTGGTGGCTGCTGGCAACTTTTTTAAAAAATGCTGTCTTTGCAAGTATCCTCGTAAAACAGTAATTTATGTCTTAAAGGACAATTCCGGCCAAAAATGAACCTTGGGCTAAATAACACGTCGCCCGTTCTCTGGGAAGCGTTTTCATGATAATCGAATGTACCCAGTTTTAACGTTAGTTTTAGTTTAACCACAGATTAGCTTATAACACTAGTGTATGGGGCATAGAATAATTAAAAATAAAAATCGCTAGTTAATACCACTAACAAGGCTCAAAATAGCCCCATACTCACACGGTAGAATAATGAGGGTCTCTACTTGCAAACCGAAGCATTGAGAACTTTGTAAGTGTACAGAGAGTTTAATAAGAAGATACTTCGCGTATACAAGCAGGATCCATCTTTGGAAAACAGTCTCGACCAGTTGAACCATGTTGTAGCACGCTGTGCTACGTGCTGGTCAATAGTCACAGTTCAGCTCACATAGCAAGGCGTTCTTGGTTCGACTGGTCGAGTCTTTATAAAGTATCTTCTTATTAAATCTTATTTATTTATTTCTACACTGATCTCATTATACAGTTATGTGAGGGGTATGTCTAAGAGTGTGTAATGCCCTCATCTGCTGAGCTTGATAAATGTTTTATACATGTATGTTTTATTGTTTTGGTTAATTGTGAAGCACTTTGGGCAACATCTTTGCTATATAAATAAATAAAAGTTGAAGAAGTAAACTGTCTGTACACTTACAAAGTTCTCAATGCTTCGTTTTGCAGGTAGAGGCCCTCATTATGCTACCGTGTTAGTGTGGGGCTATTTTGAGCCTTCCGGGGTTGTTATTTTTGTTCGTTTTTTTGTCGCTTCATAATATTACATTTGAACCACTGTAGTCACATGGACTATTTTAACGATGTCTTTACTACCTTTCTGGGCCTTGAAAGTTGCTGTTTATTGTTGCAAATTAGTAGCCTAGCAAGCCAGACCTACATCAAGATGTTAGGTCTGGGAACTCACAATTGGCATACCTCAATCCTAGGGGCGGGATAAACGGTTGTCTTTCAAATTCCCTCTGCACGCAATAGGACAGCGCTACAACCAACCAGAGCAACGGACGGCTGTGGCTGAGTGAGTCCCTTGTGTTTTACCACCAGCGGAGCTAGTTGATATATTAAACTTTTGCCCTATCCGGTCGTCTAAACTCCGAACACATCTTCCTTTTTGAAGAATGACTTAAGTGACGTTCTCTTAACTCCAAGTCATCCAGAGTCGCGGCCAAAGCCGATTCGAAAGACCGCTGTTCGGCAGCAGCATCTTCTTTGTTTTCAAGTAGTAGGGAAATCACCTATGGAAATCACGCGGAACCATCACAACTCTGCCGTCATTATGTTAAGCCCGCCCACCAACTCTATACACGATGTGATTGGGCTGACCAGAGTTTGGTTTTTCCAGCTCTAATGCCAACGGAGAGTTACTTGACCACACTTTGCTGCAAAATAATTTTTGCTGCTGCTAGGGTGCGTCTAGATTTCTAGGCTAGCAAATTAGCTCATAAGGAAAATATTAATAATTATTAATAACTTATTATGATTAATTATGAATATTTGGATCAGTTAATAGGATTAACTTAATGTAGATACATTAAAATTACAACCAATTACTCAGTTCATCTTGTGAACCCTCAACATTGGTTATTAATTGATTAATATAAATGTTAATTTCCGGGGTTGGGAAATAACTTTCGTACAGTTCAGTACTACAAAGAGCATTTAGTCAGAATCTGGAAATCATTAAATAGACTTTGTTTGCAGGGCAGATAATCGGAACCAAATACGTATTGTGCACAAGTTTTGTGCACAACTTAATCTCAAACATAACTAATCTAAACAGACATTTACACAATCACACATACAGTACATGGGTAAGATGGTAAGTGACAGAATGAAACTGGAAGCAGGAAATGGAGGTATATAAAAGATCAATTTTACTATGAAAAGAACCATCATCTTATTATTTTCAGAGCACCTCTTTAAATGGATACTTGCATGGCCTTTGCGGTGAAAGTTCCTGATAAAGGATTTCGATGGTTCCATGAGTCTCAATCGATTTCTTTAGTGTTGAATGAAGAAATGGTGATGAACTTGCATGGTTTGTTTGACTCTGTTCTGGATGAAAGTTTTCTCTCTCTCCATGAGTACATGGCTGGAGCGCAGGTTGTGGCCTGCCAGCCCTGGGCCTGAGAGGAGGGCAGAGCAGAGCAACCAGGAGACGGGAGGAAGTCGGAGGATTGATGTTTGGAGTTGCGATGGACTTCTTCTGCATTGAACATTACACTACGTTACATTAACTAGTAGTTCTCTCATAAAGCATGCATGAAATAAATACAAATGCAAGCGACAGTATACAAGACCTAATATTATCACACACAATGTCCTGGGATGCATGTTAATTTATAGATCAGTTCGTCTATAAATTAACGCAGGAAAGTCTATTTTAAGGGCTGTATGTTTTTTCTATGGCCTCAGTCTGGACCACATGAGCACATTTTTAACAGCAATAAAACTATCTTATCTGATGGTAGTCATGGTTCTTGCCGTAGTTGGGGGGGATGGAACCATAGATCCCAGAGTGAGTTTTAAAGATTATTTATTAAATATAACAAATAATTGTGTCTGATTTGTCTCAGTCGTTACACTATGGAGGGACAGAAAGCTCTCGGATTTCATCAAAAATATCTTATTTTGTGTTCTGAAGATGATAGAAGGTCTTACGGGTTTGGAATGAAATGAGGGTGAGAAATAAATGATAGAATTTTCATTTTTGGGTGAACTAACCGTTTAAACTAAATTCCCACCAAAATAGGCACCAGAATAAACCATATCTACAGTAGGGTTAAATAAAGTTGAAAAGGCATTAAACAAATTTCTAAAGAAGAAATTAACAACAGTAAAAATTGTGAAAGTAAAAATAACAAAAGAAAATTCTGTCTGGATCTTTAAGTGTGCAACCGCCCCATGTGCCCAGCCCAGGGAAACATGCAGCACAACCCAGAAGTGGGTAACAGCTGAGCCATTGCGAATGTTGGAGGAGAGCCTTACCCATTACCTGGGTCAAAATCAATCATTCAAACCATACAAATAAATGGAAAAGTAAACCAAAGTGAGGCCGGTGGAGATGAACATCATGGTGGAGCAAAAGACACTGGGGATCAGGCAGGGGGCCATGTCGGAGCTGAAGACCAAGGTGAAGCTGTCGGCTGAAGAACACCAGGAAGAAGCCGGCAGAGGTGGAGATCACAGTGTGGATGAAGACCTTGGGACCTGCAGGACCACCAGACTTCGGACCCTTCAGGATCACTAACATAAACATATTATACACATTATTAGACAAGTAACATTAATTTTATTAACACTAATATAATTAAATCAATTGGTATTATAAAAAAGATGTTTGTTTCATCAGCGGTGCCTCTTAATATTACAGCCTAAGTTATAAGCCATAAGTTATTTATGACAATATATTTTGGACAAATGTTTTTCCCTCGAATTTTCAAATTTGCTTTTCTAAAAATAAGTTCTATCTGCTCCTCTGTTTAAGAAAAAAAACTTAATTAAAGGGATAGTTCACCCAAAAATGAAAATTATGTCAGTAATTACTCGCCCTCATGTTGTTCAACCCCGTAAGATCTTCGTTCATCTTCGGAACACGAATTAAGATATTTTTTATTAAATCTGAGAGCTGGATCACTCCTCCATAGGCTTCTAAGGGATTGACACTTGTTCCCCAAAAAGATATTAAAGATATCGTTAAAATAGTTCAAGTGACTACAGTGGCTCAATCTTAAGTTTATCAAGCGATGAGAATACTTTTTGTGCACAAAAAAAACAAAAATAACGACTTTATTTCAACTATTCATTTCGTTCTCTGTGGGCCTAGAGTCAGTTCCCTAGTGTTATAGCGTAAGCTTCTGTTGTTGTACGTCACACGCATCACACACATGACCAGCGTAGGCCAATAGTGAGCCTACGTGTGACGTAGCTCTACGCAATTACACTACGTCAATGATGCTTCAAACATGTTTTCCAATTACAATAAAAACTACTGAATTAAACTCAATAATTTTGTCACCTTATTAAACAATATCTTTACATTTGATTTATTTTATTAATAATATAATTTTTGGGGGTCTGGCCAAAATATTGTATGGAAATTAAATCATCATATTGAAGATGCAGCAGAGAAAATACCTATTGTGATGCATTTTTGTAACAGCATGTGATAATATGCTTCCGTATATCAGCACATTATTGAAGAAAACATATAACCTATGTTTGCAACTTGAAAATAAATGAAAATAGGTAGTCATTTTGTTTTCATTTCATTGTAGTACTTTTATGTTACGACCAGATGACCCCTGCTGTATTACATGGCGTGACCAGTAAATGCACATTTGGCTATGGATAATTTGCCAGCATGGCATACACATAGTAGAGTCGAGTGATGTACTTGTGAATTTCTGTATTTAAGGGAGTTACCGTTCTCCTCTTTATAACAGAATGTCTGTGTGTTTCAGATCCACGGTCTGATTCGTCCGCATGCCATCATCATCCTCCCTAGCAGCAGTGGGATGGAGCTGTTGCTGTGTTACGAGGACGAGGGCGTCTATATCGACACCTATGGCCGCATCACCAAGGAGACGGTTCTGCAGTGGGGGGAGATGCCCGCCTCTGTCGGTGAGTTTCAGCTCTCCAAAAGAACAGCTGCAACATCGATGCACAATAGCTTTTTCAGTGTACAGTAAGGACATGCAATAATGTATATATCGATAATGTAGCTTCATTTTGATATGTTTGTTTTTTTTGTTGTTGTTTCTCTTAGTTTTTGAAGCAACTGGCTTAATGTGGTCTTGTCGTAAGCTATATTACTGCTCTTGAAGTGCAGTTCTTGTACTGACATGTGACTGATGTGAATGAGATTCTAAATACAAAAAAGCAAAACAAGTCATTTGTGTGGATGAGTCATCTTTCAGCCCACTTCCTGCAATGAGCAGTTCTGTGTGTGGAGAAAGTCACAGCAGTCCTGTGTTGAGACCTTTTCACACCAAGAATAAGGATTCTCGCACTCTGAGGATCATTTGATTTTGATTTGATTTGATTTACTTTAATAATCCCCAGGGGGAAATTTATGACACAACAGCACAAAATACAATGAATGAATAAACGACAACAAACAACATACACAACAACAAGTCTTGTTCTCAAATATCAATTTTTTTTTCAAAGCATTATGATTATATACGACCATCATCTGTATATATCATCTTATATAACAATGATTATAAAATCTAATTGCGGTTGGGAAAAAAGACTTTCTAAAACGCTCTTTGTAGCAGCATTGATTAATTAATCTTGAGCTGTAGGTACTCAGAGAAGCTTGAGATATGAGAGGGTGACAGTCATGATTAATCATAAGAGAAAGTTTCACAATAATTTTATCCTGCAATATCTCCTCTAAAGTGGTTAACACACTTCCCACGACAGAGCCTGCCTTCTTTATGAGTTTATTTAACTTATTCTTCTCCTTTTCCAACAATCCTTCTCCCCAACATGTGATAGAGTACAAAATCACAGATGAGACTACATAGTCATAGAATGTCTTAGGTAGTACCTGACGTACCCCAAAGGAACTCAGTCCTTGAATACAAATGAATACGACTCTGACCCTTCTTATAGACTTCGTATTATCAGACCAGTTGAGCTTGTTGTTCAGATATACACCCAAATACTTGTAAGTTGTTACAATCTCAACTTCTGACTCTCTCAAATTTACTGGTACCGCTTTCTGAGGAAGTCTACTAAAATCAACCACTATTTCCTTTGTCTTATAGCATTTAGCCTGAGACCATTTTTATCAAACCAGTCCACAAAACTCTTTATTAGCTCCCTATATTCACTCTCATCGTGGTGCTTTATACAGCCAACTATTACAGAATCATCTGGAAATTTCTGGAGATGACAAGATTTAGAATTATACTGTAAGAAAAAATGATGTGGACGTCGAAGATTTCAAAAATTAAGTTTATTACAGAATAGCAGTGGCAAGGTACACGAAGCACCTTGGGTTCATCGGCGTCAGACTGAACCCAGAACATCCAAATCTTTAACCTTTTATCCTGTTACTGTTTACCACTCTTAATGTAAATGAAGTTGCTCTTGTTGTAACAGCTGTGTTCTGTATGTTAAGAATAACAAATTCGTCTTCTCTCTCAGCATGGAGCTGAAGCTCTGTCTTAAATGTAAATTGAGGATAACAACAAAAGTGGTCCCTCTGTGCCCACATCTTTGATATTCTCTCAAATAAGTTTAAGGTGATAACATCTATTTGAAGTCCCTATAATCAAGATGGTTCTCGAATACCCATAGCCGCTCCCACGCTATAGGTGATAACCGTGACTGTGATACTATTTACATATTAATGAGATTGGAAGGAATTGTTTCTATGATAAATAAGCTCTTTTAAGTGAAGGAACATTTCAATATATATATTGGAGTGGAAGTTGGATTGGAGCAGACTATAATCTATTATAATACTGAAAATCTGATGTATAAAAAAGTGAACAAAAGTGGTGCTAAAACCGTTCCTTGAGGGACTCCAGTGCTGCACTTCACTATCTGAGACGCACAGTCCTGCATCCTCACATACTGTGGTCTATTACAGAGATAATCTGTTATCCAGTTGTTTCAGAACTTTGTGCATTTTCTCCCTTTGTTCAGTTCATTTAAACAAATATGAACACTGCAATCATGCTCGGATCCTCACCAAAACAATCGTTCTGAGATCGCCTGATCGAGGTGGTCTCGGCCCGATTGAAAACAAGCTATGGGGTAATCCGACCCAAGAAAGTAATCCGAACCAAGGAACTAAGCGGTATCGTAATTCATAACAGGAAATGTGTTATATAAAAAGCAGCAGTGTCTGATTCTGTGAGTGAGCACATTGGTTTTCAGCTGTGATAACCAAAGAGCGCCTCTTCATCTTAAAATGTTGCTCTTCTCCCTGCACTGCAAGGATACTGTCCCGATGAAAGCCTTGATTCCTACGGCATTATAAATACATTTTTAATTTATGGGAATCAATTAGTAGAGTGGGAATGTGTCCCTGTTCTAGCTTGTACTATCATGAATGATGACTGAAACTTTGTATTATTGGCACTTCTCGTGTTTCTTATGATAAATCACGAAGCGAGTTCATCTTGATGGATGACGCAGAGGAAACTCTGAGCAATAACAGGACAGTTTAATCACATGTGACTTGCCTAAACACTTTTGGTACGCTTTGAAATGTTGCCTTGTGAAAGCGAACCAAACCAAGAAGAAAATGCTACATTGTAACAAATTATGTTTTATTTACAAAGTTCCGAGGAGCACGTTCTACCCAATAAGTACGATTGGGGGCTGTCACGAATTGACCATATACAGATTATGGGGCATATTCCCTCATTTCACAGGTGCACACACAGCGCATACATTTACATTGATTTTTGGGATGCTGGAAAGACATAAAATTGTTGGGTGCAATATATGTACGATTATTGTGTGTAAAAGTGTGAGACTAAATGTTGTGTTAGCTTGGTATATATAGCTTGGTATGTTCCATAGGCAGGACCACGACGTTAAGACGGCCATGGTAACATTCAGTAGGCGGGGTGTGAGTGTGTTCAGAGTACCGCCACTGTTCGGTACAACAATAGACTGTTGGCATGAACATGTTTCCTGAACTGTATATTTGTATTTATTTTTTCATTTATTTTTGGGTTTTTTATGCACCGTGGGATTTTTCTACTTATTGTAAAATAAAGTTTGCATTGAACGTATTCCTGCTTGTTCCGGTCACCTCATTGCCTCTAACTAGCTGAGAGTGAGGAGGCGGGGTGGCGGAAGGGTTGCAGAAAAGACTGTCAATGAACGGAGTTGAGTCGGCTAGCAGTAAGGGCCTCTAAGGGTCATCCACAACAGGGGCCTATATAGCCGACTCACCTACGGTCATTGACAGTCTTTTCTGCAACCCTTCCGCCGCCCCACCTCCTCACTCTCGGCTAGTTACTATCCCAGCCAGGGATACGGGGAGTACTCTGGGTTCGGGCGATCACTGTGATTTTGTCAAGTAATACAGGTTCCTGGATCAACATATAAAGTTGATCCTGGAATAACATTCGTGTCCCAAAATTTTGTCCTTACCCTATCCCTACGCCTAAACCTAACCCTACCCATAACTTTTCCCTAAAATCAGAGGGAAATGATAGGTGAATAACACTGATGTTGAAGCACCTTACCCTGGTTCTAAGCCTAAACTTAACATAAACTGTAAACTTGTCCCTCAGATCTGATTGGTTGATCTGAAAGGTTTTCTGGGATCAACAAAGATACATGTGGTACTTGGTGAAATCACGTTCACCGGTTTCGGGCCACATGTCGAGCTCGGACCCCTCCCCTGGACAGCACGCCAAATACACATATACCTTTACTCTAATTATTTGATGAGCCTTGCTGAGCTAACCACAAATTCAATTTGGCACAAATGACGGCACATTCTTGGTGCTCTGTGGTTTCCTAAAAATAAGGGTAAAAACCTGGGTTTCAATCACAGAAAACGGTGCCTTACCTCGACAATATCACTGGTAATATTGTGGCTCAAATATAATTTACTCAATGTTATCTTGTTGATCTATTGAATATCATGCTTGCAGTCGTGCTCATGTTCAGAACAACTTCATTCTTGTGATTTTGCTTAATAATTAAAATGAAAAAGAATGAGGTGAAGTTTTAACACTGCATCAACTGAACATCATCTGAACTATATGAAGGAGATGTGATCAAAAAATCAGAGTTGCTCATGTTAAACAGCAATGATAGAAAACCATGTTTGTACCAAATCATCTCCACTTTGTTGAATGTTTTTGTGTGTGTGCTGAAGCTAGAGTTCTTTCTTCATGACTAGTTGATTGTGATGTTGATTTGGATGTTTCTTTGTTGTATGGCAGCCTACCTTCAGTCCAATCAGGTGATGGGATGGGGCGAGAAAGCCATCGAACTCAGATCTGCCAAGACTGGAAGTCTGGAGGGAGTCTTTATGCACAAAAAGGCTCAAAAGCTCAAGTTCCTGTGTGAGAGAAACGATAAAGTAAGAACATTTCAATATGCTTATATAATATCACATTTAGAAACTCCAAAAATCTCTCCAAATTACCCCAGAAATCCCATAACATAGAACCATTTTTAAAGAGGTTGTCTGGGCATTATAAGCATATGAATGACTAAAAGGTATGAAACATAAAGCGTTCGGTATCATGCGTTTCTCTTCAGGTGTTTTTTGCTTCTGTCCAGTCGGGTGGATGCAGTCAGATCTACTTCATGACGTTAGGACAGAACTCACTCTTCAACTGGTGATCTTTTGTTGCTGGGTAAAGGTAGACAGGTAGACTGTCCATATCCCATAATGAACAATCTCTACAAATAGATTCAAATAGCCCATTTTTCCATGTAAACAGTTTTAATAAAAGTGATATATATACATATTAATAAATGTAAAATAGGTGATTTATTGCATCCTGTCTGACAGTGGCAGCCTTTGTCGTCTTGATCTGGGCTTAACCCCAAAGCATAAATCTTGTTTTGGATTTTAATTTTATTTCTCTTTCTATTTTCATGTCAAATCTTGCTAAATGGACTTTATATTTTGTCCCTAATACCTAATTATTGTATTGTATAATAACCATGGCTGGTACACGGTGTGGTGTGAAACCGATACTAACAGCTAGTAGATGAAGGACTACCTGTTGTACTATTGTACAGTCAAATGTTGTTGGGGGGGGGGGGGGGGGGGGTTGGGTTGATACAATAACTGAATTGATACAATAACTGCACTTTCAGCTTTAATTTTAGGGACTTTTCAGGGAAAAAATAATTGTAATGATCAGTTTAACTGTTGTTTTTGTTTATTATAACTGTCTCAAAGAATACAAACATAACAACTGAACATATAATCATGTAATATCAGTAAAGGTTTGTTTAGCTGTTGGTTGCATGTCTTTTGGATGCAGACTGAACGTCTAATGTTTCCTTGATCATCTGTGAGGAGTCTGAACATCATTTTTTTTTTTTGCTGCTGGTTTTGTTTTAGCTCTTGTCCGCATTTCACAGCTGACAAAGTTTGTTTTAGTTTAGTTTTCTTTTTCAAACCTTTTTATTTTGTCTTCTGGTTCTGGCTAATCGCAGCCTTCGATATCTACTCCACAAGTTTCCTTACGTTCCACAAAGCCATATATTTCAGCTCAAGTTTAGGGATTGATTGATAAACATATCCTTAATTAAAAAAAACTGGTATTTTGAAGCCAGACTGAACTGTATTTAAAAAACAATTTTAACATTTAATGAATTCATATTCTTGTTGTTTTTTTAAATAAAGTTCAGTTGGCATATGTGCGAAACATTCATCCGTTCTCTGCAGCTCATCTTGCAAATGATTTTCTCATGCTGTAACATGTAACAATTCAGTGTAAATTAGTGTTCTTAGTGTTCTACCTATGACTTAATGTGTGTTTGCTCTTAGCCGTACAGTATTTTTTTAAATTTGAAGGAAAATTAAGACAAAGTTATTAAACATTTTCATTATTTTTTGCATAGAAGCTAACTGAACATAAGTATAACACCCTTCACTTTACTGTATTATTTTTATGTTTTCATGGAATTTCAGTTTGTTTTGATTCATCACATTTCATTATTTGTTTGCTTTTTTCCCGCCACTCATCAGTAACCGTGGTGATTCATTGGTCACACCTGTTCATCATTTAGTTTGTCACCCCCATGTGTTTAGTCCCTCTCTGTTCACTCTGTTTCTGTCAGGCGATGTTCATGTATGCTAGTGTTTTGCTGCACACTGTTAAGCCTGTCTACCTTTTTGTTTTAATAAACCACGTTTATATTTGTATCCAGTCTTCAATTCGTCTTCATCTTGTTACAAAGCCTGGTTGCGTGTTGAAAAATACAACATGTGTGGATATGAACCACGTGTAGATGTGAATGTCTGGAGATGTGAGTTGAGACGGTTGATTCTGTTGGAAAATGAATGGAGCAAAGAAAAGCACCAGGAATGGGGAGATAATTAAATGAACGTTATAAAAAAAGTGTTTTTTGTGTTGGAAATGTTCCAAATGTTGGAAATCGGAGTTATAAAATGAGCGGTATGGAGCTTGGGATATGTGGGATTGTTTACTGTTGAATTGTTATTATCTTGACAAGATGTATACTCAAAGCACATGTGTTTGTAAAGATGCAATACCTCTGAACCATTCCTTGAAAATCCAAATGTATGCACTTTGCATTGCTTGTTCATGCAGTTGTTCTATTTTTACATATTGATGATTTGTCTCATTTATGGAAAAAACAGTAAAATGTCAAATATGACTGCAAGTAAAATGGCACTTAAAGGGTTTTTGTTTAGAACAGACATTTTTGTGAGCATGCGCACATACAGGAAATTATGCTGGCTGTAGATCAGAAATGCTGTTTTGTGATCTTGTGAAGGATCATAATCATTTCCATATATTTATGATCACTTATATATGGTGTGAATATACTGGAAAATATATTAACTAATATATTGTATATATTTACACTGTAAAATGTCATTAAAAACGTACTTAGAAAACATGTGGAAAAGGTGGTTTTACTCAAAGTCTTAAGTTGCTAATACAAAGACATAAAGTGCACAGTCCATCATTGTCCCAACACTCTTAAGTTATTTATTAGACTACAAATACTTTGTGAATATCTGAAACTTAACTGACTAAAAAATAGAAATGACTGCAATAGATTTCTGCATTTTAAATGAAGCAGCATATCATCAGTGTTTGTTGGTCACAAAACTCAGACAACAGAATCCCTTTAAATCCCAAAAAAACATTAAACACTAACAGATCTCTCAAAAACAGCATTACCAGCTTCACTTATTACTAACCGATTGACTTTATTTCTATCAGACGTCTACAGAAGTTCTTATTGAGAATTAACAGTTCTCTTACGAGAGTATCTCTCGTACTGCGTAATATCTTACGCTATGGGGAAAACCTCTTTTCCACGAGATATTGAAGCCAAAAATTATCCTTAATTTTGAATTAATGTAAAACGCTGTGCAGCAGCATGCAGACATAGGCAAGACGGCTTGGGCGCCTATTGGCTGCCCTGCGGCAACAGCAGCAGCCTATCGAGAGTGGCCCTGCGTGACACATATCCAATGGGGGCATTTCGCGCCCACTTCGTCTTGTCCCGCCAAAAAGCGCGTGGTCTCGCCCTATAAATATAGCTCGATTAGGCTGGTACACTGATTTTCATCTCTTCAGCGAAGCATCACGCATCGCTGGATCCGGAGTGAGAAGCCACGCCGTCTGAGAAAAAGCATACAGCGGGACGAGCCTTTGAGTCTTTAGCCGCCTTTAGCCGCTGTACCTGCTACGCTTTCCGGTGTCATATCCTCAAGTGTGTGTGTGTGTTCGCCGCTGTGACACACATTTTTTCACTGTCTCTCCCTCTCTCATAAAAGAGCTGCATCTTTTTCAAGATGCATAGATCCTGCGGCTCGTGCCGAGCCACGCTCAGTGAAGAGGATCGCCATGTCATCTGAGTTTCCTGCCTGGGTGAGGATCATGCGGCTCTCGCTCTCGTCGACGGCGGATGCCCTCACTGTGAGCTACCGCCGATGGTGATTCTGAGGACTCGCCTGGCATCATTTTCAGAGCCTGCACTTCAAACCGCTGTAGCGCTGCGCCGTGCCCAGCGCGGCCCCGAGCCTTCTCCTGCCCTCCAAAGCTCGCCGGTTCGCCCGCCAGCTTCGCCGGCATCGCTCGAGTCCCTCCCCGACGGACAGCGGCCGCCGTCCACCGCCACTTCGGCCATTGAAGTCGACGAAACAGCCGAGGCCTGTTCTATCCTGGCGTCGGATAGTGAGGATTGGGCGAGCTCTGTGGACCTCCCCTCTGCTATCCGCGAGCCTTCTGGGAAACGAGCCGGCATTGAATCGAAGCTGATGCGTCTGCTCTCTCAAGCCGTCGACAACCTCGGCCTCAACTGGGAGGCGCCGAATCAGCCTGCGTACAACCGACTGGACGGATGCTTCCGCAGTCACAATCCAGGCCCGCGCCTTTTCTTCCTGAGCTTCACGAAGAAGTCCCGAGGTCCTGGGGCGCCCCCCTCTCGGCCAGTGTGCGTACCTCTGTCTCGGCTGCATTCTCCACTGTGGACGGTGTGAAAGACAAAGGATATCTTTCTCTTCCCCCAGTGGAAGCAGCGGTAGCTTCCCATCTCTGCCCGCCCTCTGCTGGACGGCGAGCGCAGACGGCTCTACCATCTAAAGCCTGCCGAGTGACGTCAGCCATGCACGGTCGCGCATACGCCGCCGCTGGGCAAGCCGCGTCAGCACTACACACGATGGCCATCTTGCAGATCTTCCAGGCCGACCTTCTCCGGAAAATGGACGAGGAAGGCGATGGGTCAATCAGCATTGCGGATTTTCGGAGCGCTACAGACCTGGCTCTACGTGCAACAAAATCAGCTGCACAGGCCATTGGGCGGAACATGGCCTCTCTCACCGTGGCTGAGAGACATCTGTGGTTGACGCTGTCTGAAATGACTGAAGCGGAGCGCTCTGTATTCCTCGACGTGCCCATTTCGTCAACTGGCCTCTTCGGATCTGCCGTCAAAGATTTTGTGGACAGATTCCAAGAGGTTCAAAAGACATGGCAGGCGATGAAACACTTCCTTCCGAAGCGCTCTAGTTCCGCAGCAGGTCGCTCTAAACAGCCGTCTGCCCGGAGCTCCCAGCCGCAACCTGCACCACCCGCCTCCGCCGCTTCTCAACGCCGCCAGGCCCCGAGAACAGAGACCGCGCTCTCGCTCTGCTGGACGCCGCCCCCCTCAGCGCAGGCCCCGGCCGAGGATCGAAATCAAGCCCGAGGTCTCAAAGCCTTCCTAGCCTCTCTAGGAAAGCGACGGTGTTCAAATCCTGCTGCGGCCGTATTTTCACCAAAACGTTTCGCTCGTCCAGTTCCATGCAATGTGACTGTTCCAGCATATTTAGCAGCCAACAAGCCGGTCCATTTGCGCGCTTGCCTCCACACAAAAGCCGTTTTTACGGCTACCCAGATAAATCCAATAAAGAGTGTATTTTCTGGTGTTCCGGCCACGCCGATGGTGTTATGGGTGTTGCAAGAATGCCCACGTCTCAGTGCCCATTCCCACACGCAGACACAGCCCGCCACAATACAGGGCTAGCACAAATAATATCGACTCATGTCGATTGTGCAATAAATGTAGTGTACGTGCCCACGACACAGTTCCCACAAAAACTACACGAAGCATGTCCTACGGTTTCTGTAAAAACGAAACCAACACATTTTCAGTCGGCGCGAGCCGACAGTGTTCTCAGTGCAGTGAGTGTGCCCGCTATCCTGCGCCCACATTCCCTCACAGACATGCCGAACCCCACGGGGCTCGTCCCGCTCGCCGTCTCTCCACAACCTGTCAGAGAGAAGCTGAGCGCGGTCGGGCTGCCCGCTGTGATCAGCACTCCCCCGCCTCGCACACTGCAAACACAGTGTCTATTTCTCAGCACACCAGAGCTCTCCGGCCGCCGCTATGCCGGCCAGAGCCCAGATTTCATTCTACCTCTAGCCTTTCACGCAGATGCGTGGGCAAAGCTTCCCGGGGTATCGAAGTGGGTGCTGAATATTATAAAAAGTGGCTGATTCTAGCTCGATCACAATCAGAGCTAATAGAACACAGGGCCACATTACTCGAGCATCTCGAGAATCTGGGTCTCACAGTCAATTGGGCGAAGAGCTCGCTGTCTCCCAGCCAGAAAATTTATTTTCTGGAAACAGTGCTGGACTCGCTGTCCATGACAGCGCGTCAGTCACCAGAGCGCGAACTGGACATTCAGCACGCCGTGAAATCCTTCCGCCTGCGGCTTGATAGTCCAGCTCAAAAGGTTTCAGAAAAGACTGGGCTTCATGGCCTCAGCAGCTTCAGTGCTCCAGCTGGGTCTGCTTCGCATGCGCCCACTGCAGCTGTGGCTGAAAGCACGAGTTCCGCCCATGGCATGGATCCTGCGCCCTGAATCTGGGACCAGACAGACTGTCCAGAGACAATGTCCCAGCAGGGGAATGGTCGCTGCACCCGCAGACGATCCAACTGCTGTGGGAGACATTCGGTAGAGCGCAGGTGGACCTGTTGGCGTCCCACGAGAACGCTCACTGTCTGAAATATTTCTCCAAGAGCAAGGACGCGCTGGCCCACGTCTGGCCCCGCTGTCCCCTCTATGCTTTTCCCCCCGTCTCGCTCCTGCCTCAAGTGCTGGAACGGATCAGGGAAAACGGATGCCCAGTGCTGCTTGTGGCTCCGCTCTGGACAAACCAGACTTGGTTTTCGGTTACTAACGTAACCTCGGTTCTCTCTAGAGAGGGAAAGAGTACTGCGTATCTTGCCATGCATACACAGCTCTGGTTCGCTTCGGCGATGAAAACCAGTGTACCAGCCTAATCAAGCTATATTTATAGAGTGAGACCACGCCCTTTCTGGCGGGACGTGACGAAATGGGCGTGAAATGCCCCCATTGGATATGTGTCACGAAGGGCCACTCTCGATAGGCTGCTGTTGCCGCAGGGCAGCCAATAGGCGTGCAAGCCGTCTTGCCTATGTCTGCATGCTGCTGCACAGCGTTATACATTAATTCAAAATTAAGGATAATTTTTTGCTTCAATATCTCGTGGAAAAGAGGTTTTCCCCATAATCGTATGGGGAACGGTTTAGATGTTGATTATTGAAAATAATATAATTTTACAGTCACCGTGATGGAGATCAGTATTTGCTTTAGCTGGGCTCTTGACTTTATAACGTTAGTTTTAAAACACTGTTGTGAAATGCTGGGTATGATTTGATGGAATAATCATCACTGAATATCCTGGATCACAGATCTCATCTTAAGGTGTATTACAAAAGTTTGTTAGATCATCAAATTAATTTAAATATTTAATTATAAACACTGTGAAACTATAACAAGGGATCAAACATTGTTGTGGTAATCAGATCCTTTTATTAAAAACACATTGTGCTCAAAACATTTCGAGCTACTGCTATATTTAGTCACTCGGACATCAAGAATAAGCAAATGGATCTCAACAACGGTGACATGCTTCATGCTGCAATGCATGCTGGGAACCATGGATGTGTTTTACACTATGGTAGCTCCCAGAATGCATTGCAGCATAAAGCATGTCACCATTGTTGAGATTCATATGCTGAATCTTGATGTCCATGTGTGACTAAATATGGCAATAGTTAAAAAAACACATTTTTTATCAGTGATAAATTTTGGGATTTGATTATATATATATATATATATATATATATATATATATATATATATATATATATATATATATCATCAACGTCAATGAATACCCAACAGATTTTCCATGTAGTTCCTCTTGGGTTTTTTGCAATAATGACTGTATCATATAAACAGTTACAGCAGCCAGAGAAAAACTCAAGCTCTTGAGCTCAACTGAAGCAATCACTGATCTCGGTCATTTTGACTGTAAAGTTATATTATTTTCAATGAACCATCAACATCTAAACATCTGTTGATTCTCAATAAGAACATCCTCCTCTTACACAAACGCTTCCTCCTCTCGCTTCATTGATTCCATCTATTATTCATATCATGCACCTGTGTCACCTGAGCACTATGAAAACGTGAAAAAAAGGGACACCAGCCAACATAGTCACATGTTTGCCGGGAGCCAGAGCGCCTGACATCAAAGCAAATTTAAAAGTGCCGGCTAATGCTAATCGTAAATTCTCTAAGATTGTTATTAACGTCGGCACTAATGATGTTCGACTCCGCCAGTCGGAGATCACCAAAATTAATATTAAAGAGGTGTTTGAACTCGCAAGTACGATGTCAGGCACTGTAATTTGCTCTGGCCCCCTTCCTGTTCGAAGGAGTGATGAGATAGTTAGCAGATTGTCATCACTCAATGGCTGGCTGTCTAAGTGGTGTCCGCAAAATAATATAGAATTCATAGACAATTGGAAAAGTATTTGGGGCAAACCTGACCTGTTTAAAAGAGATGGTATTCATCCCTCCTGGGATGGTGCTGCTCTTCTCTCTAGTAATTTGGCTCATAGTCTTAGAGACAAAACATGACAATCTGGGGCTCAGGTCAGGAAGCAGACAAACTGGCTAAACCGACCGTCTGCTAGCGGCCTCGCGTCACCAAGGTCAGATAAATCCCATCACATAGAGGCTCTTTCACCTAGATATCATCATATAGAGACTGTGTCTGTTCCCCGAATTAGGAAATCCAAAAAACGTCCAAACCGATCTAAGGTTAAAAATGTAATTGATATTCAACAAATAAAAAATAGATATAATACAGATGAGCAAACGATAAAGCTTGGGTTGCTGAATATTCGATCCCTTACTTCAAAAGTACTCATAGTTAATGATATGATCTCAGATTATAACTTAGATGTGCTGTGTATGACAGAAACCTGGCTAAAACCAGACGATTTCATTACTTTAAATGAGTCCACCCCTCATGATTACTGTTATAAACATGAACCTCGCCTGAAAGGCAAAGGGGGAGGTGTTGCTGTAATTTATAGTAATATTTTCAAAACCACTAAAAAACTAGTTTAAAATATATTTCTTTTGAAGTGTTGGTGCTTAATGTAAAAATATATAATGTAAACGATAAATCAAGTTTGAGAATTCTGCTGGCAACTGTATACAGGCCACCAGGGCACCATAAAGATTTTATCAAAGAATTTGCTGACTTTCTATCAGAATTAGTATTGACTGCAGATAAAGTCCTAATTGTTGGTGATTTTAATATACATGTAGATAATGGAAAAGATGCAATGGGATTGGCATTTAAAGACATTCTTCACTCTATTGGAGTTAGACAACACGTGTCAGGACCTACTCATTGTCGTAATCATACTCTAGATCTAATATTATCACATGGAATCAATGTTGATGCTGTTGAAATTCTGCAGCAGAGCGACGACATCTCAGATCATTATCTAGCCTCATGTAAATTACATTTAGCCAAGGCTGCAAAGCCAACTCCGTGTTACAAGTATGTTAGACCTATCACTTCTGCCACTAAAGATTGCTTTATCAATAATCTTCCTAATCAGTTTCATCGTCTCAGCATCCCAGATAGCTTAGAAGAACTTGATATTGCAACAGAAACTTTTAACTCTCTCCTTTCCAGCACTTTAGATACAGTTGCTCCGTTGCGCTTAAAGAAGATTAAAGAAAATAGTCCAACACCGTGGTACAACGAGCACACCCGGGCCCTTAAGAGAGCAGTCAGAAAAATGGAGCGCAACTGGAAGAAAACAAAACTAGAGGTATTTCGGATTTCATGGAAGGAGAGCTCGATTGCTTACAGAGAGGCTTTAAAAGCTGCTAGATCTGCTTATTTTTCAACCCTATTAAAAGAAAATAAACATAATCCAAGGTATTTATTTGAAAAAGTGGCTACACTAACGAAAAAGAAAGCTTCAAGCCCAGAAGTTTCCAAGAAACACAGCAGTAATGACTTTATGAACTTCTTCACTTATAATTTTGTCCCTAATATTATCAATCTTATAACTATGCAACCGTCTACTACAGCATCACATCAGGTAGTGCATTATAGTCTCCCCGAAGTAAAATTTGATTCATTTGTTGCCATAGGAGAGGAAGAATTTTGCAAACTCGTTAATTCATCTAAATCGACAACATGTATGTTAGACCCTATACCGACTAAACTACTGAAAGAGATGCTTCCAGAAGTCATAGATCCTCTTCTTAACATCATTAATTCATCTTTGTCTCTAGGATACGTACCAAAAACCTTAAAGCTGGCTATGATTAAACCACTTGTTAAAAAAATGCAACTTGATCCTACGGAATTAGTCAATTACAGGCCGATCTCAAATCTACCTTTTCTGTCAAAGATACTAGAAAAGGCAGTATCCTCACAACTGTGTTCCTTTCTTAAAAGAAATGGTATCTGGGAGGATTTCCAGTCAGGATTTAGACCGCACCATAGCACTGAGACAGCTCTCATTAGAGTCACAAATGATTTGCTCTTATCATCCGATCGTGGTTGTATCTCTCTATTAGTGTTACTTGATCTTAGTGCTGCATTTGACACCATTGACCACAACATTCTCTTAAATAGACTAGAAAACTATGTTGGCATTAGTGGAATTGCATTAGCATGGTTTAAATCGTATTTATCTGACCGCTATCAGTTTGTAGCAGTAAATGAAGAGATGTCTTATCGATCACAAGTTCAGTATGGCGTACCACAAGGCTCAGTACTAGGACCGCTGCTGTTCACTCTGTACATGCTACCTTTAGGAGATATCATTAGGAAACATGGAATTAGCTTTCACTGTTATGCTGATGATACTCAGCTCTATATTTCTTCCAAACCTAACGAAACTCACCAATTCACAAAATTATCGGAATGCATAGTTGATATCAAAAATTGGATGACTAGTAATTTCCTACTACTAAATTCTGAAAAAACAGAGATTCTAATTATTGGACAAAAAACTTCCACACGTAATAACCTAGAATACCGTCTAACACTTGATGGCTGCTCTGTTAAGTCTTCGTCGTCAGTTAGGAACCTGGGTGTGCTCTTTGATACCAATCTTTCATTTGAAAGTCACGTGTCTAGTGTCTGTAAAACCGCATTTTTCCATCTTGAAAATATATCTAAATTACGTCATATGCTCTCATTGACAAATGCGAAACAACTAGTTCCTGCGTTCATGACATCAATGCTAGATTATTATAATGCTCTACTGGGTGGTTGCCCTGCACGCTTAATAAACAAACTACAGCTAGTTCAAAACGTAGCCGCTAGAGTTCTTACCAGAACCAGGAAGTACGACCATATTAGCCCGGTTCTGTCAACACTGCATTGGCTCCCTATTAAACATCGTATAAATTTTAAAATATTGCTGATTACTTACAAAGCACTAAATGGTTTAGCTCCCCAGTACTTGAGCAAGCTCTTAACGCATTATAGTCCTTCACGTCTATTGCGATCTCAAAACTCCGGCCAGTTGATAATACCTAGCATATATAAATCGACTGCTGGCGGTAGATCCTTTTCCTATTTAGCACCAAAACTTTGGAACAATTTTCCTAACATTGTCCGGGAAGCAGACACAGTCTGTCAGTTCAAAGCTAGACTAAAAACACATCTCTTTGACCTAGCATTCACATAACACTCTATAGCCTTCTATAATTCAATATTAGGCTGCTTAGATTAGGTCAGCCGGAACTGGGAACACTTCCCTCATATCCTGATGTACTCGTTACATCATAAGAAGAATGGCATCTACGCTAATTTTAGTGTCTTTGTTTATCCCGAGGTTTTCCCGCAGCCTGCTGGATCCAGGCCGTTTCCAGATCTGACGAAGGACTTTCGCCTGGACCTGATGACAATGCAGTGCTGAAGTGCCAACTAGCCTCTCCCTATGGAGGATCCCTATGCCACTCTACAGATAAAGCGTTGTGGAATTTTTCGGTTCACATACCTACCCAAAGTGATAAGATGAAATAAAAATTCTGCATCAAAATTTATAGACAAGTAGTTTGTTTAGGCATGGTTTGTAAGGAATTACAAACCTGCGCACATATATTCAAACGCACATAACTATAGAATCAATTCTTAATGAGCATGTGAACGCCATCAGCGTCTATCACAGGTTCACGTTTAAAGTCTGTTTAGAGAGAACGGTATCGTCTTAGCGGCCCCTAATTTAATAACAAATGATAATTTAGACGGAAGTGAATCAATCAAAACTAACTTTAGCTGGAAAAAACATTTTTCAAGAGCCACTATAAAACCAAACCAATCTCTGTTACCTTAAATTATATGTTTATCTCTGTAAAGCTGCTTTGAAACAATCTACATTGTTAAAAGCGCTATATAAATGAGGATGACTTGACTTGACTAGCCGTTACACATAATGAATAAGTGTGTTTAACCTTTTCTTATCAGACCAAAACACAAGTTTAGGAGGATGTAAGTTTCCTGCTTATACATTCTTATTTTGCTCTTTTCTACTTTTACCTCTCCTTTCATTCTTCCTATCTTTTTTATACTCTGATCTTGACAATCTTCATCTGTTACATACAATGGAATTTATTATAAACTTTAGACTAAGATGGATCTTATTTTTGTTTAAACTTACTTGCTATTATTACATTTTTAATATTTACGTGATTAATTTGCCTTTATAAGTTTACTTTTTTCTACGTAATAAATTTGTTATTCCTTATTCAAATTTGATCACTGATATAATCATTGCTTCGCTTGGATCTCATTGCATCAAGTATTTTTGTGCTTTTTTTAATAATAAATGCAAAAATCGACAACTTTTAAATTAACTTTCAAACTTTTTTCACTTCAGCAATAATCTGCCAAGTGTCAAACAAACTCAGAACAAACTCAACTCTGCGCTCCAAAGCATTCAAGATATGACAGTTTGATGTAAATTTAACTTTCAAGTTCATGCTCAAAAAGTGAATAAATGGATCATAACTACTGCATAAATATAATTTAGTATCATAAAATGCCCTAAAAATACTGAATTTTACAGAATACAGAAAACAAAAAACAAGAAGTCATGTGTCCAAAACATTAGACTTTAGTACAAGAATGAAGCAACATGAAGTTTCTCCATTTATCAAGGTTTGAAATAAGGCAAGGTGCATGTGATAAAATTATGTGAATATTTTGTATGCTACATCAATTCTATACATTTTCATTTCTGCTAAAAAATGTGAATCTCACAAAAAATGTCTAGCTATTTATAATTAAACGTTCTTTAAAAGTTTTAAAATTTTAAATAAACACACTGTGGTACAACATTCACACTGATGCTTTCAAAAGCAGAATATCACAACACATTTTTGCAATTTGAACAAAATCCCATTTATGTCTATGTCAAGAAAACATTATCATGGTCACATTACATTTAAGCTTGAAGTGGCCTGACACCCGTTCACACTGACCCCAGGTCAGCAGAACAGTGTTGAGTCCTGCCACTGTGACGATATCTTCAAGACCTTAGGCACATTCCTCCAAAGAAATAAATATACTGTAAAATCATTGCAACAAATATGACAATGATGGTATATACATACATAAAAAATCATTTATTTTGTTGCCCATACAGTAATTAAAATTTAAGATTTTTGCAATATCGCAATGAGAAATGGAGGGTGAATCTGTATAACTGTAAAACAAACAAAAAAAGAAAAATGAGATATATATATACACACACACACTGAAAGGATTGTTTGAGCTGCGCCCATGAGTGAATTTGCATTTCCTTCAGCCTTAATTAAATTTTGGCTAAAATATAGAACATTTACAAAACAAACCAAACAAGCTCAGCCCAGGTGAGAAAAAGTAACGCAAAAGTAATGTAACGTTAGTTACTTTTTAAGGGAGTAACACAATATTGTAATGCATTACTTTGCGTAACTTTACCCAACACTGGTAATTTCATATTTAGGAAATATATATATATATATATATATATATACGTGTGTGTGTGTGTGTTTTTATTGTGTTCAAGTAAAATCAAATATATTGTTTCTTCTGGCTTTTACAGGACACTGTCATTAGATATGTTTGTAGCTTGGGAGGCACAAAGGATTCGAAAAAGCACATAGAAGTGCTCAGAAATACCAGGTTCAGTGTTGTAAAGGCACTGATCCTCAGTTAATGGGACACACATCGAGGATGCAGAACTTGGCCCTGCAGGTGGGACAGGGCACTCTGCTGCTCAGCCAGGTCTCGGGCTGCTGCTGGTCCTGCCGACTGGCGAACCACTTGCCCATACATGTGAGGCACCACATGGGGCGGCAGTAGCACTGCTGGCACTCGCCCTCGCCGTCGCCCTGGCACAGTCGCACAAGCTTCACGTTGGCATTGACTTGCATACATCCAATACATGGTTCAAGTTCCTAACAGGAAAAAGCAAAGTTGACAGCTTTTTAAAAAAACGCACTACGTTTCAGAAGTAAAAATAAACATTCTCACAACCAATTCAAGTAAATTCAGACTAATTAATTTGCCTCTGTCCTGATTGCCTGACATTGAAAGAGTTTAATAGCTGGGTTGCAGAGGTAAACTCCCATCGACAAACTGACAACATGGACTGTGTCCGAAATCACCTCCTATACAAGGAAATAGGGCCCAGCCCTTTGTAGTGGTGTCCGAAACCATAGTATACGTTATCAAGTGCCATTTATTCAATCCCATAATGCACCACAATAGCGAGTGCACAACCGATGTACACTCAACGGCTAGAGAATACCCATAATGCAAACTATGTTCACTTGGAGTAGTGATTGAAAACAAGGGAGTGAATTCTGACAGTTAGTGAGCTGCCGCTTTTGCATAGTTTCATAATAAAGTAGGGAATAGTGAATGATGGGGCGATTTCAAACACAGCAATGGACTCCCATAAAGCATTGCACATGATGCAATTAAGTTCAGATATGCCCATTCAGATATGACATCGTTTTATGCAGAACCACCATTGCTGAATGGATTACACAATAACAGGTCCAAACAGTCAATGCATTATTGATCGAACAATGAACATTAATGTTAAATTATAAACGCACTACTGTTGTTATTTGATTTGATGTTAATTAATAGTTAAAGTTAAAATGCAAAAAAAAGCATGTATGTGGAATATTACCCTAGATTTAATGGTGCTCTAAGCGATGTCACGCGTATTTTAGGTCAAAACCTTTTTTGTCACATACAGCAAACATCTCCTCACTATCCGCTAGCTGCCTGTCCCCTGAACACACTGTAAAAAAATGCGGTCTCTGCAGACACCCCAGGCTCCACAAAAACAAACTGGGCTAACCCGCACCACGAAACATAAACTGTTCCAGCCAATAAACGACAAGAAGGGTTTGGGGGGTTGGTGTGCGGATGAGGAGGAGGGAGGGTCTAGCTAGTCTCCGTTTTGTTTGACAATACTTCGAACGTCAACAAGAAGTGACGTCACTCGACATCGCTTAGAGCACGTTTAATAAATGCTGTAGTCTGTGATGCCTACCTATTCATCGAACCGTATTTAAATGTAATTGTTAATTTCTTCATTTCTATGTGCTTCTTCTTGGAGCCGGTTGCTTTCGCTCAAGTCTTCAAACGCTAGTGAAGGAGTCTGTGAAACCGCTATAAAAGAAGTGGAGAACAGTGTGTGCTGATAGTTTCAGTGCTCACCTGGCCACTCGGACACCTGTAGACTTCATTCAACCTCACATATGACTTAAAGGTCTCCAAAAACAGCTCACCCATGGTCAGATGGATGACAACATTGGTGGCGTTTCTAATGGGAGCGTGCAGTTTCTCCTGCAGCTCGACATACTCAGTGGATTTCAGCCTGCAAGAGAAAGTACAGTGACCCTTCACATCACTGAGGAAAACATCCATTTCCTAAACATCAAATTACCAGTGTTGGGGAAAGTTAATATGAAAAGTAAGGCATTACTCCCTCGTTACTTTTTCTCACCTGGGCTTTTTTGTTTTGTTTTTCTAAATCAAACTATTTTTGGGCAAATGTTCTATACTTTAAGTTCTATATTTTGGCCAAAATTCAAATAATAAGGCTAATGCAAATTCACGCATGGGCGCAGCTCAAACAATCCTTTCAGTTTAACTGAATCATCGAAGGTCAGCACAAGTACATTGGTGATTAAATGCACAAAAATATTTGTTTTGTTTAACATACAGTCTCTAATTATTGGAGGTTTGCGTAGTATTCTGATTTTGCATTTCACTGATTATATTCCTTTTGAGGAATTCTGAATATGTTTTTTGCCAGTGAAATGAGTAAATGCTCACATTAACCATCAATTTACTCATACTTTCTCTCAGCATGAGGACAGGAGAGCTGTCAGTCATTAATGGAAAAATAAAGTAACTTGCGTTACTTATTTGAAAAAGTAACTCATTTAAAAGTAATGCGTTACTTTACTAGTTACTTGAAAAAGTAATCTGATTTACGAAACTCAAGTTACTTGTAATTACTCCCCAACACTGGAAATTACCTTATGTCGAAAGGCTTGACTCTGGGATTGATACTGGCAACAGTGATGGTGACGATTTGCACCGGCGTGTTTAACTCTGGAGACAGGCTGTGATGTTTGGAGTCTGTGACGGTCAGGTGACAGTCCTGATGCAGGGCAACATGCAGGGAGTACGTCGTGACCTTCATCACCCAGGTGTCCGTGACGATCACCCTCGCGCTCGTGGAACCGGACGCAAACTTGTCGATGCGGCGAAACTCTGTGTTGATGGACGAGGCGACGGCCCTCCAGCTGGAGCGTGGTAAAGCGTGTGTGTTGAGCGCTCGACATATCGGGTGATTCGCCCAACCACGTCTGGACCAATAGAAAGCCAGTGCACAACTCAAAAGCTGGATGGCCAGTGACAGTCCAAAGTATATTTGCCATCCCTGACTTGCATGATGGATGTACACGAGATTCTGTTCTTGAACTGCAAAACACATTCCTATGTAGTATCCTGCAACACAATTATAATATGGTGTTATCATCACACAGGGCCACGTAGTTCAGCAGGTCAATGGCTGTCACGACCCCAAACACCATCTGCCTCATCTTGGGGGATCCATTACTCATGTACTGAATCTGTTCGTGCACAACAAGGGCAAAATGGTCCGTCTCCAGGATACGTGAGAGTTTGCATTCATGAAAACTGCACATTGATGAGAAACACTGTCAAGTCAAGTCACCTTCATTTATATAGCCCTTTTAACAAATATAGATTGTTTCAGAGCAGCTTTACAGTGATAATAGGAAATTAAAGTAACAGAGATTGTTTTGGATTTACAGCAACTCTAGAATAAAGTTATTGTCCAGCTAAAGTTAGTTTTGACTGATTCACTTCCGTTGCAAAGATCATTGTCTGTCTGTTCATGTGAGGAAAAACAAACCCTATCAAGCCTACTCTATCATATTTGATAGGCACATTTCTAAGGCCTCTAAATTATAATCTTTATGAAAAATCTTTTGAACAATCTACTAAACGCCTTCTACACGTTGTCTGATTGATAGGTTACACTTTTTAGCAAGTAAAAGGCCTTTTAATGTAATTGTGAAAACGTCACCCTTTCAGGTTGTGGTTCATGTGTCTTTTTACTTTTTACTTTAATCTTTACTGAAAACGTAAGAATAATTTTTATATTGTTAGTAATATTTCAAGATGAACGTTTACTGATGAACGTTACTTGATTTTTTTAAATATAAAAATCTTGTTCAAATGTAAGTATCAAATATGAGGCAAAAGAATCATCAGGCTTTTGAGGAAAATGTATTTGTTCCTCTCTCAATCACTGTATTCCATTGCATTATATGATTTGAAAAATACAGAGCTTTGATCATAAAACTAAATTTAAATTATATAAATATATATTATTGGAAGTGACATCTAATGCAAATCAGATGTCCAACTAAAGTTAGTTTTGAGCCCTTCACTTCCGTTGCAAAGATCATTGTCTGTCTTTAAATGTTACATGCATTTAATCCAAGTAGCTATACTGTATATAGTGATGTTACATACGACAAAAGCTTCAAAGCGTGGATCTATCGAGTTTGCAACGCGTAGTTCTGAAGCGCGTAGTTTTCAGAGAAACCTGTGATCAATGAAAAACAAAGCCTCACTTTCTTTCCAGTCACATGAGAACATGTGTCGAAATGTTTGAACCCAGACTACTCCTTAGGAAGTTCAAGTCCATTTACTAACATTTTTATATATAGCCACCCTATATTACATTACCATAGCCTACACTCTGCCATAAACAGTATAAAAAACATAAAATACATAATTTACTTACATCAAACCGCTCTGTCGGTATTATTTTAATTAGTGTTATTATAATTATTGTTACATTTCATTTATACTTTAATATGTTAATTATATTATCAGAAAACAACATTGAGTGTTATCAGGCTTTTTGTTGTCAGGCGCATAAACTATTCAAAATTGTGAATTTATCTGAATTTACAAACTCTTGGAAACATTTAGGATAATGTAATATCACAATTGAATGAAATCTATAACACTGTGCAAGTGTAATATTTGTATTTTAATACAAAAATATTACATATTGTACCTTAATGAAAAAAAGAACGGAGGCTCTTATAATTTTTTGACCTGCCACAAGATGGCCCTGTTTCTCGAAACAATCAGAGAAAGCTTAATTTCTCCATGCAACTGTTATATAAAGTTATCTCATTGGTTTGCATTACAGGCTATACTAATTTAATCCTACTTGTCCATATAAATAGCAGCATCTGCACCAATTTGCATATTTTTCCTCAGTCTGAATAAAAATAAAATGTCTAAATATTCAATAAACTGGTCAATTTAGATCCCTAAATTTAACTGCTATCCCATCCAATCCGCAAATTATGATTCCCTTTTGTTTACTGAACATTTCCCACATTCAGTCACCCAGATAAATGTTGCGATTATAAATCTGACTAATTTTGCAGCATTACTAGACGATAACTGGCTGATGAGTCTGAATCCTCGCGCCTTCTATTAATACTTCCGTGCTTCAAAATAATCAGGATAGTGTGCAAACTGCAGTACAGTAAGTTATGCAACATTGTGTATAGGGAGAATATACACAGATGATCTACATCTGCACGTGACATGGTCATGTGACAATAATATGGGCTATATAAGCTTTTTAAATCTGTGTGGTGTGAAAATAATATAGCAACAGTTCTACCAAAATGCTGCGATTTTTGGTAGAACATCAACAGCACGAGGACTTCAAACTGTGTGCTTGTTAATACATACGTTTTACAAACTACATCAATTAATTTTAACCATTACAGAAAGTGTCATACCCAGCGGCAGGAAGCAGTGGAAGAGCACCGTGAGTGTTGTTCGTCTGATGTGGTGCTGAATGAAGCTGATGTCTTCACTGCCTATCCACTCTGAGAACATGTGCTGAACCGTCAAACCAGCAGAGCGAAACTCATTCGGCGTAAAAACAAAACACAAAGCAAATACCATATAAGCAAGAGTAAATGTGGCGTCCGGCCTGTCCATGTTTACATCTACACGAGCGTGAAGCCAGATGCAACTTCGTGAAATAAAAGGACAATGACTCGCAAAAAGCAACGAATATCCTGGATTTTTTAAACCTAGTGTCGAGCATACATAACTACAAATAATTAGAATGTGTCAGTGAACAGCTTATAAACACAGTTAACGCAATCAGCATGTTTGAAGCTATTTAATGACAAATAGTGGACGTGGCAATGATGAAATTCAAAATAAAAGTCACAGCCGCACTGAAATATAAAATAAAAGTTTTAGGATATATTCTGATATTTATTTGTAAATCCATATTTATATCCATAATCAATCATTAAATATCGATATGCATGAATGCAGGTCAAGTGAAAGTTGAGATCTAGTGTATCATAATGTGAGGGGTTGTTATTGTCATAAATGGAAGACAACGTTTCTGACTATTCTGAGCATTTTCATGCATCATTTGTCTGTGTGAGGGGTCCATATGGGTCAGAAGTTGTCGATAACCTCGATACTGAACAAGCAAAATGTTTTATACTTTTGTTGATATATCATAGGCCTAATGTCACATGTTTGTGAATGAACAAAACGTAAATAATACTGATGAAAGGCAAAATCAATGTCATGTATTTACCAATAAGAAGCGACATTGCACTTCCTTTTTATAATTCTAAATAAGTAATAAAAAACTAAATAATTCTAAATGAGTATTTACTAACCACGTTTACATGCGCAAGTATTGGGGTCACATTTCTCATATTTTTACGTGTAGGATTATATATTCGTCATGTGAGAGCGATAATCCGATTGCCATAGGGTTGGCCATTATGGCCGACAATTGACTGACAGCCTAACCAACCAATGAGGCTTGCAGCCCAAAGCATACAACCATTCAGAGTGGGCATTCGAGAGACTGTTGGGCAAGATGCAGCCTTGTGATTGGCTGTTTTTTTAAATCCGCAGCCTCACGGACACCATTCCGTTCTCCACGTTACTAGAATCCGAATAAAACAACTGGCGGCGTTAGTCTGAATTTTGTCTCATATGAACGTCTTATTCTGAATACCCTATTACTGTAACGGGATATTCATTTATATCTATGTAATTGCGGTTTCTACGAGATCGAGAGGGATGTCAAGCAATCGAAGAAGCACACATTTCTGGACCGAGGAAGAGACAGATTTCCTTTTACAAAGTTTAAAAGAGATGCACATAGATCGATACAGGGACGGACGCAAGCACCGCAACAGTCTGATCTTCAGGAAGGTTTGCGCTAGACATAAGGAGGCAGGTTTTAGGCGTTCATGTGATCAAGTCAAACATCGCTGGAAAACCCTCAAATCCATTTACTATAAGGCCAAGAAACAAAACACCAGCAGCTCTAATAATGCATTTAAACATTTTGATACAATGGAAGAAATTTTTGGACATAGACCTTTGGTTGTTGTGACAAACCAAACTGGAGTTGACATCGACTTTAAAGACGGATCCCCTTTGTCGGACAGCAAATGCTTTACTTTTGAGGATGGTGAATGCGATGATGATGGTGATGGTGGTGATGGTGATGATGGTGAGTGGCACTGTAACCAGCATACATGTATGCTTCAAAGTGAATTTAAAAAAAAACTACAAGTAAAGAAAGAGTACCAGAGTAGTATCATGTTTTGGTTTGTTTTACAACCATGCCAGGACAGTTATCATATATCTTTAGTATATGAAGTACAAAGTATTGTACCATGTGATATTACCATCTGATGCCACCATGGTACTACTCATAGGTACTGTCACATAGCGTTTTATATTGATAATGCTAAACAAAAATACAACTCTAGACATTTTGATAAAGTTTTCTCTGAAAATGTGCACTTATTATAGCAATAACTGGCCAGGAGTGAAATGTGCTATATGAATAAACTCATTAAGATTTAATCTAGACAAGGTGAGTTTATTGATATAGCACATTTCAGTTACATTCCAAATGGTATATTAAAGAAAGCAGTGCAATAAAAGTAACAGCACTCAGCTGGAGAAGACGACCCTTTTTTAGAAGAAACAGTATGTAGTTGTGAAAGATTTATGAATTTCTGACCTCAAGTGTTTGTGTTTGTCTGTTAAAGATAATGGAGTGGATGACATGGAAGGTGGGATTCAGGAAGTCCAGTCAGTGAAAACGGAGAACGAACCCCTCGTCCTCACACAAGCGTCTCAGGAGAGCTCAACCTCTACAGAAAGCTCCACTCCCACACAGCCATTCCCTTCCACAGACAGCATGCCATCATCACAGCCGTCCTCTTCCCAGCAGCCTCCAGCTCAAGGTCTGATGGGCATCTCATCCTATAGCTTTTACATCAACAGTGCTGGGCTACATTATAGGTGGCATGCCTGTTTTAATGATTAGGTTCCTCAAGGTTCATTTATAATGTTTGTGAAGTTACAAATCGTGCCAGAACAAAATATAAGTAACCCGGAATCACCCGTTGTAAAAATAAAGCAACCCTGAACTGAAAAGAGTCTGCAAGCCTAAACTTGTATCCTGACATCCATTCATATTTAGAGGACACCTTCATAAATCTTGTTAGTTTACAACACGTTTAGTTTGCACACCCTGCAGAAATGTCCAGCATAAGGTATGTCTTGCACACTGGGACCAGCTTGGGATGCTGGTGTGCAAGACCACAACAAAACTATAACAATAACTGGCCGGCAGTAAAATTTGTGCTATATGAATAAACTCATTAAGATTTAATGTAGATGTGGTGAGTTTATTTATACAGCTTATACAGTATATTTCCACTGTTTTACACTTTCAAACTTGTAAAAATCAGCACAGTGATTCCCAATCTAATGACATATTGTTCTTTGTATCATTCAGAAGAAAGGAAAAATGAAATGGCTCGAAAACTCCAAAAAATAACCACTTCACCCTAATATTTGGCTCGATATTGTTGATTTCAACAATACATATCTGTTAACATGACATGATAACATTTGTCCAAATAAGCTTAGTCATGCATTCTGTTCTCTCTGTAATGTTTTGTTCAGGTATGTTCAGACGCAGAAGGACTTGTTGCACTGCATTGCACACCCAGTATCAAGACTTTCTTGAAAGAATGCAGCAGACGCAGAACATGTGGCTGGAGCGTCAGTGGGAACAGAACCACGCGCGAGAGGAACGGCTCATTGCCAGAGTCCTGGCTGAACACACACGCTCTATGGAGGCTTTAGTCAACCAGCTGTTCGCAGGGTTAAGAAGCCTCCTGCCCCAGTCCCAGTCCCTGCCCCAGTCCAATTCCCAGTCTCAGTCCCAGCCCCTGTCCCAGACCAATATCCCCAACACACATAAGACAATAGCCATGACTTCTCAGCCTGAAGAAGATTCAAAAGACCACATGTTAGAGACTCTCAACCAGCCATCAGAGTGATCCAAAGAGTCCCTTAAAACCTGGAATATATTGTTATAATGATGCATTCTTTGTTGCATTTTGAGCAATCTTGGGCTGGTTTGTAAAACTCAAAGAAGCAGTGGAGCATTTTTTTACAATAAGTTCAGAAGACATGTTGTTTTATTTAGCTTACTTTGGTATTGGTAGATATATTAGCCTGTGTTTAAATTACGTGTTTTTATTATTTTCTCTGTACCAGCTTCTGAATGAAATATACATCAAATGTTCAGTAACGAGTCTGTGTCTAATGTCATCAGAAGCCATGTTTGTAAAATATGTTATCATGAGTCTTGTCTATTAATTTGATCATTTCTGAAGGATCATGTAACACTGGCTGGAGTAATGGCTGCTGAAATTCAGCTTCGCCATCAGTTACATTTTGAAATGCATTAAAATAGAAAACTGTAAATTGTAATAATAGTTCACATTATTACTGTTTTTACTGTATTTTGATCAAATAAACACAGCCTTGGTGAGCAGAAGAGACTTTTCTTCTTCACAACATCAACATAAACACATTAAGTATTTATTTTACTTAATTTTATAATGGGGGATTTGTGGACGCAGCAATACATACATACCAGTGTATGTATGTATTGCTGAGTCCACAAATCCCCCATTATAAAATTAAGTAAAATAAATGAACAGATCATTTTTATATACATGTTCCCCCAATGTTTCCTCCACAATCGGATAGATGTGTGTCCTGTTCTGAAACGTCCATCTGTCCCGGGTGTTTCCCACACGTGTGGCCCGAGACACTGAGAGACACTGGGACAGTGTCCCATAACCCCAGACCTGACAGAGGACATGTGGAGGACGGACGGATGGATATGCCACACTGGCGTATTCAAAAGATCAATGTTTATGATGATTTTCTTTATTCATATTGTTCATTTATGATTTGTTCCTCTCATGTATTCCCTTACTTCCTTTATTGATCTTCATCGTATATTCAAGTATTTACTCATTATTGTTAATAATTTATTTTCATCTTTTAGTATTATCCAAGAATATGTATATTGTACTCAACTGTTCGTATATGTTAATATCTTAGTAGTTGGAAGGCTAACAAAACACAGTTGAGTGGTCATGTTTCTCAGAATTAATAATTCACAGTACCTGATGTGTTTTTTTTTCCAGAAACTGTTTTTATGACCAGATGTGATATTTGAAAGTGCTTGCTTCGCTGTCTTTTTTCTAAATCTGTCAAAAGCACAACTCATATATCATCTTCATCTTCGACATCTGACTGATCTTCATCTTCACTGCGACCTAGCCGTCAGGCTTGTGCAAAATTCAGAATTTCAGAATTGGCCTCCATTCAATTCATGAATTGGAATTGGAATTGAATTGACTCCGCCCCACAGGAAGTTTAATTGGAATTGGAATTGGAATGACAGGAAGTGGAATCAAATGCATGGCAATTCAAAGAAATTCTACACAGTCACACATAGGTTGACCACCATCAAACAAACCAAATGTGGGACGATGTGGGACATGTTACCAACACTAAAACATAACCTGAAACTGTTATATAATGTCCATTTAACTTAATAAAAACATTTGTATTCTGCATTTCAGCTCATAAAAATATTTTGTTATTTAGTCCCTTTCAGACAACACGATAACATCACCAATGTAACATAACATGTCTTTATTTTACTTGCCATTTAAATTCAACATCACTGAGCAAGGCAGCAGGCATCATGCAGATCACTATTTTTGAAACAGTTCTGACTAAGTCCAACTAAAATCCAACAAAATAAATAATGAACAAATAAAATATAAGACAACATGAAATTAGTTTATTGACAACCGTATATATTAAGAATATATTACACCAAACACTTTCATATTTTTAGAAAGGATGTGAATTAAAACAACTACAGCAGGCAATAAATTGATGAATTCTGTTAAATTAAAATTTTAAAAACATTCATTGCTGGGGGAAAATATTTCCTGTTAATGTAATCTGTACAAGTAGTTCATACTAATATCATTTATAGAATATGTAATGCAATCATATCTGACATATACTGTAAAGCTTCATTGTTAAACACTTCACTTAAAAATATCCATATGAATTTCTTAGAATTTGTTTTGAATTGCAATTCTGCTTCCTTTAATTCAAATTCTAATTGTAATTCTAGATCCTGTTTTTGACATCAATTCAAATTCAATTCAAATTCAAGAATTGAATTGGAATTTAGGAGTCATTCTCAATTCAATTCTGAATTATGCACAAGCCTTCTAGCCGTTACACATAATGGATAAATCTGTATAACCTTTTCTTATCAGACCAAAACACAAGTTTATGAAGATGTAAGTTTCCAGCAAATACATTCATTGCTGTTATTTTGCTCTTCACTTTTTCCTTCTCTTTTAGCTCTCCTTTCATTCTGCAAATATCTTCATTTGGCTCCTTCTTTCTCTATGCTCTGATCTTCACAATCTTCATCTGTTAGATAACACTTGGGAATTGATTTTAAACAATAGAAAAAGATAGATCTGATTTTTGTGTAAAACTTTTACAATTTTTATATTCATTAGTTTGTCTCTTTCATTTTTTTAAAATAAATTTGTTATTCCTTTTTCAAATTTGATCTCTGACATAATCATTGCTTGTCTGCCTGCATCTCATTGCATCAGTTACTAAACTCATGCTTTATTTGTGTTTAAAGAAACTGAACTCTTGTTGAGCTTCTGTGAACGTCTCTATCTCTGCGTGTAACAGATAAATGGACCGAGTTCAGCTGAAGGTTCCAGTGGCTGTGGCTATGGATCAAATCAGTCATAAGATTTATTTTTATGTAAGCATTGCATCTGTTTAATTGATTCTTTCCGTACATGCCTTTAGACACTCTTAATTGTAAACTGTCTGGTTTAGACTTTACCATGCCTAGCAGCCTGATGGATCTTTGTATAATGGGTGCTTTGTTGAATGCGTTTGCACATGAAGTCATGGTGATTTCATGGGTTCAGGTGATTTTGTGGTTGTTTTTATGACTTTTTATCCATGTCTCAATTTTTATGTACTTATGTTTGCATTTATTGTTCAATATTTGGGAAATTCACAGTTCCTGTGAGAGCAGCATTACAGACTGTTTGCAGCAGAACCCAGCACAGACACATCTTCTCTCCAAGATCTGTTGTAGATTATAATGTGTGTGTGCTGAAATGCGGGAGAAACTCAAGAGGACAACAGTCCAAGCTATTTTCCTGCTTCCTGTTATGCTGGCGCTGGACATGTGGAGTGTAACGTCTGCACTGGAAGAAAACACTACTGTCGAGCTCAATATGTTTGTTTAAATATGATTTTGGTCACTTTTCTGGTCTAAGGTGCACATTAGAAGGATGAGAAGAAGACACCAAGAGTGTTATTTATTTTCTTTATTTAGAATTTATATCAACAATATCAGTATTATATCCACATTTTCAAAACGCACCTTTTGTCTCTGGGTTCATGCCTGCAGCGGTGGGGTTTAAGAGGAATTCTGGCCTTCATGTGCCTCATTTTATACCATCCCAAGGAATTCTGGGTAGTGTAGGCATAGTCTATTTCCCAGTGTGAGCAGGCATTGTTTCATTGTGCTTATTTTGATAGTATGTAGAAATGTATTGTTTATTATTCATATTTTTTCCTTGTAATATTGATGTTAATGCATTTTTAATTTTATTTTCATTTATGTTGATTAATGTATTCATGTGTGTGTGTGTGTGTGTGTGTGTGTGTGTGTGTGTGTGTGTGTGTGTGTGTGTGTGTGTGTGTGTGTGTGTGTGTGTGTGTATAATTTATATTACCCTATTATCATGAAATGGTTGAACCCCTGAGTATAAAAGGACTTATTTTGTCTGTTCGAGTCAGTTGTGGTGAGGGACTGCTGGAGGAGGGTCACCTTTAGTGTCACTGTTTTATGTTAGTTTTGTGTGCAAGTTTTGAAGTCAATAAAACTCTGAATTGACTGCCTTTGCTCTGGTCATGTCCCCACAGTGTCTTCATTCTTCCCTAATAAAAAAGTGTTCAGAGTTACCTTTTATGATAGATACACAACTCCCAACTGCCCACTGACAGACATTCATGTAAAGAGCAGCTTGGGAATCAGGGGCTGTGTTCACAAAACATCTTATGGCTAAAAGTAGCTCCTAACTTGCCGATTTAGGAGAAACTCTTAAAATTACTGGTAAGTCCTAACTTTAGGACTGCACAATTTTTTAGCACTTAAACCAGCTCCTACATCTGTGAAAAATTAGGGGTAGTCAAGAGGACTCAGTACTAAGACCAAATCAAAAACAATCCTAAAATGGCTGTTGCCGGTAAATTGCCTCTGCAATCCACCCAAAGACACTGTACAGTCATAAATTATACATTTATAAATTAAGGCAATGTGATAGAGCCTTGGGTGCATAAATGCAATAAATATTTTGATTTATAAATTTTAATCTGCGATGACATAACATAAAGGTTCATTTATGTACAGGCAAAAATATGCATTGAATGATTGTGTAAGACTGGAAAAACTGGAAGAACTGGAAGATAGCGCAACTCTCTGAGAGAACAAAACAAATTAAATTTTGAATTTCCCTCTTGTGCACCATTCGAAACACAAGTCTCACCTAAGCAATCCTAATTTACATCTTTTCCACTGACCCCCCATTCTGCCCCCGCTCCTTCTCCCTCATGCTGAGATCACCTGAAATTCACCCAAGAATCTGTATAGTTTAATGTGAATAATTATCATACAGTATCACACGTTTGATATCATTTGAAAGGTCTCTGTGCGACTGGTACAAATGTCTCATTCTCAAAGAAGTAAACCAAAAGGTAATAAGGTATTTAAGAGTTTAGAAATAATTCACATACTTAGGAGGAGTGTCTTCCAGGAATAGGGCCTCATGTTCTCAGAAGGTGTTAACTCCATCAAATTCCCATTGTTAGCAAATGGCTCCATGTAAATCAACTTCTGCCCCCAGTAAGTCTGGGACGGTATTTAATGTAAATATGTGAACTCATGTTTACATTTGAAATGAGGTTTCTGCCTTGGTCTGTCTATATAATGAAATGCAACTAGAGCTCGGGGCGTGTTCTGTAACCAGATCAGCCCGTGATGCGAAGTGCACCAAAACATCATGTCGTTTTTATAATGTCAAGGTATGCGCTCTATGCACGAACGCTGCTGACGTATTTCCGGTAGGATCTCAGCCAGCGTCTTTACTTCCGCATAGCGCGAAGTGTATAGCGGCACAACTTTAATAAAATTCATTTTCTCAGAAACGGAGACAACGATTTTAGAAACTGATTCGCTAGTCGGATTTCGCACGATATGAGAGAATACTCACCCTCAAAGTTGTCGATGTAGGTCGAAATATATAATTTAAAGCCCTTCTCTTTCTTACTCTTATGTGTGACAGCTAACTGCCTCACAGTGTTGTTAACATCATTCACGTCAACCGCAGGAAGTTTTTGTAAACAGCGAGTGTAATTTGCCATTATCTCCACCTAAGGCAAACCCGGCTTCTGACGCAGCACCGGATGTAACTGGGCGGGCTGAGACAAAACGCGGAAGCGATCGTGCATAGAGCCTATTGCATCTTCTTTCTTTATTTCAGAGCATTTGATGTTTGTATCTATTATCTTTGAACTGATTATGCAATTGGCGGGATACATGTACTTGACATAATAAATTGTAAACATTTGATTTTATTGTAATCGACTCGGATATTATATTTTAATATATCATTAAAACCTTTTTCATCTATGGAGTCAGATGAAATAACGAGTTAATACATGAGAACATGTATTTCATTTAATCAAATTAATTTGCCAGATGGAAAGACGGGAACACGCAGTGACCTTCACCAGCTGAACAGAAAACCATCATTGGGCTGATCAAGCCGAGTTTTACAAGAATAAAACATTGTGGCATTGTGGTTGAGAATAAAAACATTGTGGTAAAGTTGAAAATAATGTCCCATCGTCTGCGCTGATAGCCTTGTAGCCATCATAATAAAATGACAGGCAGACATTTGAACTCATGAAAACAACTGCCACAGGTAATCGGACAATATTCTTTTTATTTATTTATTTTCAAATGTGAAATCCGCGTGTACCAGATGTGGTATGACGACACTATGTTGCTGTCTGGGCAAAAATAAATCTTTGAAATTAAATAAAGAAAAAGAAAATAATGTCCGATTACCTGTGGCAGTTGTATTCACGAGTTCAAACTAACAAATGATAGAGTTAAAGAGTTAGGAGTATTTTTCACGAGTTCAAACTAACAAATGAGAGTAAAAGAGTAAAGAGTATGGTGTGCTGTCTGGGGACCAGCGGAGAGTGAGGAGTTGCAGAGGGATGCAGAAAACTGTCGAGGTAACTGTAGGTGAGTTGGCTGTATGTATGCCTTCAGACCATTTGAACGTCCTCCTCCTAAACTTTATCACTTGAATTCTGCAATCTCTCGAGACACTTAGCTGAACGTACACTTGTTTAATAAGTGACACTTAGACTACATTCTAAAATCTTTATTTGAATTTGACAACATTTTTATTTTAAAAACCTTATTTGAATATGGCAACATGATACCTCGCTCAACAATAATTATATGATTATTTAATGACAGATACCCCTCCCCATCAGCCAATCACTGAGGCCAAAGTTAGTAAGCATGTTGACATCATCCATAGCAACGAGGTCAACCTCACCCTTCATCTTAGCTTAAGGCTTCTCTCTGTTCCTTAGTTAAAGTTGGTCTCAGCTGCATTGTGAACAGGTCTTGAGAGGAAACTCCTTACCCAAGTACTGCATTGTAGGATATGCTTTGCCTTAGTGGTAGGATCAAATGTTTTTGTGAATACGGCCCTAGGTATGGTAAAGCTGTGCTGTAATAAGAGAAGCACTTGTGTTTGACACAAATGATAGTGGCTTTTGAACAGGTCACCGTCCCCGGATTGGGTAAGGGCCAGTCTGAATGAACGGTGACGGGAGATCAAGTAAAATACATATAGGCTATTTTTGAAAAGTTACATATAACACTTTTCTTATTTCACAGTAGCCATGAATAAGAAATGTAACATAGTGGCAGTGCACCTGTATATCAGAACCCCCGTTAAAAACACAACTCGTGTGTGATCTGTGAGATCACAGTCTGGATAAATATAGGTATATGTATTTGACTTGCTATCCTCGAAGGATGAGCGACAAATAAGTGAACAAAATCTTTCTGCTGTGGCAGTGAATAAACATTAGGCAGTAAAGAAAACAGAGGTACTGGTGAAAGCTCACTAAAAAATATTGAGATTACTGCACACTCACACTTTAAATCAGTGTTTCACTGGTGTGTTGTGACGCAAAAATCTGTTCTGATAGGGTTAGACTGCGTAGAATAGACAATTGTAACTAAAATAAAATGGTCTTATCAATTTTTACAAGAAAATGCTCCATGTTTTTTGTTTGTTTGTTTTTCAAAGGCTGTGTCCAGTTATTATTATTTTAGTTCGCTACACATTTCATCTAAATGAACAAGCTGCCTATGAAACAAGCTTGAAACAAGTCTTGTTTCATGAGACTAGTCATAATTTCCACAGCAATATTTAATAATCTTTAAGTTGTGTTTCTGCTCAAAATTCAGCTCAATATAATCCAACCCTTTTCCCCATAATAAAACACATTTTGGATGTCTCTTTTAAAACCTTATAGTTACATAAGATAATTGTTTTTTTTGATCTGCTTGTGCTTAACCTGGCACCCGTTTATGGAACAAAAATATATGAGAATATACTGCAAAATATAATGCGATATATTACATAATACATTTCCATATATGGGAAACTAGTGCTTATATTTTTCTATATACTGCACTGACCATGTATGACTAATGATGAATAAATGAAGACAAAACTAGTATTACATGTAATAATCACAAAGTTTTATCCTTTATTGTGTACATATATTGAACATATGAATGTGAATGTATGTTCACACATATCTGATATATATATATATATACACACACACACACACACACACACACACACACACCGATGTGTGTGAATTACGGGTGATTTCTAGTTCCCAGCATGCTTTGGTTCTGACTGACTTTTGAAAGGAGAGCAATTAGGAGAGTGTTTTAATGAGTATTAATATAGGGGGAGATCTGTTACTGTTTAATGTTCTATTAATTCGGAATTTAAAAGTTTTTCTGGTATGTCTGAGTTTTTGTGGTCACCATTGTGCTGAAGAATAGAGCCTATGGTGAGGTTGACGATTGGCCAATTGGGATTCAGATGATAATAACTAAAATTTATAAGAAATAAAATGTGCACTTCTAAGCACAATGATAGTCTCATGTTCAGTGCTCATTAAGTACTTTAGTACATGCAGTTTGTTCATGTAAACTAGATAGAAACATGAAACATTTATAATGTAAATAAGTATAATAAATATATTACATATTAAATACTTCTCTATATATGTGTTTATATTGCATAAATATATATGCAATATATTACATATGCAGTACCATATCTGATCACATATACATCTACATATTATGAAGTGTATTACTGAATATAAAATTACATACATTATGATATATTGTCACATATTTTTCAATATATGAAAAGTGGCAATTCCTTATGTATTATTCAATTTATTGTAATATATTAAAACAATATATTATTATGTATATTTTATAATATACAGTTAAACCATGTAATATATTGATCATTCATATATGGGAAATATATTTTCGTTCCGTAAGGGACAGGTGATCTCATGCAATGATTGATTATGTTCCCTGGATGTCAGTGGTTTTTAATCCTGGTCCTGGAGACCCACCACTCCGCACATTTTGTATGCCTCCTATATTTCACACACAAATATGTTGTATGCCTCACATATTTCTGAGCTTGTTAGAAAAGAGCTCCAATAACTGAACTGAGTGTGTCAGATATTAGAGAGATACAGGTGGGTCCGACAGACCAGGATTGAAAACCACTTATGTATGTAATATCCAACAGGTCGGCATATTGTATTAAATGTCTGTGGTAGAAGTGACTGATATGTACATAAAGTCATGTAGCCTACTTGTTTAGGGACCACAGCAATCACACAGAAATGTACATTTGACATTTAAAACATTAGTTTTGAGTTGGGATGCAGTAAATTTTCTGCTATTAACAACAACAACACCATAAAGAAGTTAACCAAACTTATGCAGGGCTGTTTAATTTTGCCATAGTCAGAATTAAACAAATTCATACTGGGTTAGGGAAGTGGTTTGAACTATTCATTTCTACCAGATGTCTTAATAGTGCTATAAGGTTCAGGTTGAGTGATTTATCTGACATCAACAAGACATAAAAACTAAACAAATTATGGAAAATTAAGGATTTTCATTAAGAACGCAAGCGCAGAGCAGCTGCGTAAAGTTTTCTTTATTAACACAAAAAAAGTAAAAGCAACACAAAAGAGTGCTTAAAACAGAAGCCCAAACTACAGCCGACAAAAGAGCCGTGATAGGGCAAAACAAAAAACAGTAATAAACCGAGAAAAACACAACAATGACGAGACAGAAGATAACCATACTAGACTGACCAGAAACTAGGGACACGATACAAACCAAAACACAAACACTTGGCCTGTGCGCTCACAATGAAAGACAAAACATGGTGCATGAATGTTCGAACCCTAACACTGTACCAAAACCTAACAGGTATTAACAACAACAAAACCCTCTGTAAGAAGTTAACACCGAACTTATGCAGGACTGTTTAATTCTGGCATAGACACGGATATTGATTATTATCAGGCTCTTAATTACTGACTTAACATTTTGCTTTTAATTAAAATTCATAGTGGATTGGGGGAGTGGTATGAACTATTCATCTCTACCACTAGATGTCGTAATGGTGCTATAAAGTTCACTGAGTGATTTGCCAAGACTTAAACTAAACAAATTATGAAGGAAATAATAGTTTACTAGTTTAATAACAAGTCTGTTCGTACATGTATAGGGAAGAATAAGGAGTGTTGTAACAGCTTTTACTTAAATGTCTATAACTGCTATGTGTATCAAATAAAATCTTGGATAAAATTGAAGTGCCTAGTCAATCAAGGACAAGGAGTACTGCCACACACAACCCACCGAAAATTGGTTCTTGACCTGTAAAGGATGGAACTTACTGAAACTCTACTGGCACCTCAGAAGACTGATGATCGTATATGATAATGATTTCATCCATTTCAAATTGATTAAACAGTGCATCTGGAGCAGACTCTACTTTTATTAATTTTATACTGAAGTACAATATTATTATTATTATTATTTAATCTTGCTACATTTAACTCTAACTTGTTTGAATTAATTTAAGATTTAACAGTAGTAAATAAAAAAAATTCACCAAAACTGTAATAATCTCCTTTCACTGTAAACCAGAGTCTTATTGAAAAACAACTGACCCTTACTGTGATTCATTGCTTTGACTTCATCTCACCAGCACAAGGATGAAAGGATGATAATCTAGAAAATGTATACATTTAAAAGTTGAAACGATATCTATTTGATTGCAATAAACATACTGAACCCTTTTCAAACATAGTAAATGTGTGAGAATACAATGAATGACCTCACTAGAGAGCATAACAGCACTGACAGCTGGAAATATTTACTTGTGAGTTCTTGTGGAGCGCTGGCGTCAGGCAGGGCACAATCAGTGCCAGAGGAATGCAATATCAGAGGAACAGCAGGTCGCTGGATGACTGGCACATTGCCCAGGAACAAACGGGCGTCCTTATGGTGGTGGGGGGGGTTAAGCATGTGTGTTCTCTATGAAGAAAAACTGGCTTCTCTGTCCTTTTATTATTATATAGTATTTTAATAATAATAATAATAAATGTTCATATTTTAAGTAACTGGTTTGGTCACATTTCCATGGAGTAGACTGTTTTTCTAATGTTTTTTTAAGTGTCTCATGACTTGCAAAACTGTATTGAAGCAGTTTGTAAGCAATGCATATCCAGAGCATTTGTATGCAGTTCACTCTGTGATATCACTACAACAGAATACAACCAGGGCAGAGCTGGTGAGACGGATCAGGGAGGCTAAAGCTAAACAGGAACCCCAGCAATCGGCCAGGATGAAAAAGTAGGGATGCAGGACCCAGATTGCAGACTAGAATGGGTTTTGGAGGATCGCGGACTGGAACGGACACTGGAGCAGGCTCTAGGAATGCCAGAGCGGGCTCCGGGACTGGAGCAGACTCTGGAGGATCGCGGACTGGAACTGACTCTTGAGCAGGCTCTGGGGATGCTGGAGCAGGCTCTGGGACTGAAGCGGACTCTGGAGGATCATGGACTGGAATCGACTCTGGAGGATCATGGACTGGAGTAGACTCTGGAGGATCGTGGACTGGAGCGGACTCTGGAGGATCGTGGACTGGAGCGGACTCTGGAAGATTGTGGACTGAAGCGGACTCTGGAGGATCGTGGACTGGAGCGGACTCTGGAGGATCGTGGACTGAAGCGGACTCTGGAGGATCACGTACTGGAGCGGACTCTTGAGCAGGCTCTGGGGATGCTGGAGCAGGCTCTGGGACTGAAGCGGACTCTGGAGGATCATGGACTGGAATCGACTCTGGAGGATCATGGACTGGAGTAGACTCTGGAGGATCGTGGACTGGAGCGGACTCTGGAGGATCGTGGACTGGAGCGGACTCTGGAAGATTGTGGACTGAAGCGGACTCTGGAGGATCGTGGACTGGAGCGGACTCTGGAGGATCGTGGACTGAAGCGGACTCTGGAGGATCACGTACTGGAGCGGACTCTGGAGCAGGCTCTGAGGATGCTGGAGTGGGCTCTGGGACTGAAGCGGACTCTGGAGGATCACGGACTGAACGGACTCTGGAGCAGGCTCTGGAGATGCTGGAGTGGGCTCTGGGACTGAAGCGGACTCTGGAGGATCACGGACTGGAACGGACTCTGGAGCAGGCTCTGAGGATGCTGGAGTGGGCTCTGGGACTGAAGCGGACTCTGGAGTATCGTGGACTGGAATCTACTCTGGAGGATCATGGACTGGAGTAGAATCTGGAGGATCGTGGACTGGAGCGGACTCTGGAGGGTCGTGGACAGGAATCAACTCTGGAGGATCATGGACTGGAGCGGACTCTGGAGGATCACTTACTGGAGCGGACTCTGGAGCAGGCTCTGAGGATGCTGGAGTGGGCTCTGGGACTGAAGCGGACTCTGGAGGATCACAGAGTGGAACGGACTCTGGAGCAGGCTCTGGGGATTCTGGAGTGGGCTCTGGGACTGAAGCGGACTCTGGAGGATCACGGACTGGAACGGACTCTGGAGCAGGCTCTGAGGATGCTGGAGTGGGCTCCGGGACTGGAGTAGACTCTGGAGGATCGTGGACTGGAATCGACTCTGGAGGATCATGGACTGGAGTAGACTCTGGAGGATCGTGGACTGGAGCGGACTCTGGAGGATCGTGGACTGGAGCGGACTCTGGAGGATCACACACTGGAGCAGACTCTGGAGCAGGCTCTGAGGATGCTGGAGTGGGCTCTGGGACTGAAGCGGACTCTGGAGGATCACAGAGTGGAACGGACTCTGGAGCAGGCTCTGGGGATGCTGGAGTGGGCTCTGAGACTGAAGCGGACTCTGGAGGATCACGGACTGGAACGGACTCTGGAGCAGGCTCTGAGGATGCTGAAGTGGGCTCTGGGACTGAAGCGGACTCTGGAGGATCACGGACTGGAACGGACTCTGGAGCAGGCTCTGGGGATGCTGGAGTGGGCTCTGGGACTGAAGCGGACTCTGGAGAATCACGGACTGGAACGGACTCTGGAGCAGGCTCTGGGGATGCTGGAGTGGGCTCTGGGACTGAAGAAGACTCTGGATGATCACGGACTGGAACGGACTCTAGAGCAGGCTCTGGGGATGCTGGAGTGGGCTCTGGGACTGAAGCGGACTGTAGAGAGTGTAGAGTTTCCAGCGCCTGGACACAACGACAACGCAGTACTGAAGTGTCAACTAGTCTCTCCCTTGTGAAGGCCTCCTTCCTTTTACTTCTGTACAGATAAACGTTGTCGGGATAATTCCGGCCTTGGAGGCAGAACACAGTCAGTGCCAGAGGAATGCAATATCAGAAGAACAGCAGGTCGCTGGATGACTGGCAGCGGACTCTGGAGGATCGTGGACTGGAGCGGACTCTGGAGGATCACACACTGGAGCGGACTCTGGAGCAGGCTCTGAGGATGCTGGAGTGGGCTCTGGGACTGAAGCGGACTCTGGAAGCGGACTTTGCGCAGAGAAAATGGGTAATCGTTTTCACCTTCGAACCTATTTCAGGAAGTGCGTTCTCGAAACACCAGTCACTGTTTTGTGCGGATGGGCGGACGGAGCACGTTAAGGGTTTTTCTGTTAGAATGGTGTTGTGTTAGCGGCCCCTAAGTTAATAACTAATGATCTTCGCAACGGAAGTGAATCAATAAACATTCGACTATAACTTTGTCCTAAAGCTGTGGTAAAGCCTAAACAATCTGTTATGGTTATTTCTATTATCACTGTAAAGCTGCTTTGAAACAATCCATACTGTTAAAAGCGCTTTATAAATGAAGGTTACTTGTCTTGACTTGACTAGAGTGGACTGCAGGGTGGTGTGTGTCCCTGACACACAGCGACTTAAAGGGGGAGGATGGCATCTCAGCCATGACAGCAAACACAAAACAGGGATTAAAACAGAAGACTAAACTACAGCCAACATGGCTGAAAAACAAAAGACCGTGGTAGGGCAAAACAAAACAACAGAAATAAAACCAGAAACACACATCAAGGACAATGTAAAGACAGAAGATAACCATACTAGACAGACTAGCAACTAGGGCCATGAGCAGGGATACAAAACTAACCAGCCCCAGGACCGAGAATACAGGAAAAATAAATAGGGAAAGAAATTAGGAGGGTAACGAGGGTGGACAGGTGGGGTAAATTAACCAATAATCATGGGGCGAAGTTAAGCCTTGTTTTCACCTGGCACTGCGCACTCCGCACTGCGAGCCTCCGCTGACTGTGCGCGCTCCTCCCCAAAGGAGAAGGTGGAAGCAGAGCTACGTGCAAAGTTACAATAAAGTGATTATAAACCAGGCTTAGGCAAGGCAAGGCAAGTTTATTTATATAGCACATTTCATACACAATGGTAATTGAAAGTGCTTTACATAGAAGAAATTAAAATAATCAAAATAAATCAGAATAATTAAAACAGTTCAGAATAAAAGATAAAATACAGAAATAATCAAATGAAATCAGAGTAATTAAAACATAAAATAAAATACAGTGCTAACAGTCGGACGAACAGTGGCACAGTGCTCATTCAGTAAATGCACAGCTAAACAGATGTGTTTTGAGTCTGGATTTGAATGTGACTACTGTAGGAGCACATCTGATTTCTTCTGGAAGCTGGTTCCAGCTGCGGCTGGCATAATAGCTAAAAGCAGACTCGCCATGCTTAGAGTGAACCCTTGGTATTTCTAGCTGATGTGATCCTAATGATCTGAGTGATCTGTTGGGTTTATATTCAGTGAGCATATCTGCAATGTATTGAGGTCCTAGGCCATTGAATGATTTATATACCAGTAATAATACTTTAAAATCAATCCTAAATGTAACTGGCAGCCAGTGTAAAGACCTGAGGACTGGTGTGATGTGTTCATATTTTCTGGTTCTGCTCAGAATCCTAGCAGCAGCGTTCTGTATGAGCTGCAACTGTCTTATGGTCTTTTTGGGAAGGCCAGTGAGAAGTCCATTACAATAATCCACCCTACTGGTGATGAAACCATGCATAAGTTTTTCTAAGTCTTGACTGGAAACAAAGCATCTAATTCTTGCAATATTTTTTAGGTGATAGTATGCTGATTTAGTTATTGCTTTGACATGACTACTGAAACTAAGGTCTGACTCTAGTGTCACACCAAGATTCCAAACTTGATTTTTAGTTGATTGACCCCTAGACTGAAGGTATGCGTTCACCTTGAGGACTTCATCTTTGTTTCCAAACGCAATGACTTCAGTTTTGTCTTTGTTTAACTGAAGAAAGTGTTGGCACATCCAATTGTTTACTTAATCAATGCATTGGCAAAGGGAGTCAATGGGGCTGTAATCGTTAGGCGATAGGGATAAGTAGAGCTGTGTGTCGTCTGCATAGCTATGGTAAGCGATTTGGTTCTTTCTCATTATTTGGCTCATTGGGAGCATGTACAGGTTGAATAGGAGTGGGGCAAGAATTGAGCCTTGAGGGACTCCGCATGTCAAGTCAAGTCAAGTCATCCTCATTTATATAGCGCTTTTAACAATGTAGATTGTTTCAAAGCAGCTTTACAGAGATAAAGATATAATTTAAGGTAACAGAGATTGGTTTGGTTTTATAGTGGCTCTTGAAAAATGTTTTTTCCAGCTAAAGTTAGTTTTGATTGATTCACTTCCATCTAAATGATAGTTTGTTATTAAATTAGGGGCCGCTAAGACGACACCGTTCTCTCTAAACAGACTTTAAACGAGAACCTGTGATAGACGCTGATGGCGTTCACATGCGCATTAAGAATTGATTCTATAGTTATGTGCGTTTGAATATATGTGCGCAGGTTTATAATTCCTTACAAACCATGCCTAAACAAACTACTTGTCTATAAATTTTGATGCAGAATTTTTATTTTATCTTATCACTTTGGGTAGGTACGCGAACCGAAAAATTCCACAACTCTTTATCTGTAGAGTGGTATAGGGATCCTCCATAGGGAGAGGCTAGTTGGCACTTCAGCACTGCATTGTCATCGGGTCCAGGCGAAAGTCCTTCGTCAGATCTGGAAACGGCCTGGATCCGGCAGGCTGCGGGAAAACCTCGGGATAAACAAAGACACTAAAATTAGCGTAGATGCCATTCTTCTTATGATGTAACGAGTACATCAGGATTTGAGGGAAGTGTTCCCAGTTCCGGCTGACCTAATCTAAGCAGCCTAATATTAAATTATAGAAGTCTATAGAGTGTTATGTGAATGCTAGGTCAAAGAGATGTGTTTTTAGTCTAGCTTTGAACTGACAGACTGTGTCTGCTTCCCGGACAATGTTAGGAAGATTGTTCCAAAGTTTTGGTGCTAAATAGGAAAAGGATCTACCGCCATCAGTCGATTTAGATATTCTAGGTATTATCAACTGGCCGGAGTTTTGAGATCGCAATAGACGTGAAGGACTATAATGCGTTAAGAGCTCGCTCAAGTACTGCGGAGCTAAACCATTTAGTGCTTTGTAAGTAATCAGCAATATTTTAAAATTTATACGATGTTTAATAGGGAGCCAATGCAGTGTTGACAGAACCGGGCTAATATGGTCGTACTTCCTGGTTCTGGTAAGAACTCTAGCGGCTGCGTTTTGGACTAGCTGTAGTTTGTTTATTAAGCGTGCAGGGCAACCACCCAGTAGAGCATTACAATAATCTAGCCTTGATGTCATGAACGCATGAACTAGTTGTTCCGCATTTGTCAATGAGAGCATATGACGTAATTTAGATATATTTTTAAGATGGAAAAATGCGGTTTTACAGACACTAGACACATGACTTTCAAATGAAAGATTGGTATCAAAGAGCACACCCAGGTTCCTAACTGACGGCGAAGACTTAACAGAGCAGCCATCAAGTGTTAGACGGTATTCTAGGTTATTACGTGTGGAAGTTTTTTTTCCAATAATTAGAATCTCTGTTTTTTCAGAATTTAGTAGTAGGAAATTACTAGTCATCCAATTTTTAATATCAACTATGCATTCCGATAATTTTGTGAATTGGTGAGTTTCGTTAGGTTTGGAAGAAATATAGAGCTGAGTATCATCAGCAAAACAGTGAAAGCTAATTCCATGTTTCCTAATGATATCTCCTAAAGGTAGCATGTAGAGAGTGAACAGCAACGGGCCTAGTACTGAGCCTTGTGGTACGCCATACTGAACTTGTGATCGATAAGACATCTCTTCATTTACTGCTACAAACTGGTAGCGGTCAGATAAATATGATTTAAACCATGCTAATGCAATTCCACTAATGCCAAAATAGTTTTCTAGTCTATTTAAGAGAATGTTGTGCTCAATGGTGTCAAATGCAGCACTAAGATCAAGTAACACTAATAGAGAGATACAACCACGATCGGATGATAAGAGCAAATCATTTGTGACTTTAATGAGAGCTGTCTCAGTGCTATGGTGCGGTCTAAATCCTGACTGGAAATCCTCGCAGATACCATTTCTTTTAAGAAACGAACACAGTTGTGAAGATACTGCCTTTTCTAGTATCTTTGACAGAAAAGGTAGATGTCATGGATGTCCACTCAGACTTATGGTCTCCTATACTCACATAATAACCTCTACCTCCTAAGTATGACCTGAACCATTTTAGGACTATCCCAGAAAGCCCGACCCAGTTTTCCAGCCTGTCAAGAAGTATGTTGTGATCGACAGTGTCAAATGCAGCACTGAGGTCGAGTAGTACCAGCACTGATAATTTGCCTGTATCAGTATTTAAGTGAATATCATTTATTATCTTTATGAGCGCGGTCTCTGTACTGTGGTGCGGTCGGAAACCAGATTGAAAATTGTCAAAGTATCCATTCGAGCTCAAGAATTTGTTCAGCTGATTGAAGACAACTTTTTCAATGATCTTGCCTATGAAACGAAGATTTGAAATCGGCCTATAGTTGTTTAATATGGTCTTATCCAGATTGTTCTTTTCAGGAGGGGCTTGACAATTGCAGTTTTCAGGGAGGTCGGAAAACTCCCAGAGAGAAGTGAGGCATTTACCACTTCTAGGAGATCTGCTTCTAAGCTGTGTAACACATTTTTGAAAAAAGATGTGGGAAGTGCGTCAAGGGCGCAGGTTGATGTTTTTAGGTGCTGTACGGTTTCTTCCAAAATTTTGCCATCAATTTCTTCGAAATCAGACATAGTGGCTACTTTCTCAGGCTGTTGTCTGATCTGCCTGACCCCAGCGCAACTCAAGGATGAGCTGATCACCTTTCTGATATTATTGATTTTCTCAGAGAAGAAAGAAGCAAACTCACTGCACTTTCTCACTGAGAGCATTTCACTGGGAATCTGGCTTGGGGGGTTTGTCAGTCTCTCTACAGTAGCAAAAAGAGCGAAAATATAGTTGTTTATATTGCTGTTTATAATATTCGAGAAGAAAGTCTGTCTAGCTTTGCCTAGTTCCTTATTGAAAGCATGGACGCTGTCTTTGTAGATGTTATAATGGACTACAAGTTTTGTCTTTCGCCACATGCGCTCTGCTTTTCTGCATTGTCTTTTCATATTTTGCACTGCTGTTGAATTTCTCCAAGGTGCTTTTTGTCTGCTACTCTTCTTCCTGACTTTCACAGGAGCAATATCATCGATTACACTCTCAACTTTTGGGTTAAAAGAATCAGGGAGAAAATCAACGGAGTGTTAAAGATATAGCCTTCATAAATTGTACACTAGTGTTCTCATTTAAGCATTTCTTCTTGACAGACACAGATCTAGCTTCAATGGCAGGAGAGATCAATATATCAAAGAAAATACAAAAATGATCAGACAGTGCTACATCCTTAATAACAATTGATGAAATGTTTAGACCCTTACTGATAAGTAAATCTAGAGTGTGTCCTGGATTATGTGTGGGTCCATGTACATGCTGAGTCAGATCAAAAGTTTTTAAAACAGTTTTGATTTCTTTTGCCATATTGGTTTCAGCATTATCTATGTGAATGTTAAAATCTCCAGCAATGGCAGAGCAGTCAAACTCTGAGGAAATTGTTGATAACAGTTCTGTTAAGTTCTCAGCAAAAGCTGGAGAGTATTTTGGAGGCCTGTAAACAATGATAAGTAAAATGCGTGGAGCACCTTTTAACACAATACCCAGATATTCGAAAGACGGGTAATTCCCAAATGATATTTGCTTACATTGATAGACATCTTTATAATGAGCAGCTAAACCTCCGCCTCTTCTGACAGCTCAGTAAACACTCATAAAAGTAAAGTAATTTAGGAGGGGCTGTTTCATTGAGGACTGTTGCACTGCAGCTGTCTTCTAGCCAAGTTTCATTTAGCAACATAAAATCCAGGTTGTATGTGGTTATTAAGTCGTTGACTAGAAGTGATTTATTTTTAAGTGAGCGGATGTTTAAAAGTGCTAACTTAACAGTCTTACTTTTTGTCCCCACAGCAATCTTAGTATGTCGTGTAATAGGCACCAGATTAGATGGGTTTGCTGTACGGCTTTTGAAGGCCTTAGACTTTCAATCATGTAATCGAACAGCAATAGAAAAAGATACAGGCACACTGGGTTCCCGCTTGTTCTGTAAACATTTGAGAAAGTTATTGTTATCATAGCGGGGACCCGACACATATCACTGAGAGCTGGTATCAGTTGTTTTTGGTTCACCTCGAGCCGCTGGAGGAGGGTGTGGGCCCTGGCGCTGTGGCAGAGGCCGAAGAGCTCTCACAGGGGGAGGGAGAGGGCGAGCTGGGCCCGCAGGCTTTGGTGGTTGTGGGGCCTGGCGTTTTTTGGTTGGTATCTGGGGGCTCGCAGCAAACGAGTGTGATAGTCTAGTTCCAGCATGTACCAGTTGTTCCATTTTCTCTGAGAGAAACAGAAGTGGAAATGCTGGAGAGAGGGATAACGTTTCCGGTGAGAGGGGTTGTTCCTATGGTGTTATTGGAGGCTGTAATATGCTGTCCTGGTTTCCCTGGCTGTTTTCCAGAAAGTCGTCCTTGGGTGCTGAATCTTGGAGCAGTGCTAGTATGTCAAAGTCTGTCTGTGGTGAGCTCTGTGGGCAGGGCTCAACTGAGATTGTGTCCGTGAGCACAGGTTGTTGTGGCTGAGTGGTGTTATCACTGTCCTTGTGTGATGTGTCAACCGCATGTCCATTCAGGTGCTGAAGTGAAATCCTGTGGTCATTCATACTGTATCCGGGTGTGTGTGTGCCATTCCGACTGCTGCGCTCTGAGCTGAGTGCCGCTGTCTGCTCGACCTTCAGCCCCAGTTAGCATCAGTGTTAGCTACTGGCTGATTCAGTCTGTGTTCGATCACATTCATCAAATTTGGGGATTCCTAATTCATTAATACTTCAAATCTGTTCTCAAGATGTATAGGCGGTGGTAGGAGACCAGTGTTTGCAGTCCTTGTCAGAGCCGTATCTGGGGTAGAGGATGCTACTGCAGTAATATGTGATGCTCGTGACAATCTGATGTCTCGAGTGCCTTTGGGTCTCGCCCCCTGTTTGTGCCATCGATTAGTAAGTCGATCGGCTTGTTTCTCTACACTCAGTATGGCCTGTCGAGAAGCACTAGATTAATGGGACTCACCGGCTGTATGCTGAGGGCGTCCATGACGAAGCTCTGTTGTGTGTTCCGTCTGGTTTGGTGGTCCCGCAATTAACTTTGTTTCAAGAATTGCAATCCTTTGAAAAAGTCTGTGGCAGTTGGAGCAGCAAGTAGATTCCAGAGGAGGCATTTTCTTATCCTTATGAATGTAGGCAGTTGTGTTTTCTCTTCCCCGGAATGTAAGCTTTCAGTGGGAGGCTGGTCGAATAAAATAATTCTGCTTTTTTTGTAGTAATCCAAGCGTTTGAGCACTGTGCTGATTTGCTGAAGTTAAAATTAGGTGATAAAAGAAGATAAAATATAGAAATGTAAAAGCGATAGAGCAAAGCGTGGAGCAGTAAGCGAGAGCGTCCGAACAGTAGCTGGCTTAATAGACAGGAGAACACATGGTACATAGAAACAAACACAAAAGCATTGCAATCCCACAAAATGAGAGCTCCCACAGACCGAGCGCCCACACAAAGCACAACAACATAATAACACTCGGAAGATGAAAAACACAAACCAAGACAAAGCATGCTAGACGAAGTACACGAGACACGTGCGCAGAGTGAGAACTCACAATTAAAGACAAAACCTAGAGCATGAATGAATGAACCCTGTCAATGACTTTAAAAGTAATGCTGGGGCCACACCAAAAGATATTTAAAATCTTATAAGATTTTCAAAATATGAGAGACCACAAACATGAGGACATAATCTATGAAGACAACACAACACACAAACAGATTTTCAACCACAGTCCCGACTGTGAGCGCGGGAAATCTCGCAAAATCTCTCAAGACTTCAGAATAAACATGGTGGATGATAGGCAAAAAGAAATTGCTAAGAAATATTGCTATTGTGGTATGTTTTAGAGGACACGTTGTTCAGGACACACTTGTGTTGTTGCCACTAATTGACAAGCTGATCCTCCATATCTGATGTCAAGTCAAGTCACCTTTATTTATATAGTGCTTTTTACAATACAGATTGTTTCAAAGCAGCTTTACAGAGATAACAGGAAACTAATGTTGTAATAGTAATGTTAAATATAAAATTAAATGTCCTCAACTAAGCAAGCCAAAAGCCAATGGCGACAAAGGCGAAGAAAGGCAAAAAAGGCGACAGTGGCAAGGAACCAAAACTCCATCAGTGACAGAATGGAGAAAAAACCTTGGGAGAACCCAGGCTGAGTCGGGGGGCCAGTCGTCCTTTGACCAACGAACAAACAGTGCATGATTATGATTTAGGCAGCATTATAGGTCAGAAGTCAGATGGGATCAGAACTTTCACAATATTTATCCAGTTCCATCTGGTTTGGGGTCGAAATCATCACGCCGGTATGGAGAAGAGTTTGTTGAGGTGTCCATGAGGCCCTCTGCGAGTGTACCCAGCACTCATGAATGCAGAGTGTCCCGCTCATTTAAGGTCCATGAACGGCCACACCTGAAGGTTCCAAAGCTCGGAGCTGGGGAGCCATATTGTGCCGTTCGTGTGAGACAGCAGGTCCTTCTGAGGGGGATTTGCCATGGGGAGAGCCACCATTATCTCTCTCAGGTCTGCAAACCAGGGCTGGTTCGGCCAGTTCGGCGCCACGAGGATCACTGACGCTCTCTCCTCCCTGATTTTGCATAACACCATAGCCCAGAGGTCTTCAATCCTGCTCCTGGAGGGCCACTGTCCTGCAGAGTTTAGTTCCAACCTGCTTTAGCACATCTGCCTTTGTATATTCAAGCGATCCTGAAGAGCTTGATGGGCTGATTCAGGTGTGTTTGATTAGGGTTGGAACTTTACTCTGCAGAACAGTGGCCCTCCAGGAGCAGGATTGAAAACCTCTGCCATAGGCAGAATCTTCACCGGAGGGAACGCATAAAGCCTGGCTTTCGGCCAACGCGATGTCAGAGCATCTCCTGTCAGCAGGGAATGAGATAGTGAGAAGAGCGTCGAACAGTGCGTGTTCTTGCTCGTGGCAAACAGATCCACGTCCACTCTCCTGAATTGATCCCAAATCATTCGCACCGTTCCGGGGTAAAGCCTCCACTGTCCTTGAGGAATCCCATTCCTCAAAAGCATGTCGGCTCCGCGGTTTAGGAGACCGGGGATATGCGCCGCTCTGATGGAGAGAAAGTGACCCGCCCACAACAGGACACTTTTTGCGCCACGATGGGTTGCGCCACGGTCTCAGAGTGCTGACGCAACTGTGAGTTACCGGAATGCGCGTGTGACCGGAAGACCATGTCCTCGGCGGGACCAAAACTGCAACGGCCGCAAGTGTGAGGGGATAGGGCCAGCCCGAACGGAAGCACTGAATCCTGGTATGCCGTGCCTTCGAAAGCAAATCTCAGGAAGCAATTATGGCGCGTCGCTATTTGAATATGGAAGTACACGTCCTTCACTGAAGCGAAACAGTCTTCAGTGTTGTCATCCTGAACGTGCGCTTGTGAAGTGCTTGGTTGATGGGACTCAGGTCCAGAATCAGACGGAGTCCTCCATCCTTCTTTGGCACCACGAAATAGCGGCTGTAAAAAACTCTCCTGCTTGCTCAGAGGGACAGGCTCTATTGCTCCTTTTTCGAAACTTCCTGTTTCAGAACAGGGACATTTTGGGGCAATGTCAGTTACGGGACAGCGCCATTGAAGCGGGTGGTCTGCTTCTGAACTGAAGAGAATATCCGTGTTGAATTATTCCCAGTAGCCACGGTGAAACGCTCAGAATAGCCCTCCACGTGTCTAGGAAATGATACAGCAGTCGCGTTAGTTCTACGGCCACTGTTGCCATTGGTGACGTGTTTTGATTAGAGCCCCGCCCATGCGAGGCTAGAAGCACTGGCGGGGGAACGGCTCGTGGAGAATACGCGGGCAGCCGAACGGGATCGTGCACGACGGGGAATATTGGCACTCGCTCGCCCTCAAGAGGCCATTATATTGATGGGCTGCGACTCCACGCTGCTCTGGGGCAGGGCGAGTGACACAGTGCTGGGTGTAAGAGGAGGAAAAAGCTCTTTTTGTGAAGGGATATGTGTTTTTATTGTGGAACTCACACAAACAGACACAGCATTTACACAAACATTGCATTTGTTGCCTGCAGGAACATAGGGGACACGATGCAGAACAAGATGCGGGGCCGCCAGCAAACTCTCTCCTCCTCTCGACCGATCCGTCAGGATGACCCTGAGGCTTCCTCCCAGGCCCTGTCCACTGCTTGTGGCAAACATCCGGTTTGGGGCGGGGCGCCACAGCGGGCTGTCTAGCCGGTCCCTGAGCGGGGCGAGGTGCCGAGGAAGAGCGAGATATCGACCAGGGCTGGAGCGAGCGACGGGGCATCATGTGGCTCATCGCTTTAGTGCGTCTCGGAGAAGAGGCCAGAGGGAGTGATGGAGCATTAAGGACCGTCTTGCGGTCCGCATCCTTCAGATCAGCTAGGGTAAACATAGCTGCGTGGCAGAGTGGGTGACTGTACCATAAGCTCGTGGACGTCTGGAAAGAATCGCTCGCGTCCACAAATTGTGACGCAATTGTCGCGCCCATGCATTTTATATTTCACGACAATTGGCCAGCTGTTCCAAGCTGCCATTAGCCCATAAGATTTCAACAAAAGTGGAGAAGGGAGGAGTTCCCGCAGCATTGCTACGCAATGTAGAGTTACTGCTCTCGAAAGGGAACCATGACTCAAAACAACCTAATTTCACTGTAGCAGAAACTCATACACTGCTGGTGAGTGTAAGATGCCATTATGCTTTAATAGTTACACTAAGGTTGGTGAAATGACAAACAAAATAAAATTTGAAATCACCCAAAATGTGAATGCAATGGAGTCTGGACAGGAGAGGACAGTGGAGCAAGTGAAATTAACCAAAAAACACCCACAACAAGCCCTTTAGAGAGGTTGTAGAACTTTCCATCGGGTATAGCTAGTGTTTACATATATAATATATGTTAGTGATGGATGTTATTATTATGTTCTGGGGTATTTGTGAAAATTATTATTATTATTCCAAATGAAGGCATATTTATATTATATGTTATATTCTTACTAGGTTATAGGTTTGTTTATTATTATTCCTGGTCTCCAGACTATTTGTCTGTGTATGCTTAATTAGTTACAGTGCGCAGGCGTCTTTGCCTTTAGGTTTCATTTTCATTTAGTTGATGTTCAGGATTGGTACGCCTTGCCGGTGAGTGACTATGAACTAGCATTGCTAGTAATTCAGATAAAGAATTAATATCACATGATTGTGTAAATTTATTAGTTAATTCTGGTATTTGTATGTTCATTGCAGGTTTACAACCTAACCAACGCAAACTGTCACTAATATACAGCTGACAGACTAGCGTATAGCATTCAGGCTACCTTTGTGGATGAGGATTGTGTAACTTATGTGTTCGCAATAAAAGCTCATAAAGTGACTCGAGTTGTATCCGCTGTACTTTTCCTGAAACCCTTCCAGTGGGGAGTTTATTGAGCTATAGCAGGTAGCTTAATAGAGGACTGGACAGAGGTGATTACAAGGATATGGTTCTTGACATTATTGGAGGTGAAAACTCACAATCTCTGCATGGGATTCAAGGTGTTGTTAGGGTCGGCGAGCCCAAGACTGTGGAAAAGTGAGTCAGTTCCTCCTGATGCAGAGGAAACATTTATTCTGGATCTAAGCCATGTTTTTGAGCAAGAAGGTGGATTCTTAATGGTATCAATAGTTTTTGCAACAGGAGCTCAGGAAATAGGCTTGAAGCGTTAGTTGCAAAACAAGGATTTATGATGCCTATAAGCCACTTCTTAAACGAGAAACTGAAAGAGTGGAAGTACAGATTTGTCAGGCAGAGGGACAAAAAACTCATACCAAACTACTGCAAACCAAAGCTACACTTTGATTTTAGCTGGTCTCTCCACAAATGAAGAACTCTGAATATTCTTTATTTTGTTAACAATTGGACATTATATTTTTATGATATATTTGTAAGCACAATGTACTTGTGAATAATATACTTTTGTTTGTATTATGTATTTGTTGAGGGTCTGACTGTTTTAAAAAAAATAAGAAAAAAAATGGGATATTTGTATTATTTTGTCGTGCTGTTTTGTGCCTATTCAAATAATAATAATAAAAAAACACTTAAATTGATCCCCTTTGAATGTTATACTTCTTGTTCTATATCTAGTAGTCTAAATTGTGACATTTAGTCCCGAGCACTGATAATACAGATTTGGTCATGGTCTGTATCTGTATCAGGGTGATACAATCCAATGGTGATTTGAAAAACTGACACAAAAGTAAGATGGATTACCTGATCCTGGATAGCAAAACATGGGATTTCCAAATCCAGATCATTCTAATCCAGATTAACCGTTTTGGAAGTTCTTTTACTTGACAATATTATTCCAGCTATCAGTAGAGTTACATGAAATCACAGTTATTTGTGCTTTCAAAGGAAGAGAAGTATACAGTAAATGGGCTGCTTTTTTATAAGTGACTTAAGTTCATAAGTTAAATTGATCATTATCTAATCCACATTTTATGTGTCTATGTAAAGTCATGAAATATTAAATTTGTACTACTAACACCTGTATCACTAACATCATACCACTGTAAAACATCAAATTATTAAAGGGGTTATTATTAACAACTTATTAATCTAGTAGTGACAATATTTTACAAGTGACCTCAATCGTGTCACACACAGACATCAACATTCAGGATGCAAATACAACACCATTTAACAATCAAATTAATTTCAATTAGATGTGGAACATTAAAAATGTCATTCTGTTGTGCTAATACTGACAACAAAGCAAGCAAAGACTTGTTAGTTTTAAGTAGTTATTAATACCGACTTTGGGGTTTACAGTGAACAATAACCTTTAGGGGTGTAACGATACCCTCATGTAATGATTCGATAAATACCACAATACTGAACTCACGATATGATATTATTGCGATACTCCAAGACATATGGTAAAAGGTAAAAAAAAAAAACTGTTGATTAAAATGCAAAACTTGGTATTAAATTGGGGGTTGAAATGAATAGGCTTGGACTTGGTGCTGGAAACCCAATAAACAAGACAATAGAGACACCAGAATAACAATATTCATGATTCTGAAGCTGCATTATTTTAGACGAATATACTTGCACTGACTAGATATAATTAAAATAATGTAGGCCACTTTTTACTGGTAACATAAGACATTTGGCATTATCAAGACCCACAAATATTCCCTCATTGCATTATTATACATTATATTCCACAGGCTATTTATAGTAGTTTAATGTAGTACTGACACTAAAACTCTGTAAACTTGAATTTTTTCACACACAGTAATTTTCATTTTGGGTGAACTATCCACAATACATATTGTCACTATCCACGATACATATCGTTACATATCGTCGATATATTGTGACACCCCTAATAACCTTATTATATTATAATAAATAAAAATAAGATTAGGTCAACAAACTTTTTTTTTTTTTTACAGTTTTAATATTGTAAACAATATAGTTAGGTTTTATATTGTAAACAGTTTTAAACTCTGTGAAAAAAACTTTGTAGCTACTGAGATGAAGATTTTGCAACAAATTGTTCCCGAATGTATTAATCTAAGCTATTTAAAAAAATAAAATAGTTTATTATGCATTACTGCCATCAAACTTAATCTACTTTTTAAACAAAGGCTGATTATAGCCTATTAAGTGCGACAACATCGTAATTATAATGATTTTTATTATTATGATTACTATCATTTGAAAAACTGTCGATAGAATGCTTTCATTGGTAGCCTAATGTGTCGGGTCCTCTTGAGGGTTTATTTTGGGCGGTCTCTCGGCGCTGACTTATCTCACCAACAGGGGCTTCTGTGTTAACTGAGGCTGAATAAACACAGATGAACTGTCGAGCACATTCAAAAAAATGTCCTGGCAATGTCTGCCTGACTTCACGGGACTCTTGGACACCACAGGAGAAGCACGCCACCTCAAAAATACACTGACATGGAGTTTTAAACAAGCGAAGCAGACATGCTCGTCCTAGAAGACTTGACTGCAGCTGACAGAGCGCTGGTTTGACACTTACAGCCTGCTTTGTGTATCACCTCTCAACAACATTTATCTTCCTTTCATTATTATTTTTTTTTTTGATTGGACTTTTAGTCAAGGTGGACATCCGAAATGAAGAACCCACATCTAAACGGTCATTGCAAGATCCTAAACACGGTATCAAAAGACAAGAAATTTAAACGGAAATCACGAGATCCAATTAAGCGTGTCAGTGAAGATCATTTGCCTTACTTTAAACTGTATAAGAACTCGCATCTAATGCCAGAGACACTGGGAGACGCTTGTCCAAAAGAGACGCACGCTTCGGAAATCGACGCGGCGAGTGTCGGAAACGAAATTTTAAATACTGCCATAGATATGAGGATTAACACCGTGATTTCTGGAGAGATATCTGACTCGAAGCTAAGATCCATCTCTGAGAAGACTGTCAATAGCAAAATTGCTCAAACAAACTCGCATGTTTCGGCTTTGAGCGGTTCACAGGTTTTTCCTTTGGAGCATGTATTTTCTCCGCGCGCAGCCTCGCAGGCGCCTGACGCCAGCGGCAGAAGCGAGCGCGCGGAGTCTCCAAGGAGACGCGCTGGAGAGCCGTCGGGCGTCGTCACGGAGATCAAAGCCATTCAGCAGACTCGAAGACTACTGGCGAACGCGCGCGAGAGGACGCGCGTGCACACCATCAGTGCAGCCTTTGAGGCGCTCAGAAAGCAGGTAAAATCCAACAGGCGGCATTACTTCAGTGGTGGACGAACTGCCACAGAATACACAAGGCTCTGCTTTTACGGAGACTGCTGTAGCTAGAAATGTCAAGGAAGCGAAGAGGTCAATAATAGGCTATCCCAAGTTTGCGAATAAAAAGGATTGCAAATATGTTTTAGCTTTAAAGAAACTTTATTTCAACAAAAGAAAGAAATTGTCCTATTGCCACTAGTAAACAGTAATTTTCATTTTTCCAATTTTGATGGAGATGTTACATAATTGTGAATTATCCTATCAGCACAAACCAAAGTCTAGACTAAGAAAAAAGATAACCAGATCATCAATGAATATACTGTTTTTTCAAGTTTAAGTAGCCTACTTGAGAAGATAGCCATGATCAAACAAATAACGGTTTAAACATTTAAAGTGGTGAAATATTGCAGCAAATATCTAATTTGTTTGTGCCCTTGTTTCGAAGAAGACTTTGGATTAAGTCGACTTTTTAGGCATCGTGTCCTCATAACTATTGATTTCTATATATTCACGGCCTGCTTTTTCTCACTTTACGACACTTTAATCTACTCTACAGGTACCCTGCTACTCTTATGGGCAGAAGCTCTCCAAGCTGGCTATATTAAGAATAGCTTGCAACTACATACTGTCCCTTGCTCAGCTTGCCGACCTGGACTATTCGCCAGACCACCGCAACTTGAGCTTCAGAGAGTGTGTGGAGCAGTGCACTAGAACTCTGCAGGCCGAGGGTCGCTCCAAGAAAAGGAAGGTAAATAGCCAGTAGGGAAGAAGTTTTCCAGTGTCTCATGAAGGGCTGCTCTGTAGGGCTCTTACATGATAAAACCAGGTGACAAACCTCATTTCTTTGATTTGCTCTTTAACATTTAACGGTCATGTAGCGCAAGCATTTGCTAGTGGTTAATCTGTATGATATTATTATGGAAAAGAAATAAAACCCATGCTTTAAGAAAGGCATGCAGCTCTCATGTGAACCATGACATTTGCCCAGCAAACTGTGAATAATTATAGACTGCTTAACAGAAGGATTCAAAATGTATTCTGTATTCTTAGACATAATATTATCAGAATAAAGATAACAGCAAACCAGGGATAACATGTGTACGTGTGTTAATTAGAGAGAATTTCCCTATTGCTTAATAATGATCCCATTAAATTAAATTATCATCAACTTTTGTCAGAGGCAGGACTGGGTGTTCCGCCAGCTTTTTCCTCCACTACGCTGAGAAAGCATCCCGGGCGAATAAATGGAGTGATTGATGTGTTTTTGCGGGGAGTTTTATGACACAGTCATCCATGTAGTCCCGATTTCCTGCAGTGTTATCCTATATCGACATGTGGGTTCCCTCTGTAATGATGGACGTGGTTGGTGTACAGTCAACCATATATCATTTCCGTGATCCTCTTGTTGGGAAGAATGGCACTTTTGTATGACATTTATAATTAACAAATGAGCAGCTGTGAGAAATCGAATCAGTGGTGAGGCGAATCGTTATAGGTTGCGCTTAATTTAGGCATGAAAGGTCTTCTGAAGCCCAACAGATTATGTGTGAAGGAAAGCAACCCTCCATCCCTATGTGAGCTAATACGTTCCTTCAGCAAAGCACACTGAAAAGGAAGCTGGTTGAGTGCGCCTCCCCCTCCCCCCATCAGAGCCAGACACCAGATGTTCGCAACACTAGTTGGGAAGTCCTGCTGGCGCCACTCAGGGCAGAGGGCAGAGGGAAGGCACGCGAGCTGGAGCCCAGAGAACTCGCTCACTACAGGAATTGGCACATTCCCCAGCGCGGTCTTGGCTGACTCCCCAGTTCTCCCTTGGCCATCTGTTCCAAAAAAACACTTTGAAATAAAAAAGCACCGATCATCACTCTCTTAGGATACGGCTCCAAAGAGCAGCTGTTACAGAGGCGAGGGGGAAACAGGAGGAGGGTTTGGAGGAGGGGCACCGTCCAAGAAAGAAATCCCTTTGTCAAGTAGAGCCAGTGAGTCTGAGGGGAAAAATGTTTTGGCAAAGCACAGCGATGAAAAGCACTGAGTGAACATGGAAATGTGCATGAGGGTTGCAATTCTGCAACATTTTTCAAAAAGTACTTTGTAAAAACAATTATATCTAGTCAGAATATTGTCCTCTCTTTCTATTTTTGACAACTAACTTGTTTTTTTTTTTCACAGGAATAAAATGAAGAATGTCTTATGTGAATCTGGAGAAAGAAGGAACTCAATCAATTAACATGAAGACACTTTCCCCGTGTGAAAAAACAAACATGTAATGTAATGAAAGTGTAAAATTTTACACTGCACTATTGACTTTATACAGCTAACGGTGTCAAAAACACAATCCCTGTCTGGGTTCTAAATATGCGATTCTATAACTTTTGCACAGCACAAACATTTTTCAAAAAGATGATGTGAAATCAGTTTCATCTTCCATTGTTTGAGCAGTTACATTTATTTTTTGTTAGTTTGTTTTGCAGTGTTCTTATACAGTTGAACAAATACACTTTTTTTTTTTTCGTAGGGGAAAGGTTAAATAATCTAAACAACCCTTTTCCACTATAAAGAACCTTTTGTGGAATGGAAAGGTTCCATGGATGTTACAGGTTCTTCATGGAACCATCAGTGACAATAAAGAACCTTTATTTTTAAGAGCGTATTTACAAGTTCCAGTGCATATTCTATTGAAAATGTCCTGCCATGTGCTATCAAGAAAGCACACATTTTCATTTTCTCTTAATTCCATTTAATTATTTTTCATTTGATCAATTACATTATAAACACTGATATAAATGAAAATGGCACAGAATTATCTGAACACTCATCTCCTGTCCTCCACTTGGTTTGAATTAACATTTACATTCTTGTAAACAGGAGCCTATACTTTATAAAAAGCTGTGGCTTTGTCAGCAAGTTGCTTATGTTAGTCTGTATTTCATAAATTCATTTACTGTTAAAATACTCAACTACGTTATACAAGAATTCATCTTCATTACTGAAGAAGTTCTTCTTTGGAGGCAGCAATAAGCAATTGCTGGTGACCCGCCAAAAAAAATCAAACAAAACATCAAGAGGAATCAGATCTGAACATGGTGACCTGACCTGTGAATTCCTCTATCGGACGGTCACAAACTCTTAACTTCTGCATCATCAAAACTTAATGAATGTTTTAGTTATGCCAAAGTCAGTATTATGTGTTTTAAATATATATATATATATATATATATATATATATATATATATATATATATATATATATATATAACATGCCAGAAACACATTAATCACTGCAATAATGATCCAATCTTAAGTATTTACTTTTACTTATTTAAATTCAGAAGGTTACTTTTGTTGTTGTTGACCAGGCAGTGTATATAATGTATTTAATTTTATGTATTTGCTATGAATTTAAGTTTGACATTTTCTGTTCCACCAATGAGAAAATAAAATAGTATTAAAAAAATTGTTGTTGGTTGATTGTGTTTGATCAATGTGTTTATAACCATTACTTACACTTTGTTAACCAAGCATATTATAATATTGTAGACACCCAAGGTCGTCTTTTTGGACAGGTCACATGATTTCAGTCATTAAACTCTACATGCCACAAGTGTACAGGTCAGCATAGTCTTGCCCGAGTCCTCTCCAGCCCTGCCTGTCTAGATCTGTACAGGGGGAACGTCCGTACGCATGTCTTTTTCATCAGTCACAGCAACATGTATGTGCATATTAGCAGTAGCAAGTCTTATTACTTGCTCTGCAACTGCATAAGCAAATCTAGTCCATCAAGACCAAACCTATAGTCACTTTTATTATAAGTTTCTTGTTTGCTATAAGATTTATTGAATTTTAAATTTATCTTTTAGTGGAAATGAAATATCAGAAATGTCTGTGAAAATGAATAGAAATAACACGAGGAAGCGAGGTCAGAATATTACTGATGTCTCATACAAGGAAAAATGAGAGGTAAAATATAGAGCCACTTTTATTTCAAGGCTATAATCACATCAGCTGAAACTGCGAACGAAGGACACTATTTTAGCAGCAGGTTTAAAACATTTTTTTCATAAGTTTCATAGTTTTTTCATCATTTAAGCAACTTTGTTGTATGCTTTCCCTATCCAGAGTTGACGTAAATAAATGCTTTCTTTCCTCTCTCAATGCATCTGTCCACCATGTCAAAATTTCACATTGTTCGAAAATGTCACTTCTTTCATTTAACTGACATCATAGAGACTGTAGTATAGGTGTTTTTCACTGCATATTCTGCAGCTGAGGTTTCATCTCAGACGAGCATTGATCTTAATACAAATGAAACTCGAAAAATTTGAATATCGTGCAAAAGTTATAATTTTGATGATTATGGCTTACAGCTTATGAAAACCCCAAATTCAAAATCTCAGAAAATTAGAATATTACATGAAATAAATTTAAAAAAGGATTTTATATACCGAAATGTCGGCACTCTGAAAAGTATAATCATGCATATGTATATAGTTATATATACTAAATATATTAGTTTCACCTTTTACTGAAATACATGAACTGTTGCACGATATTCAAATTTTTCGAGTTTCACTTGTATGTTGCTGAAACTGAAAAATTGGCATATTTCAATCAGTGACTTTAAGTAGATTACAGAACAATTTGACAAGATGTCTTTTCCCCCCCTCAAAGTCTCATGCTTTGCAGATTTGCCTCTCTAAACATCCAAGTACAATTATATGATTTATATTGCAACTGAAAGTTTAAAATTTTGTAATCATTTTATTATAAATGCCTTTCATAGAAAGGCCAACACGTTAACACAATCACAGATACTTGTATAACTTCATACTGTTACCACGGACTTTCTAAAAAGCGAGACATTTCCATATCTGTCTCCAGCATTTGGTGTGAGCTGCATCAGGAGACGTCAATCCTGATGCTAAACCTGGGCTCGAGCCCGTCCTAAAGGGTGTGTAACCCGCATCAGCTGCGGTGTGTAACTCGCATCAGCTGGAGTAGCTCAGGGTCAATGCTTGACCCCTCTTTTATCCGCAAGATCACTGAACCCAGTCATGCAAGCACATACAAGTGAGCTTCAGGATTTTCCCCATGCCGGTTAGGGTATGGGCTGGCCATGTTGTTAAAACCAGTTTTCAACAAACAAATGATTTAAATCGAGAAAAATAATATCGCTATTTTCTATGAGAGACCAATTTTCTTTGTGAATGAATGAATAAATAAATACTCTTCCTTAAAATACAGGTTGCGTAAGTCAAGACACTATTTGTTAAATTCCCAGCAGATTTTTTTTTTTAAAGGCCAATTGTTTCATGGATCCAAGACACTATGCATCCTGATAAAGTTCCCTTGGCTATGGAATTAAAATATTCCACATCATCACATTCCCTTCATCATACCTAGAGATTGGCATGGTTTTATTTCAGTTTGGCTAATAGCTAGTATGATTTGCATTGAGAGATGATCTTATGGAAAGTGCCCCATGCCAATCTCTAGGTATGATGAAGGGTGTGTGATGATGTGGGGATATTTTAATTCCAAAGGCCAAGGGAACTTTATCAGGATGCATAATATCCTGGATCCATGAAACAACTGGCTTTTGAAAATAAAAATCTGCGGACTCTATGGGAATTTAACATAGGGGTGTCCTGACTTATGCGACCTGTATTTTAAGGAAGAATATTTATTAACGATACATTATTCATTCACAAAGAAAATTGGTGTCCTTAAAGGTTGGATTTTTCCTAATTTTTTAAGGCATTAAGATCAATTTCCAAAATATGATGTTTTATTACACTTTTTAGTCAACTTTAGCATGAGTGTGTTCACTTATACTATCCACTGTACTTGCAAAAGTTGCTGTCTAGGCAAGGAGATAAACAGATGCATCAAAAAACAGAGACACAAAATGTACAAAATGAAACCTTCTGATGGCATATTGGAAAAATGTGCTTGTGGTGAGCTGTAGTTCTACTGAAACATTTATCCTTATACCCAAATCTCAGTTGTATTTAAAAGCTTGGCTTAAATATGAGCTTTAAATACAATGCTCATAAACTGCTGTTAGGAGAGCATTCTCTCTTAAAACAGACCCAGAAACAGTATTTGATGAGTGGATTATGCCTCAACTATCCAAAATGCACAGTGACAGGCTGGTGACCATCATCATACCCTTTTGTCTTCCCCCACCTGTAGCTACCAACAATAAAAATGAATAAATCAAAATTTTTCTTTATTTTATTTTGTATTTATTACAACAATCAGTGTGTACAGCATGAAGAACTAACAATGTGTCATATCCTAATATGGATTTTGACTTATATATATAGGAGAAATCACTCTATATATACACAGTACTGTGCAGAAGTCTTAGACACATTATTTTCACAAAAAAAAAAAAGTTTTAAGCCAGTTATTTATTTATTTTGCTGTAATGTGTCAGTAGGAAATATCAGTTTCCATTGATATTATATATATATATATATATATAAGTGCCATTAATTGTTATAATTCAGCGAGATTTTTGTATGCAGAATGAGTCTGACAACCGCCGTTATGATCTGATCTCACCATCATCGAGTCTGTCTGGGATGAAGAAACAGTGAAAACTGAGACAGACTAAATCCAGAAGAACTGCGGCAACGTCTCCAAAACACTTGAAGAAACCTTCCTGTTTGTGCATATGAAAATCTCACTGGATTATTACAATTAAAGGCAAAAGGAATGTTTGTAAATGCAGCCTTGAAAGAAAACGCTAACTTTAACCAGCCCAGATGCACAACTAAATAACATGCACATTAGGGTCTCTAGTTTGAGAGAAAGATCCCTCGACTCATTTGTAGCTCATCCAGCACCTTCATGTCAGAGAAAAAGCCACATAAAAATTATTGTCTGTGTGCAATTATTACTATTATTATTATACTACCAATAAAAGACAAATACTTGCCGGAAGACTAAAAACCATGCATGCCAACTAATGCAGTCCTTAGAGCTATTCTTTCAGCTCATTTCAGTTCCTTAAAATAGTGGCAGGAGCCAGAAAAAAACTAAAACTAGTAACTTGTATACAAACGTGTCTCTCCACATAAGGCAAACTAAAACAAGATTTCAGCAATCAAGAAATTTCAGAAATCAATATTTCTCATTTGTCATGTAGTGGGGGGGAGTCTGGGGACCTTGTTGTGACCTTCACATGAAGGATACAGCAAAGATGAATGTTTGAAATGATAAAGTTTCTCTTTACTAGGCTAGACATTTACTAGGCTGTTATGTGTATTTTCTTTACAACTGCTCCATCTGTTGGAAGAGTACAGTTATTGCAGTGACAAATTATTACAAGCATAACAATGTAAACAAATGTAGGCCTATTGTAAATGACAAATTCTAAACATAAGAAAAAAATAAATTATATAATTTAAAGCAGTTTGTTAGTTAACCAAAGTCTGTTTTAAATAACAACAAAATGTTGAAAATCTTTTTTAAAACAAAAGACTAAAAATGGAAATTAAAATTTTGACTTAAAACAGTAGTACTTCATTAGTAGTAAAGTTATTCCCCCACTTGCATGCATTCTTACACACATTGCGCAGCTGTGAAAGCTTGGCCCACAAAGGTGTTTGATGGTAGAGAAGACATTAGCTTGAACAGAAGCTGCAGTGTATCCCACCTGTGAGGTCAGCAATACTGCCTGAAGTTACCAGGCGTTTGAGAAAAACAGTCTCAGTTTGTACATTGTGCATGCCTTCCTTTAACATGGATGTCATTGGTCTGTCATCATAATAATGAAGAGGAGCCTCTTTCTGGCTGAGATTATAGCCAAAGCCTGCTAAACTCACTTCATCACATAAGTACGTTGCCAGGTTGAGAGCAGAGACTCCTATAGTAGGGACATTCTAGAGAGGGAACAAATTTAAAAAATACATTACCAGTCAAAAGTTTTGGATCGGTAAGATTTTTAATGTTTTTAAAAGAAGTCTCTTTTGCTCACAAAGGCTACATTTATTTGATTAAAAAAACAGTGTGTGTTCCTGTGATCAAAGCTGAATTTTCAGCATCATTACTCCAGTCTTCAGTGTCACATGATCCTTCAGAAATCATTCTAATATGATGATTTGATTCTCAAGAAACACTTCTCTTTATTATCAATGTTGAAAACAGTTATTTACATTTTTATTTCAGGATTCTTTGATAAATAGAACGTTCAAAAGCATTTATCTGAAATAGAATCTTTTGAAACATTAAACACTACTGTTCAAAAGTTTGGGGTCAGTAAAATTAGTATTTTATTCTTTGGGGGAAATAAATAAAATAAATCAATAATTTTATTCATCAAGGATGAATTAAATTGATCAAAAGTTACAGTAAATACATTTATAATGTTACAAAAGATTATATTTCAAATAAATGCTGTTCTTTGAAACCTATTTTTTTTTTAAATTTTACAACCATTTTCAACATTGATAATAATCAATAAAAATCAATATCAAAAAAGTTTTTTGAGCATCAAATCTGCATAGTACAATGATTTCTGAAGGATCATGTGACACTGAAGACTGGAGTAATAATACTGAAAATTCAGCTTCGATCACAGAAATAAATTACATTTTAAATTGTCATAATAATTAACAATATTACCGTTCTTGTTGTTGTTGTATTTTTAATCAAATAAATGCAGCCTTGGTGAACAGAAAATACTTTTTTTAAAAGCATTAAAAAATCTTACAGATTCAAAACTTTTGACTGGTAGAGTATGTATGTATATATATATATATATATATATATATATATATATATATATATATATATATAAATAAATATAGAAATAAATAAATATATATATATATATATATATTTTTTTTTTTTTTTTTTTGTCTCCTATAAAACAAATGAAAAGGAACTCACCTGGTCCCAGCCCCAGAGCCGTTCTCTAGCATCGGGATAGTGAAGTAGATCCGAGGACGTCTCCCTAATAATCTCCGGATTCAGGAGACGGAACTGGGAGGCCTTGATTGGAACACTCACTGGCACATTCTGCCAGAAAAACAGCCAGTCCCACAGCGACTGAAAAAATCAAACTTGATGTTCAGACTATATTGAGCAAGACTTTAAAAGGCAATCATCTAAACAAGTACTCACAATGGATGTCTTGGTGATCATCGCACGAAGCCAGTGGAAGTCCACAGACTTATAGATCACAGCCACATATTTGAATCCCATGACTGAATCCATATCTTCCCAAGCCTTAGGGCAGCTTTCAGGGTAACTCATCCTGATGGAGGTGCGGTTCCCAACATCTGCACTGAAATCTTGGACAGGACCACTGTTCAGTCTGCATAGAAACAAAGTTCCAAACATTTGGTTAGTGAGAAACTAAAAAAAAGGGTTAGAACACAGGAATAAAAAATAAAAAAACTATGAGAAATACAAGAAATACAAAACAAATTGCACATGAAGCCGCTTGGAGTGGCTACTAGGAGTGGGAATCACCAGTCACAACGATTCGATATTATCATGATTCTATACAATGCAAACAATAGATTATAACAATATTATAGCGATTTTAATTTTTTTTTCCATATGCTGAATATGGCAATAAAATATATTGTGATTTATTAACTTCTATAACTGGAAATGTCTGCATAAGTTTTTATCTAATAAAATAAAGTTCTCAGACTGTTCATTTCACATCTTCACATTCATCTCTTTAGTCCCTTTTAGTCGTATTTCAGGCATATTTTTTTAAATAATAATTACAGATGTCAAATAAGAATATTTGTTCAGTCAATTCAGTGTATTTGTTTTAACCAGTTTAACAAAGCTCACTATCACCCTACTGAACAAGTTAAAGATCTCACTATACACCTTTTCATTTATGAAATGTAATTGTGTATTTTAAGTTATGTTGTTCAGGAAGATACATACATTTTCCATTAACAAGATACTTAAAAGCGTGCAACTTGAGCGCTAGATGGTGCTATGGGGTTATTTTCGTTATGAAACAGCCCCTACACAATAACACAAGACAGTTTAATTTTAAAGGTGCAACAGGTGATTCTTTGTTACTTGACTCTCAGGTAATGATGATGCAGGCATTTTTAAATACCCTTCTCTATCCTCTCATCATAACAGACACCTTTTTACTGCTCACGCTGTCTTTCTTGTCAAAGAAAGTTTGTTGAAGTTTGTAGTTTCAATTAACTTGAAACTTTGACATTTTGTTCTACAACGTAAACCTCACACACTTGAACTGCCTTACCCATTTACATATTAGAAACATAGGTTTTCAAAAAATATAGAGACCTGCTTCAAAATTCAAGACATTGTAGAACAAAATGTCAAAGTTTTCCTCGGCTGATGACGTTTTATGTCCCCAACAACCTCTATAGTCCCATTTAGCATCTTGCTAGCAACCGCCTTTTGCAAGACAAAAGCTTTATAAAAATGTAAAAATATTAAATAAAATCACAAGAGAGTACTACTGATCTATTTTAAAGGCTATCGTAGAATAAAAAGTGAAAATATCTTGAGTTCCTGTATTCGATTTTTTAATAAATTAAATACACTGAACAAAATTATAAACGCAACACTTTTGTTTTTGACCCCATTTTTCATGAGCTGAACTCAAAGATCTAAGACTTTTTCTATGTACACAAAATGCCTATTTCTCTCAAATATTGTTCACAAATCTGTCTAAATCTGTGTTAGTGAGCACTTCTCCTTTGCCGAGATAAACCATCCACCTCACAGATGTGGCATATCAAGAGGCTGATTAGACAGCATGATTATTGCACAGGTGTGCCTTAGGCTGGCGACAATAAAATGCCACTCTAAAATTTGCAGGGTTATTGTATTGGGGGGGTCGGGGGGTGGTCAACAATGTTGACATCAGCAAACCGCTCACCCACACGACGCCATACACGATGTCTGCCATCTGCCCTCTACAGTGAAAACGGGGATTTATCCGTGAAGAGAACACCTCTCCAAAGTGCCAGACGCCATCGAATGTGATCATTTGCCCACTCAAGTTGGTTACGATGTCTCGACCTGACTGCAGTTCGTCATCGTAACCAACTTGAGAGGGCAAATGCAGATGAGCTTCCCTGAGACGGTTTCTGACAGTTTGTGCAGAAATTCTTTGGTTACGCAAACTGATTGTTGAAGCAGCTGTCCGGGTGACTGGTCTCAGATGATCTTGGAGGTGAAGATGCTGGATGTGGAGGTCCTGGGCTGGTGTGGTTACACGTTGTCTGCGGTTGTGAGGCTGGTTGGATGTACTGCCAAATTCTCTGTAAAGCCTTTGGAGACGGCTTATGGTAGAGATATAAACATTCAATTCACAGGCAACAGCTCTGGTGGACATTCCTGCAGTCAGCATTCCAATTGCACGCTCCCTCAAAACTTGCGAAATCCAGTGTTGGGAAAGTTCACTTTCTACATGAACTAGCTCAAAGTTCAGTTCACCAATTTTAAAATGAATTAGTTCAGTTCATAGTTCATATTTTAAAAATTTGAACTAGTTCATAGTTCTTATTTTCCATATGTTGCTGCGAGCTATTATTTTTCAAAAAATATTGCCACAGCCCATATAGAACCACAGACAGCAATTATTTTATCGGCGGGCAAAGGTTGCACAGAAATGTAAGATTTTTCCCCATCCTCACCGACCTTGTCATAAAACTCATTTAAATGATCATACAACGCCTCCTGGCTGCTTTTTGTTTTGATTACGCATGCGGCGTTGCGACACTGGTGGCTGGTGTTGCCAGATTGGGTGTTTTTTCCGCTACATATAAAGGCCTGTGTTTACGGTGTGTTTTAGCCGGGTTTTCGCCTGTGTAGCAAATTAGCTCTATGAAATATTAATAACCAATCATAACTTGTTATAATTGATTATGAATATTTGGGTCAGTTAATCGGATTAACTTGATGTAGCTACATTCACATTACAACCAATTTCTCAGTTCATCCTGTGAACCCTCAATATTGGTTATTAATTAATTAATAGAGATGTACATTTCTGGGGCATAGGAAATGTCTTTCTTACTTTACAGTACTACTTAGAGCAAGTAGTCAAGATCTATATGATTAGTGACTCCAGATATGAGATTGAGACACGGACAACTTTACGTGTGACATGAACAAGACTTTATTAACTAGACTAATTATTTAAATTTTTAGAACATAATTCTTTAAGGTAAATGAAAATTAGCACTTTGCTTCAATAGTCTGCAGTAATTTACAGAATTACAGTAATGAGAAAAAAAAGGTAGAAACTAAAAGTACATACTGTAATTCGAACAAATAATTAAGGGGCTAATCCTTTTAGCAGTGTGGGAAGGTGCCAAGTCCTGCTGGAAAATGAAGCCAGCATCTCCATAAAGCTAGTCTGCTAAAGGAAGCATAAAGTGCTGTAAAATGTCCTGGTAGACGGCTGCGCTGACTCTGGACTTAATAAAGCACAGTGGACCAACACCAGCAGATGACATGGCTCCCCAAACCAGAACAGACTGTGGAAACTTCACAGTGGACTTCAAGCATATTGGATTGTGTGCCTCTCCATTCTTCCTCCAGACTCTGGGACGTTGGTTTCCAAATGAGATGCAAAATTTGCTCTCACCAGAAATGAGGACTTTGGACCACTGAGAAACAGACCAGTTATTTTTTTCTTTAGCCCAGGTAAGACACTTCTGATGTTGTTTGTTGTTCTGGAGCGGCTTGTCCAGGATCCGTCTGTGTGTGGTGGCTCTTGATGCAGTAACTCCAGCCTCAGTCCACTCCTTGTGCAGCTCCCCCACACATTTGAATGGCCTTTTCCTGACAATCCTCTCCAGGCTGCGGTCATCCCTGCTGCTTGTGCACCTTTTTATTCCACACTTTCCCCTTCCACTTAACTTTCTATTAATGTGCCTTGATACAGCACTTGAGAACTTCCAACTTCTTTTACAATTACCTTTTGAGCCTTTCCCTCCTTGTGGAGGGTGTCAATGATGGTTTTCTGCACAGCTGTCAGGTCAGCAGTCTTCCCCATGATTGTGAATTCCACTGAACCATACTGAGAGACCAACTGACCCTTCGCTAAGCCACGCCCGAAAACCGCCACTGGCCAATCGTGTCTTAGCAACCGTAACTAGGCGCGGGAGGTCTGGCAAGCTTTGGAGCGAGGGAAACATGCCGAAGCGTTGTGCGTATGGAATGTGCAGATCTATTACCCGGTATCCTAAAAGTTTGGACGGGGAGTGTAATTTTTTTTCTTCCCGAAAATCTAAAAGCCAAGGTGAGAAAGGATGTGCGTGGATCAAGCAGGTGGGAGATCCCATTCACAACTAAGTGTCGACAGGATTAACAAAAACACATATTGCTTGGAAGTTGGAAATAATTACGGTTCTTTGTTCATAATGCACATGTTTTAACGTAAAATAAGACGTTTAAAGACAAGAGGGAGACTCACTGACATTAAAATATATTTCAGCATTTTGTTAATCGACGGCCTAACGTTACTACCCCTGACTGAGTAACTTTAACCCAATCCGATCGCGGCTCTCCCGGTGTTAGTGTTAGTAGAGGTGACCGGACCCTGAGGAAGATTGTGGAGAAGGACCGATTCCAGACCTTGGGGGACCTGCGGAAGCAGTGGACTGAGTCTGGAGTAGAAACATCCAGAGCCACCGTGCACAGGCGTGTGCAGGAAATGGGCTACAGGTGCCGCATTCCCCAGGTCAAGCCACTTTTGAACCAGAAACAGCGGCAGAAGCGCCTGACCTGGGCTACAGAGAAGCAGCACTGGACTGTTGCTCAGTGGTCCAAAGTACTTTTTTTCGGATGAAAGCAAATTTTGCATGTCATTCAGAAATCAAGGTGCCAGAGTCTGGAGGAAGACTCGGGAGAAGGAAATGCCAAAATGCCTGAAGTCCAGTGTCAAGTACCCACAGTCAGTGATGGTCTGGGGTGCCATGTCAGCTGCTGGTGTTGGTCCACTGTGTTTTATCAAGGGCAGGGTCAATGCAGTTAGCTATCAGGAGATTTGGGAGCACTTCATGCTTCCATCTGCTGAAAAGCTTTATGGAGATTAAGATTTCATTTTTCAGCACGACCTGGCACCTGCTCACAGTGCCAAAACCACTGGTAAATGGTTTACTGACCATGGTATTACTGTGCTCAATTGGGCTGCCAACTCTCCTGGCCTGAACCCCATAGAGAATCTGTGGGATATTGTGAAGAGAAAGTTGAGAGACGCAAGACCCAACACTCTGGATGAGCTTAAGGCCGCTATCGAAGCATCCTGGGCCTCCATAACACCTCAGCAGTGCCACAGGCTGATTGCCTCCATGCCACGCCGCATTGAAGCAGTCATTTCTACAAAAGGATTCCCGACCAAGTATTGAGTGCATAACTGAACATAATTATTTGAAGGTTGACTTTTTTTGTATTAAAAACACTTCTTTTATTGGTCGGATGAAATTTGCTAATTTTTTGAGGGTTTTCATGAGCTGTATGTAAAACAATAAAAGACCTGAAATATTTCAGTTGGTGTGCAATAAATCTAAAATATATGAAAGTTTAATTTTTAACATTACATTATGGAAAATAATGAACTTTATCACAATATGCTATTTTTTTTAGAAGGACCTGTATATATATATATATATATATATATATATATATATATATATATATATATATATATATATATATATATATGTGTGTGTGTGTGTGTGTGTGTGTGTGTGTGTGTTCACTAACAAGTCTAAAACAAGACTTTAGCCTTTCAACTGAAATTGCAATCAGCAGTGTTTGAAAAGCACAAGGCTGAAATCTATTCTGTTTTGAATGTGTGGTTCACAGTTTTGACAGCAGTGTGTTAGCCATTTGAACAAAGTGCTGTAAATCCACAGTGTTGTGCAGGTTGTGGTTAAAGTCATGGGATAAATGTTTAGAGTTTTGAAAACTGTGTTCAAGCAATGAAAAAGGAACTAGAGTTTGGTCCACATGAACTGCTGCGGTGCAGACTGTAGTTAGAGTTTTGCAAATGTAGCTCCAGTTGTGCTCGCTGTCGTTTAGCAATCGAAAAAAAAAACTGTTACAAATGGGGAACGAACCACATTCCTTTTTTGGGGTTGTAAAGTCTTATCAATGTAACAAGACACTGAGTTCTGCCAGTGGTGTTAGTTTCATAGTGATGTTAGTTTCGGGGGAAGTTACATAGACCTTTGTTGGGAGAGTGAGTTTGACGGACTATTCATTAAATATAATGAATAATTTGTTTGTGTGTGATTGGTCCAGACGCTACACCTGGAAGGCTCTACAGAAATCTGGCACCCTATTGAACGAAGTTAATCTGAGAGTGCAGCCGTTCACAGACACCAGAATGAACGAGTTCACAGTAACGTTCATCAGGCAGTAATACAGTAAGTTCAGTTCACCCAAAATATGAACGAGTTCATTAACTATTGTTCAATGAACGCGTTCAGGCACAACACTGGCGACATCTGTGGCATTGTGCTGTGTGATAAAATTGCACATCTTAGAGTGGCCCTTTTATTGTGGCCAGCCTAAGGCACACCTGTGCAATTAGGGATGGGACAGTGTGAAAATTTCATATCACGATTATAGTGACCAAAATTATCGTGATTATCAATATCACGGTTTGTAAAAAAGAGATGAAAGTGTTCAAAAAGAACTGATGCTCACACTGAAAACATTTCAACATGTTTTATATTTGAAAACCAACAAACAAAACAAGCAGCTCTATGCACTTTTTAAAGCAAGATTCTATTCTGTGGCATGTTCTTCCTTATAATAACCGTCATAACACAACACACATCCATGCATTTCAACGGACGCGCTCTCTCAGTTCATTCAAATAGAAGTTGCCATCTTGCGTCATTTCATTAGCGTCATGTGGATTTTACAGGTAAGATTTAAAAACATTAATCTCAATTCAATATGTCCCCGTAATTATGTGGTAAAAAAACAAAATCGGTGTAATAAGTGTACAATGAATATACATTATAATCTTTTGAATGTGAATCTTAATAGTCTTGTTTGAACTTGTTCGTTTCGTCTTTGGCTCAAAGCCACTTGCAGCGAACTTTTCTTCGCGGAAGCTTCACATTTATGTCAAGTGAGTGAGAAAATAATTCAACTCAAAACAACATTTTGTGCCCAATTATTTCCCAGACGTAGGTTTGGTGTTGAGGTCAAAGTTAACTTGCTTTGCGTTCGCTAGGCTATACAACAGTGTGTGATGGTCACACAAGACGACTCGGCAGATTTGAAGTGTTTCCCCCTATTGCAGCGACTTTTTTTGTGCATGTTCTGCAGACAGGGTGACCATCCTCGATTAAGTTTCACACAGGTCTTTTTTAAAAGCCAAAATATGACCACACCTCAGATTTAGTCCTCTTAAAAGGCTAAAAAATCTCCTGAGCACAGTCACTGCCTTCCGCCATTCCTTCTCGAATAAAAAAACAACAACAACGACGCTGCGCGCCTGCGTCAGACTGTTGCTGGCTGGACAGTTATTAAATGTTATTAAAATCGCGATAATCAATCACGGTTTTAATGAAAATTACATTTTAAATGATGATACTAACCGTCAGTACATTTTATTGTGGTTTATAGTGAAACCGGTAATCGTCCCATCCCTATATGCAATAATCATGCTGTCTAATCAGCATCTTGATATGCCACACCTGTGAGGTGGATGGATTATCTCGGCAAAGGAGAAGTGCTCACTAACACAGATTTAGACAGATTTGTGAACAATATTTGAGAGAAATTAGGCCTTTTGTGTACATATAAAAAGTCTTATATCTTTGAGTTCAGCTCATGAAAAATGGAGGCTGTTAAACAAAAGTGTTGCGTTTATAATTTTGTTCAGTGTAGTAAACTGTATTTTAAACTAATCACTATTTTAACATCTAACCTTACTTCTTTAGTAGGGGTGTCGAAATTAATAGTTTCTACGATGCATCGCGATGCAGATGAGGACGATTCGGTATCGGTTCAGTAATAGACCATAACCGGTTATACTGACGCTTTTCTGACGTCATTTGTCGCGTGTGTGCTTTGTCGCGGTAGCATACAATGGCAGAGGAGGCGAGACGCGTGTGCGAGTAATTAAAAATGCTCCGAATACTTTAAAAGCCAACATCTATTCTGGGCACATTTCGGCTCTAATGAACAACCTGGTAAGCACGACCTGGAGAAGACACGCGCTGTGCGCGCTCATGTCACGCACACATAGAGCTGATTTAAGTATCCGAACCCGATGGTCAAATTACAATTATTCTGTGTTGTTACGCGTGATTATAAATGGATGATCGTTACCTTCAACAGCGGGCTCACCGACGGTTGATGCGCGCATCTCTATGGTAACATTATACACTGATGAATGAGCGCTACTTTTAAATTAACATTTCTTTTCATTTCTAAAACAAAATTGATTTGACACAATTTAATTTACTAAATGGCATAAACAGGCTTTTACTCCCTTGAAATTTAAACTGGAATGTCACTGTTTCTGTCAGTGCGACTTCCCGAACAGGCGAACACGCGCGCGCGCACGCACACATCACTTTTGGAGTAAAAATTTAAATTGCAGATGCAGTGCACCGCGATATCGAATTGAACTGAATCGATGACATGATAATCGTAATTGAACCGAACCGTGAGACCAGTGTAGGTTCACACCCCTATTCTTTAGGCCTAAAATTCTAACATTTGAACAAAATGTACTCTGTGTCTGAATTGTATCCGTTTATGGCAAAAGATGGATGTCTAGTTTCATAAATTCGTGACTTTGAGTAACAAAGTGAACCAACGAAGAAAACAGAGTTTGCTTCTACCTAGTAACAGAAGGGTTTGTATGGAAGTAAAATAATGCCAATTGTTTTTGAAACAAAAAGCTTGTTGAATTGTACTACTTGAAAAAAATATGCATTGAATTAACCCTGTTTGTATTTTAATGCATTGTATTTTTAGGGTTTGCATTTTTATGGGCTGAAATTTAGCATGGTTGAATATTTAAGCTGTGAATATTTAAATTCAAAACATTTCAAACACATTTTCATTAGTAAAATTTCAATGATCCATATTCACCTTTCATATTTCACTTCCAAAATATTCAAACTGATTAAAAATACAACCTATAATATTCAACAGGTGGTTTTCGGTCCATTTTATTTCGCTTTGCGAATTCGCTTCCACAAATTCAGTGGTTCAAATTCGACAGTAAATTCAACTTTGACGTCCAGGAACTGCAGGAAAAGCAGAAGACTACCGAGCATAATCTCCATCTGATGTTAGTCGACCTCACCAGAAGGGGGTGCAAGCGCGTGTTGTTGACGAAGACCAGAGCAACAGTTAGAGCAAGCCATTCATTCATAAAAACTCATTTACAACAATTGAGCATGCATTAAGTTTTGATGTGATGTGCATTAAGTTGTGATGATTATCTTGGTCAGTATATATGCGGAAAAGATGATAAAGGCACAAAAGCTGTTTTTATGTTTCATTCATTAACTTCATTGTTACTTTCCCTGTGTAGCCTTACATGTTATCAACTTTTTCTACCATGAACGGGATTATAATCGGTTTCCCTCAATACCTCATCATACTCAAGGATTCTCCTTCCATCAGGACAAAACGCTTAACGTAGCTTAATGGACTAGTACAGTGATATAAAAGACCAAACTCGCACCTTATTAGGGAAGTATGCCTACATACATGATTAATCTGGGAAGGGTTATAGCACTTTCATATTGTTGTCCTATATTGTTAGTTTAACTGTAACTTAAGTCGCTTTGGCAACTTAAAAAGCGTCTGCTTAATGACTAAATGTAAAATTGGCTCGACATTCGCACATTTTGGGACCGTCTCTAAAGTAACATTGGTAGTCCTATAGGCCTAAACGTTTCTAACTTCAATTTATTTGAATAAATTGCGCATTATGCCTGACATAACCTGCAAGTCGTTCTCTTCAAATGCTATTGAAGTTAGAAACGTGTATACCAATGTCGTATGTAACTTTAGAGACGGTCCCTAAATGTGCGAATGTCCAATGTCAAGCCAATTTATGCCAGTATCACTGAGAAACGCGCAGCTTTAAACTTTGTGCGTTAAGTTAATATTCTGAGTCCTTCTGCTTGCCTGCGAGTTTGGTCTTTTATATCACTGTATTAGTCCATTAAGCTACGTTAAGCGTTTTATATGTCCAGCAGGGGAATCCTGACGTATTGAGGGAAACCCTAGCCCTACTGCATGCAGCACAATCGCCTCAATATAAGGTTGAGGCAACTAAACAACCAGTTAAATTTACTGTCGAATTTGAACCACCAAATTTGTGGAAGCGAATTTGCAAAGCGAAATAAAATGGACCGAAAACCGCCTGTTGAATATTATAGGTTGTATTTTTAATCAGTTTGAATATGTTGGAAGTGAAATATGAAAGGTGAAAATGGATCATTGAAATTTTACTAATGAAAATGTGTTTGAAATGTTTTGAATTAAAATATTCACAGCCTAAATATTCAACCATGCTAAATTTCAGCCCATAAAAATGCAAGCCCTAAAAATATAATGCTTTAAAATACAAGCAGGGTTAATGCAATGCATATTTTTTTCAGGTAGTACAATTCAACAGGCTTTTTGTTTCAAAAACATTTGGCATCATTTTACTTCCATAGGTTTGTATATGAGGAACCAATAAAATTGTAGGTTTTCACTTTTTGAAAGTGTCGACTGGAGATGCCTCAGTTAAACTTAAGTCAGGTGCGTAGGGGAAATATCTACAACATTCCCCACAGACCTTATTTCAAGCACTCAACCAAAAACCCATTAAAAAAACCCTTTGGCTGTGTTCGAAATCGCCCCCTATAGCCTATATACCCTTGAACAGGGCACTTTTTGAGGGGACAGCCAATTGTAGTGGTGTCCAAAACCATAGTGGACATTAGAGCGCACTCAATCACAATGCACTGCAATAATGATTGTACAACTGGGCTGTGTTTGAAATCGACCCTATACCCTCAATCAATATTCCCTACTTCACTCCACTAATATAGTTCACTTGAAGGAGTGAATGAAAACAAGTGAGTGAATTCGGACAATGAGACCTGCCGCTTTTGCATAGTTTGTGCTTCACAAACTGGCAGCTCCAGTAGTAATGAAAAGATTTATCTTGAACTCTGCCATGGAAACTAGCATGTATAAACCTTAATTAAACTGTTCAATAATCAGGTATTTATACCTGTATGATATTATGTTGTACCCACATTAGACCAGTGGTTTGGAAAAGGAATGATTGATTCAGTTGCAGGCGACACCTTCTTGTCAGATGTAGGAATTAACTAATTAATTCACTCATTCGTTTTCATTTACTCCTTCAAGTGAACTATATATGTGAAGTTATGTAGGCAATAGTGAATGAGGGTAAAGGGGGCGACTTTGAACACAGCCATTGAGGCCTAAGGATGACAGAACCGGAAGTGCTAAAATGCTAACTCGGTTCAAGTTTTTGTCTACAAAAATACCTCATTTCTCTCTATTGGTGTAGATGCTTGAGGCAGGAACATGCCTTTATTGTACGCCTTTATAAATGATAAAGCGGTTACACTTTATTTTAAGGTGTCATTGTTACAGTGTAATTATAGCGCTTTTCATATGTACTACAGTACACCCAAAGCGCTTTACAATCATATCACGGAATCTCTCCTCAACCATATCCAGTGTGTAGCACACACTTGGATGATGCGATGGCAGCCACAGTACAATGGCGCCAGTGCGCTCACAACTCACCAGCTATAGGTGGAGAAAGGAAAGAGAGTACTACAGGGTTAGGCTAGGATTAGGCTGACGGTTAGTTGAATGTAATTATGCATAATGTACTGTTATTACTATGGTACATGTTACATATGTAACAAGGACACTGTAAAATAAGGTGTTACTGATAAAGCAATAAATGTACATATCATTTCTCTGCTGCTTTTTTAAACTTTCTTTTATGCACAAAATTCAATTTTTTTATTTGTTAGTTATATAACTTAAGTTATATTAAGTTATATATATATATATATATATATATATATATATATATATATATATATATATATATATATATATATATATATATATATATATATATATATATATATATACATATAACATTATCAAAAGTTTAACTATATCGTCCAGCCCTAGAGGTCCTTTAGCTAAAATCACATAAAAATTAATAGGAACAGGCTCTCACCTGATGATGATATCAAACTGATTAAGAAGAGGTCCAAGTCCTAATCCTTTCAGTATCCCTCCATTTCCAATCACAACACATCGATGACAATCTCGCACTCCATGTCTCGATTCAGAAGAGGCTGGTAGGAGGTTCAAGATTTCCTGAAGCTTGTTCTTCATATTCATGAAACCAAATGGTGGGGGATACTGGAATATTTGTTCATTTAAATGAGTGTTCTTGTCCAAAAAGGGCTCTACCACCGGTGTGGAGCTGTAATGTTCAGGTTTCATTCTCTGTCGGGCAAAAGAAGGTCTGCATTCTTTGGCCAGAATCTCTCTGACATAGGAATGGATGCGCTGTAATTGAAAAACAGTCTTTAAAGGAATAGTTCAATTACAAAATGAAAATTCTGTCATCATTTACTCACCACCACCCAAGTTGTTTCTAACCTGTATGAATTTCTTTCCTCTGCTGAACACAAAAGAAGATATTTAGAAGAATGTCGGTAGCCAAACAGTTGATGTACCCCATTGATTTCCATAGTATTTTTTTTCCTACAATGGAAATCAATGGGGCCCATCAACTGTTTGGTTACCGACATGCTTCTAAATATCTTCTTTTGTAGCTGAAATAAATGGCCTTACGTTGAAATGGCCATTTAGCGCCACCATCTTTCTACAGTAGCCCTAAACGGACAAACTGCTCTACGGAGCGCGTTTCTTCACTTTGTTCTTCATGCAAAGAAGCTAGCTTCATTGCTTAACTGGCTACTCTGCGGTCTCAGTCGACGACATCTTTTCATGTTGGCCACCGTAACTTCTGTTGGTTGCAATTCGCAACCTCACTGCTAGATGCCGCTAAAATTTACACACTGCACCTTTAAGGGATTTTTGGTATTATAAACATTAAAACACAAACAGTATGAATCTCGGTAAAGCTGCTTCAAAACAATGCATAATTGTGAAAAGTGCTAACCAAAGTTAACTCGACTGTTTCCTCTATAATATTGAAGTGATTTTTCATCTGGTCCTGGGAATTTTTAAGTGCAGACAAGGAAAGTTTATATGGTGAAAACCCTCGACCCAGTAATGTAGGTGAAGGAGAGCAGGGGAGAGCAGATGATGGAGATCAGGATCCAGTTTAATAAAAGAGAATAGTAATTTAAAAAATAAAAAATTAAAACTCAAACACCAGGGAACCAAGTTTATCGTGGGGTCCTCCAACACACAGGGTTCCAGTCGTGAAACGGGAAACAGGAAGGTGTTATAACTTCATCTGTATGTTCGTTGAAGGAGACTGATCACATGGACGTGACTATTGTGTGTAAAACCCAATTTGTTTTTTTAACTTTGTCAGACTAATATCAAGACAAGGCAGATGTAGACCAACGTAAGGATTCTTAATATCTTATACTGTTGACATGTTCAATAATCTTTTCGGATGCTTTTGAGACTCTACATTAGATGGTAATAATCTAATTTAATTGCATGAAACTCGACACACACATTAGAGTTGTCTACTAGTAGACATGGGCAAAGCCTTAGAAATGGGCGTGTAGAATGGGCTCTATAGCGCCACCTTTTGACTAAAGTTGGGAGAAAAGTTTACCTACAGTCACCTAACTCGCTACATATACAGTATTGTTCTCATCGAGCCGGACAACTTTCTGATTTACAGTCATTAGCTTCGACCAACAGGAAGTCAGATATTTTAATTTGAATGTGGATTTTTTAAATAAAAAGGCATTGTATTTTTAACTCCATGCACATCAAACTTTCGGAACATTATGACAATACATTGAAGATGCTAAATTGAGAACGGACATTGGATATCTGTAACAGTGTTGCAATGGCGAGGGATTAAATCAATGTTAAAAAAAGGGAAAAGGGGGCATCTCATATCTTATAAACAATAAATTATACACCATTTATTTTTATATAAAATACAATTATTAGAAAAACTAAGTTTTTGTGTGAGAACGCAAGGCACGCTTTGTGCTGCCGCTTCACGCTGGTACCTGTCTGTCTGCTTTTGTTGACTGTTATGTTTGTTTTTGGATTTGTTTTTCTGGGAATCAACATTCTTGGATTATTTCCTGGACTACTTTACACAGTCAAAAAGTTTTGGATAACTGAACCGGGCAGTCTCTGTGATCCTGTCACACAGATCGGCCCTCTCCATTCCTATCCTTATATCCCTCTCGACATCTGATACAGAGTCTCTACACTCTCTTTATCTTTTTGTTACCTCGCTACATACACCGTTCGCAGAAGAAACTTCGGATTTATCACTGCTTGTCTTCAAATAATATTACAGTTGTCTGTACCAATAATAATAATAATAATAATAATAATAATAATAATAATAATAATAATAATAATAATACATTTAATTTATAGGTGCCTTTCATGGCAGTCAAGGACACCTAACAAAAACCAAAAAGGAGTATGTAATGTCATTGTGTAATGAACAGAAACTGCTCTTTGTAAATAATTGGAATCTGTTCTGGCAGCGACCTAGGCTCTACCGTGCTGATGGAGTGCACCCCCGCAGAATCGGAGCGGCTGTTCTGTCGGACAACATCTCCAAGACGTTACACACCATATGACTAGTAAGTCAAAGTCCAAATCACAGTCTTTGCTGTCCCAACTTAATTGATATTAGTAGTGTAGAACATTATATAGAAACTGTGTCTATTCCTCGTTTAGTGAGGCCAAACAATAAATCTACTGTAGGATCTAGGAAAATTCTTATTGTAATTAATCCAGCAAATCTCAATATCAGTGAACAAAAACAATTTCTAAAGCTAGGTCTTCTAAACATTAGATCGCTCACACCTAAGGAGGTTATTGTAAATGAAATGGTCACAGATAATAGTTTCGATGTATTTTGCGTCACTGAAACCTGGCTTAAACCAAATGATTATTTCGGTCAAAATGAGTCTACTCCACCAGGATACTGTTATAAGCATGAGCCCCGTCTGATCGGTCGTGGCGGCGGTGTTGCAACAATCTATAGAGATATTCTAAATGTTACTCAGAAAACAGGTCACAGGTTTAATTCGTTTGAAGTACTTATGCTAAATGTTACGCTCTTAGATGTAAGAAAGAAATCCCTATTATCTCTAGCCTTGGCTACTGTATATAGACCTCCAGGGCCCTATGCTGATTTCCTAAAAGAGTTTGCAGAGTTTCTCTCAGATCTATTGGTCAAAGTCGATAAAGCAATAATTGTTGGAGATTTTAACATACACGTAGATAACACAAATGATGCGTTAGGGGCTGCGTTTACAGATTTATTAAACTCCTTTGGGGTCAAGCAAAACGTCAGTGGTACCACTCATCGTCTAAATCATAAACTAGATTTAATTATATCATATGGAACCAATCCAACCGATATAGATATTGTACCGCAAAGTGATGATGTCACTGATCATTACATGTTAACTTGCATAATACGTACTGCTGAAATTTGTCATGTTGCGCCAGGTTATCGACCAGGCAGAACAATCCTTCCAACCACTATAGATAGATTCTCAAATAGCTTACCTGATCTATCTCAGCTGCTCAGTGAACCCAAACAAACAGATGAACTAGAGGAAATGACTAGCAGTTTGAGCACCATTTTCTCTTGTACACTAGATTTTGTTGCACCAATTAGATTAAAAAAGGTTAGAGAGAAAACTAGCACCATGGTACAACAGTGCTACGCATGTTATCAAGAGAGAAACTCGTAACTTAGAGCGTAAATGGAAACAAACTAATTTAGAGGTCTTCAGAATCGCGTGGAAAGACAGTATGTCACGTTATAAAAAGGCTCTAAAAGCAGCCAGGGCTGAGCATCTCCGCAAACTAATAGAAAATAACCAAAATAATCCAAGGTTTTTATTCAACACCGTAGCTAGACTAACAAATAAAAATCACCAGAGCAAAATATTCCGTTACAGTATAGTAGTAATGATTTTATGAATTTCTTCAATGAGAAAATAGAAAGCATCAGAAACACAATTGTAAATGTACAATCTTTTATGGTGTCTTATGATTCAGCCTCAATTATCGCCCCTCAAGAACAACTACACCGCTTTACAACTATAGGACAGGAAGAGTTAAATAAACGTATCATTGCATCTAAACCAACAACATGTTAATTAGATCCAATACCCACTAAACTACTGAAAGAAGTGTTACCTGTAGTGGAAGAGCCTCTACTCAATATTATTAACTCGTCTTTATCTTTAGGTCATGTTCAAAGCATATTCAAACTGTCAGTAATAAAACCTCTCATTAAGAAACCGCAATTAGATCCAAATAACCTTGCAAATTACAGACCCATCTCAATTCTTCCATTTATGTCTAAAATACTAGAAAAAGTTGTTTCTGATGCAGAAAAGTTAGTCCATGCATTCATGAACTCGAGACTAGATTACTGTAATACTTTATTAGCTGGCTGTCCTGCATCCTCAATAAACAAGCTACAGTTAGTGCAAAATGCAGCTGCTAGAGCTCTTACTAGGTCAAGAAAATATAATCATATAACACCAATTTTATCATCTCTACACTGGTTACCTAGTAAGTTCCGTATCAATTACAAAGTACTACTACTGACCTATAAAGCCCTAAATGGTTTAGCTCCTGTGTATTTAATGGACCTTCTATCGCCCTACAATGCATAGCGTTCTTTAAGATCACTAAATTCGAGGCTTCTGGTCATTCCTAGGATATCTACGTCCACTAAAGGAGGGAGGGCGTTCTCACATTTAGCTCCTAAACTCTGGAATAACCTTCCTGATATTGTTCGAGGCTCAGACTCGCTGCCCCGTTTTAATACTAGATTAAAGACGCATCTCTTTAGCCAAGCATTCACATAATGCTTACCTTTATACCACTGTTGAATCAGATCGAATGCATTAATATTATGAACAGCAGCTATGCTAATTATCTCCCATCTGCTCTTCTGCTGTTATCTCGGGACGCTAGTCCCGAGGTAAATGGCGTTCGTCAGCTCCAGTTTGTATCCAGCCTCTCACGGAGACCTCAGATGCCCCAACACCTGCGATGAGACGACTCGACGCCTGTGAAGAGACGACTCGACGCCTGTGAAGAGACGACTCGACGCCTGTGAAGAGACGACTCGACGCCTGTGAAGAGACGACTCGACGCCTGTGAAGAGACGACTCGACGCCTGTGAAGAGACGACTCGACGCCTGTGAAGAGACGACTCGACGCCTGTGAAGAGACGACTCGACGCCTGTGAAGAGACGACTCGACGCCTGTGAAGAGACGACTCGACGCCTGTGAAGAGACGACTCGACGCCTGTGAAGAGACGACTCGACGCCTGTGAAGAGACGACTCGACGCCTGTGAAGAGACGACTCGACGCCTGTGAAGAGACGACTCGACGCCTGTGAAGAGACGACTCGACGCCTGTGAAGAGACGACTCGACGCCTGTGAAGAGACGACTCGACGCCTGTGAAGAGACGACTCGACGCCTGTGAAGAGACGACTCGACGCCTGTGAAGAGACGACTCGACGCCTGTGAAGAGACGACTCGACGCCTGTGAAGAGACGACTCGACGCCTGTGAAGAGACGACTCGACGCCTGTGAAGAGACGACTCGACGCCTGTGAAGAGACGACTCGACGCCTGTGAAGAGACGACTCGACGCCTGTGAAGAGACGACTCGACGCCTGTGAAGAGACGACTCGACGCCTGTGAAGAGACGACTCGACGCCTGTGAAGAGACGACTCGACGCCTGTGAAGAGACGACTCGACGCCTGTGAAGAGACGACTCGACGCCTGTGAAGAGACGACTCTACGCCTGTGAAGAGACGACTCGACGCCTGTGAAGAGACGACTCGACGCCTGTGAAGAGACGACTCGACGCCTGTGAAGAGACGACTCGACGCCTGTGAAGAGACGACTCGACGCCTGTGAAGAGACGACTCGACGCCTGTGAAGAGACGACTCGACGCCTGTGAAGAGACGACTCGACGCCTGTGAAGAGACGACTCGACGCCTGTGAAGAGACGACTCGACGCCTGTGAAGAGACGACTCGACGCCTGTGAAGAGACGACTCGACGCCTGTGAAGAGACGACTCGACGCCTGTGAAGAGACGACTCGACGCCTGTGAAGAGACGACTCGACGCCTGTGAAGAGACGACTCGACGCCTGTGAAGAGACGACTCGACGCCTGTGAAGAGACGACTCGACGCCTGTGAAGAGACGACTCGACGCCTGTGAAGAGACGACTCGACGACTGTGAAGAGACGACTCGACGCCTGTGAAGAGACGACTCGACGCCTGTGAAGAGACGACTCGACGCCTGTGAAGAGACGACTCGACGCCTGTGAAGAGACGACTCTACGCCTGTGAAGAGACGACTCGACGCCTGTGAAGAGACGACTCGACGCCTGTGAAGAGACGACTCGACGCCTGTGAAGAGACGACTCGACGCCTGTGAAGAGACGACTCGACGCCTGTGAAGAGACGACTCGACGCCTGTGAAGAGACGACTCGACGCCTGTGAAGAGACGACTCGACGCCTGTGAAGAGACGACTCGACGCCTGTGAAGAGACGACTCGACGCCTGTGAAGAGACGACTCGACGCCTGTGAAGAGACGACTCGACGCCTGTGAAGAGACGACTCGACGCCTGTGAAGAGACGACTCGACGCCTGTGAAGAGACGACTCGACGCCTGTGAAGAGACGACTCGACGCCTGTGAAGAGACGACTCGACGCCTGTGAAGAGACGACTCGACGCCTGTGAAGAGACGACTCTACGCCTGTGAAGAGACGACTCGACGCCTGTGAAGAGACGACTCGACGCCTGTGAAGAGACGACTCTACGCCTGTGAAGAGACGACTCTACGCCTGTGAAGAGACGACTCGACGCCTGTGAAGAGACGACTCGACGCCTGTGAAGAGACGACTCGACGCCTGTGAAGAGACGACTCGACGCCTGTGAAGAGACGACTCGACGCCTGTGAAGAGACGACTCGACGCCTGTGAAGAGACGACTCGACGCCTGTGAAGAGACGACTCGACGCCTGTGAAGAGACGACTCGACGCCTGTGAAGAGACGACTCGACGCCTGTGAAGAGACGACTCGACGCCTGTGAAGAGACGACTCGACGCCTGTGAAGAGACGACTCGACGCCTGTGAAGAGACGACTCGACGCCTGTGAAGAGACGACTCGACGCCTGTGAAGAGACGACTCGACGCCTGTGAAGAGACGACTCTACGCCTGTGAAGAGACGACTCGACGCCTGTGAAGAGACGACTCTACGCCTGTGAAGAGACGACTCGACGCCTGTGAAGAGACGACTCGACGCCTGTGAAGAGACGACTCGACGCCTGTGAAGAGACGACTCGACGCCTGTGAAGAGACGACTCGACGCCTGTGAAGAGACGACTCGACGCCTGTGAAGAGACGACTCGACGCCTGTGAAGAGACGACTCGACGCCTGTGAAGAGACGACTCGACGCCTGTGAAGAGACGACTCGACGCCTGTGAAGAGACGACTCGACGCCTGTGAAGAGACGACTCGACGCCTGTGAAGAGACGACTCGACGCCTGTGAAGAGACGACTCGACGCCTGTGAAGAGACGACTCGACGCCTGTGAAGAGACGACTCGACGCCTGTGAAGAGACGACTCGACGCCTGTGAAGAGACGACTCGACGCCTGTGAAGAGACGACTCGACGCCTGTGAAGAGACGACTCGACGCCTGTGAAGAGACGACTCGACGCCTGTGAAGAGACGACTCGACGCCTGTGAAGAGACGACTCGACGCCTGTGAAGAGACGACTCGACGCCTGTGAAGAGACGACTCGACGCCTGTGAAGAGACGACTCGACGCCTGTGAAGAGACGACTCGACGCCTGTGAAGAGACGACTCGACGCCTGTGAAGAGACGACTCGACGCCTGTGAAGAGACGACTCGACGCCTGTGAAGAGACGACTCGACGCCTGTGAAGAGACGACTCTACGCCTGTGAAGAGACGACTCGACGCCTGTGAAGAGACGACTCGACGCCTGTGAAGAGACGACTCGACGCCTGTGAAGAGACGACTCGACGCCTGTGAAGAGACGACTCGACGCCTGTGAAGAGACGACTCGACGCCTGTGAAGAGACGACTCGACGCCTGTGAAGAGACGACTCGACGCCTGTGAAGAGACGACTCGACGCCTGTGAAGAGACGACTCGACGCCTGTGAAGAGACGACTCTACGCCTGTGAAGAGACGACTCGACGCCTGTGAAGAGACGACTCGACGCCTGTGAAGAGACGACTCGACGCCTGTGAAGAGACGACTCGACGCCTGTGAAGAGACGACTCGACGCCTGTGAAGAGACGACTCGACGCCTGTGAAGAGACGACTCGACGCCTGTGAAGAGACGACTCGACGCCTGTGAAGAGACGACTCGACGCCTGTGAAGAGACGACTCGACGCCTGTGAAGAGACGACTCTACGCCTGTGAAGAGACGACTCGACGCCTGTGAAGAGACGACTCTACGCCTGTGAAGAGACGACTCGACGCCTGTGAAGAGACGACTCGACGCCTGTGAAGAGACGACTCGACGCCTGTGAAGAGACGACTCGACGCCTGTGAAGAGACGACTCGACGCCTGTGAAGAGACGACTCGACGCCTGTGAAGAGACGACTCGACGCCTGTGAAGAGACGACTCGACGCCTGTGAAGAGACGACTCGACGCCTGTGAAGAGACGACTCGACGCCTGTGAAGAGACGACTCGACACCTGTGAAGAGACGACTCGACGCCTGTGAAGAGACGACTCGACGCCTGTGAAGAGACGACTCTACGCCTGTGAAGAGAGGACTCAACGCGGGCGATATGTTATGCCCTAAATTACTACATGATTAACTAACTGTATTTTTCCTTTGTACATTTCTGAAATGCACTTTCTGTAAAGCTGCTTTGAAACAATATGTATTGTGAAAAGCGCTATACAAATAAATTTGAATTGAATTGAATATGAACAAGATCTACAGTAGAAGATATGAAGGAGCCAAATGCTTTGTAAGTTAAAAGTAAAATTTTGAAGTAGAATTTAACTGGGAGCCAATGCAAATTTTGTAAAACAGGAGAAATACGTTCAGAAATTGAAGCTTTGGTAATTACTCGAGCTGCAGCATTTTGTACCAACTGTAATTTGAAAAAGCCCATGAAACAAAACATTACAATAATCGATTTGTGATATTACAAGAGCATACACAAGCGTAGCAGTATTCTTGAGTGAAAGGACAGGATGCAGACAATTTATATTCCTAATATGGAAGAAAGCAGAACGGATAACACGGTTAAAATGAGCTTCAAAAGACAGTTCTATCAAGAATGACACCCAAACTTTTAACCTGATTAGAAAGGGGAACAAAGCAATTATCTATACCACTGAAGACATATTTTGACTTGTGAAAGGTGCCTATAAATAAAATGTATTATTAACTAGACTGGTTCCATCTACTCGTGCCTCATCCTGGTTCACTCCTGAACTTCGAAAGATAAAAACTGAGGGTCGCCACCTAGAAAGACTATACAGGAAAAATGGACTCACTGTGCACTCTCTGGCTTTTAAAGAACATTTGCTCAACTACCGTACAGCCCTCAACGATGCAAGATCCTCTTATTTCTCCTCTACCATTAGGACTTCCACGTGAAGGCCCAAATCCTTATTTGCTATAGTTAACAAACTCACTAATCCACCACAACGTTGCACCCTTCATTACACATATGATTAAATGTAGTTTGGCTTCCGCCATTGTCCTAGCAGAATTAAAAAAACTAAAAAAATATTTACAAATACATGGACAATTACAGGCCAATATCTAATTTAACATTCTTAAGCAAAATCCTTGTAAAGGTTATGGCTTTGCAATTGCGATCATATTTAGATGCTAACGGTCTTTTTGAACCTTTTCAGTCAGGATTTCGCCTATCTCATAGCACTGAAACTGCTCTTCTTCGAGTGGTTAACGACATTCTTTTGTCTGTGGATTCAGGGCTAATAAACATCTTGATGCTTCTAGATCTAAGCGCTACATTTTACACAGTCTGCCATGAAATACTGAGCTCTCGGCTTTCTGATATCGGCATCACTGGTTCCGCTCTTTCCTGGCTCATTTCCTATATCAGCGACAGAAAGTACTATATCACAATACTAGGGTATAGATCTGCCACTGCTTATCCATCTATCTATCTATCTATCTATCTATCTATCTATCTATCTATCTATCTATCTATCTATCTATCTATCTATCTATCTATCTATCTACATACACACACACTTGGTGACATCATACGCAGGCATGGACTTGACATTCTGGACTTGACATTCCCATCATCTATGCTGATGACATTAAAATTTATCTTACCACCAGCTCCGATAGGCTTTCCCTGCCTGACTCACTCACTGCATGCATATTCTCAAATTAAATAATAAAAAACTGAGATATAGGGGATTGCCTCTGCTGCCTCAGTCCTTTGATATTGATAGAGTTCATGTTAAGCCTTCGTCATCTATTCGTAACCTTGGTGTCTTAATCGACTCAGCTCTATCTTTTGGCTCTCATATTTCTTCTCTTGTTAAAAACTCTTTTTTTCCATCTTCTTAAAATTGCACGTCTTCGATCTTCTCTCACTTTAGCTGATACCGCAGGGCGGTAGGTGTAAAGTAGATCAGACAGATATGGAGGTGCAAGAGAGTGGTCTGGGGTGTTCACTGATATGCTCACACAAAAATCACTGCAAAAGATGCTTTTCAACAGGTGTTTTACCATTCGTTGTAAAACTGTGGACCTATTTTTCCAAACGCCTCACAACCGGACACCCTTCCGTTGAGAGCTTGAATAATAGACACTCCAGCCCAGTTGGTGGCGATAATGCACCTTTGCCAATGTTTGGATAGCGTAGCCTACGATACCGCGACTGGAAGACTACAGAACGAATACAAACATCCCATTTCCGTTTCCGCGGCGTGGTAATACCGTACCTCACAGAACATCCAAAACAAGTCAATGGAGTTGGACAAAAACTACGATAAAACCTGTTGGAAAGCATCTTTTGCAGTGATTTTTGTGTGAGCATATCAGTGAACACCCAAGACCACTCGGTGAGTTTCACGTCTTTGTAAGCTAAAGTTTAATGCATTTTATGAATGATTGTTCCAGTGCCCCTATGAAACCATTGTGTAGGTGGGGGGTGCTAATAGAGAAACTGAAAATTCTCGGGACAGCAGCATTTGTCCAAATTTCAATCTTAACCGTTCTATTTCATCAGAAACAATCTTAAAACAGGGCTCTAAGTGTAAAATACCGAACTTGTCCTTTAATTCATGCATTAAATAACACCACGTCTGGATTATTGCAATGCTCTATTTCTTGGTCTGCCCAAAAAACTTTTTACAAGATTACAGTATGTTCAAAACTCAGCAGTTCTCACCTCCACTAGGCGTTCTGCTCACATTACTCCTCTGCTTCATGACCTTCACCGGCTACCCGTGGCATCACGTATTCACTTAAAGGTATTACTTCAAACGTTTAAGGCATTAAATGGTGTTGCACCTTGTAGGATTACAAATTTATTTAAATGTTTAATTTAGATTTCCAATACAATAGTATTTTATATTGAGAAAGTTTAGAAATGATGAGACCAGGAAATCTCTGCAAACGGTAGGGGTTCTCAGCGAGATATTCCTGACTGTCCCATCTCAGTACGAGAAGGCTAGGCTTTTCCTGTTCTCGTTGTTTACCGGGGGAAGAGTCATGCTGAGCAAGTTTGAACACCTGTTATTTTATTACTGAGACCATTTGTCTCATCTCAGTACGAGAAGTCTATGCCTTTTCCTGTTCTCGTTGTCTCAGCTCATTTACATCACAATGTAATCCCTCCCCCTTGAAATGTATATATGAACTCAATGTATACTGCCTTAGTTAGACTTCACTTGACTTGGGTCCGGAGCAGACTACAGCAAATAAAGAATCCTGCTTAAATAAGTCTCCTGGTTTTCGCTTCTGAGTTTTTCTACACTGAAGAAGGAAGAAGTTTACAACAGATGGTGCCTGTGACCCGGATGGAGAAACTGAAACTCAACAAAGAATGAACTTTTGAAACTTCAAAGCTCAAAGATCTCAACAAAGATCTGACTTTCCAGTTCCAGACTGAATCTTTTGAATCCAGAAAGATCTCAACAAAGCTGCCTGAGTTCGCGAACTGAATCTCAACAAAGATCTCAACAAAGCTGACTGTGTTCCAGAACTGAATCTCAACAAAGATCTCAACAAAGCTAACTGAGTTCCAGAACCAAGCTCAACAAAGATCTCTGACTGAGTTTCCAGACGGAATTTTTTCCATACAACAATAATTTGGTGAGTTTCACTCCATTCAAAGAACCGTTGAAAAACCAGTAAAAATTATCCTCTGTGCCGTCAGAGAAAGAGTTATCAGACAGCTGTAGTGTTTGATTACCTAAAGTTATCCTTTAAAAGTTGTCTTTTAAAGATGAAAATATATCCTCTGTTCAGGCAGGGACGTTTTTAACATCACATGTTAAAAAGATATCCTCTGTGTCAGGCAGGGAAGATTAGTATTATTTTGCTAATTATTTGTTTTGTTGTTTGTTACCTTGTGGTGTTACCCTCTAAAAAATTTCTTTTAGAGAAGAGAGTTTGATCCTCTGAATAGTCAGGGAAGTTGTTGGTATCCTCTGTGCAGACAGGGAAGATTTTAGCATTCAAGTTAAAATATTGTTAGCCTCTGTGCAAGCAGAGAAGAGGTAGTCTTACAGGCTATTTATTTTGGTTACCCTTTTAAAAGTTTTTCTTTTAGAGAGGAAAGTTTGATCCTCTGTTTCAGGCAGGGAAGAGTTAGCAATACATGCTAGTAATTTTGTTTTATCCTCTAAAAAGTTAGGAAGGTGAAAGATCCTTTCCGTTTCTTTCAGGGAAGATTAGCGTAACGTGCTAATATTTTGTGTTTCATCCTCTGTTTCTGGCAGGGAAGTTAAATGTGATGTGTTGGTAACAAGGAAGTTTAACAATAGTTGATTTGTGTTAACAAGCGTACCCTCTGTAATCAGAGAAGTTTAGTGTTTGTTTGTGTGGTAACAAAGAAATCCACAAAATGATTAAGAAAAGTGCTAGACTAATCTCCACAACTAAAAAAGGTGGTCTTGCTAATCCTTTGTGGTCAGATAGCGAATTTAAAACACTGTTAGGAGAACAGATGGATCTAATAGTCACTGAAAAAGTTAGACAAGAACTAACACAGAAATATGAGATTCATCCAGATAAGATTTGGTCTATTGAAGAATGCAAGAAGGTGTTAGGTGCATGTATCAGAAAGAAAAACATGAAAGGCATAATCTGTTGCCATAGGGAATTTAGCTTATCCATTGCACAAGAACAATCTAGGTGTATAGCTAAATTAAAAGAACAGAACAAACAAATGCACACTAAGGTGGGCCATAACAAGGCCTCAACCAAATGTGACTCAGAAGACCAACAGTCAGATGAAACTTATCCTGACTTAAAAGCATTCTTTGAAACAGATGTAGACAACCCAACAGTAACTGATAAGCCTGTAGATTCAGTAAAGGTTTGTGTTGCAAGAAGATCTCAGGGAATTGAGGGAACTGAAAGTGTTCCTACCAACTCTTCTGTTGTCCAAAACCAAACTGTTGCCAAAGTACTCGGACCTAGAGACATAGAAAGACTATCCCAAAGCTTACCTTCAGTACGCACTGATGTTTCTGAATTTAGAAGGGCATTGATCAGTCAAATGCGTCTTTACGACATGTCGTTGGCAGAAGTCACACAGCTGATGTCACAAATTCTAACTGAATCTGAATTCAACAGTTTTGAGTCTGCTGTTACTTCTGAACTACAACATGCCAGAAAAGATGAATTGAGAGAGGGAGTTCTGAAAGCGTTGAAGAACATTGTTGGACCTAAAATTGACTGGTCGAAGATCACTAGTTCTTTACAGAAGGAGGGTGAAACTGTTAGTGAGTACACTCAAAGATTTTGCCAGTCAGCAGCAGCATACAGTGGTATAGCTGACACTTCAGAGAAGGTGCTAGAAGATAATGGTCCCCTAGTTCGCACATGGTTTGATGGTCTGTTGTCAGAACATAGAAAAGCATTGCCTTTCTTAGACTTAACATGGTCCACTAGAACCATACAAAACAACTTAGACAGTTTGGCTGCATGGGAAAGAGACTCTGATGTCAAGGAAAGAGTAAAAATTGCAACAGCATCCTTTAAGGTCAACACAGAGAATCAACAGAAACGCAAATGTCCTAAGAGAGAGGGCAGTAGTTGTTATTATTGTGGTAAACATGGACATTGGGGAAAAGAGTGTAGGAAAAACAAAAAGAACTTTAAACAAGTTAACAATGTTACTCAGCTCCTACTCAGTCTGCTGGCTGCTCTGAAGCAGCCCGTCCCCTCGTCATTAAGCTCGTTGGGCAGCTGTTTTAGTTGTTAACCAGTTGGGCTGTGAGTGCTTTATTTCCCCACTAACTTGCAACAGAGATAAAACGCAACTTCAGTCTGTTGACCCACATACGCATGCGCGTGCGATCTGTGTTTGTGTTTGGAGCTCCGTCGAATTGATTCATTAATCGCTGATTTTCTTCTTTACCACTCATTTATAAACAAGCACTTTCTATTTTTATATCATGTGAACTTATCCTCGACACTATTCCTTATAAAAAACAATCGGATTGCTTTGATATCGCTACTTAGATCCAACTTTCCGAATCTCGGCTACTAGCCTTTAGCCCGCTAGCATTTCACGCGTGGCCTCGCGCCTATCGACCCTCTCATTTTACACCCGTTTGACTGAAAGGATACGTGTTATATCCATCATTTCAGTCCTAAATTAGTAGTGATATTGGTAGTATCACTACTAATTTACTGTTCATCTGTTATAATGGCGAACATATCGGATGTGTGTCTAACGTTACCTCTGAGTGCAGGTGAGGACACATTCGAGCTGGTTTCGGTACGATTGGAGCTGGAGTCGGTGGAGAAACAGATCCGCGTTCTGCTGGTGAAGCAAGCCGAGCTGCGAGATCGGCGATCAACGCTTGAAACATCACGCGCCGATGCTCACAAGTCAGTGGTTAGTAACTTTTTGACTCCGACTTCGTCTACTCCGTGCGTTTCTCTGCCCAGGAGGACGCGATCATCTCTGCCTTCATTCACTCCGGCACCGAGGCAACACCACGGACCCTGGGTGATCCCACAGCGGAAGACACGAGCCAGGACCAGACCAAGGACTTCCCCCCCCCTCCCGGTCTTCGAGATCTCCACCCGGAACCGCTTCTCCCCTCTTCGCGAGCCGGAACGTGACGCCGCCGTGATCATCGGCACTTCCATGGTCCGTCATGTCCGTGCTACCTCAGGTAAGCGTAAGGTGCGCACTCACTGCTTTCCTGGTGCTCGTGTTCTTGATGTCGCTGCACAGATTCCCGAGATCCTGAACGGTGACGAGCGCGTCGGAGCTGTGGTCCTACACGCCGGGACGAACGACATCAGGCTGCGGCAGACGGAGGTTCTGAAGAAGGACTACAGAAGCCTGATCGAGACGGTTCGCAGCACATCGCCTGAAGCAACGATCATCGTGTCTGGACCGCTTCCCACGTACCGACTAGGACAAGAAAGGTTCAGTAGATTATTTGCTCTAAATGAATGGTTAATGTCATGGTGTAATGAACAGAAACTGCTCTTTGTAAATAATTGGAATCTGTTCTGGGAGCGACCTAGGCTCTACCGTGCTGATGGCCTGCACCCCAGCAGAATCGGAGCGGCTGTTCTGTCGGACAACATCTCCAAGACGTTACACACCATATGACTAGTAAGTCAAAGTCCAAATCACAGTCTTTGCTGTCCCAACTTAATTGATATAAGTAGTGTAGAACATTATATAGAAACTGTGTCTATTCCTCGCTTAGTGAGGCCAAACAATAAATCTAGTGTAGGATCTAGCAAAAATCTTATTGTAATTAAACCAGAAAATCTAAATATCAGTGAACAAAAACAATTTCTAAAGCTAGGTCTTCTAAACATTAGATCGCTCACACCTAAGGCGGTTATTGTAAATGAAATGGTCACAGATAATAGTTTCGATGTACTTTGCCTTACTGAAACCTGGCTTAAACCAAATGATTATTTCGGTCTAAATGAGTCCACTCCACCAGGATACTGTTATAAGCATGAGCCCCGTCTGATCGGTCGTGGCGGCGGTGTTGCAACAATCTATAGAGATATTCTTAATGTTACTCAGAAAACAGGTCACAGGTTTAATTCGTTTGAAGTACTTGTGCTAAATGTTACGCTCTTAGATGCAAGAAACAAATCCATATTATCTCTAGCCTTGGCTACCCTATATAGACCTCCAGGGCCCTATGCTGATTTCCTAAAAGAGTTTGCATACTTTCTCTCAGATCTATTGGTCAATGTCGATAAAGCAATAATTGTTGGAGACTTTAACATACACGTAGATAATACAAATGATGCGTTAGGGACTGCGTTTACAGATTTATTAAACTCCTTTGGGGTCACGCAAAACGTCAGTGGTCCCACTCATCGTCTAAATCATACACTAGATTTAATTATATCATATGGAACCAATCCAACTGATATAAATATTATACCGCAAAGTGATGATCTCACTGATCATTACATGGTAACTTGTATAATACGTACTGCTGAAATTTGTCACGTTGCGCAACGTTATCGACCAGGCAGAACAATCCTTCCAACCACTATAGATAGATTCTCAAATAGCTTACCTGAACTATCTCAGCTGCGCAGTGCACCCAAACAAACAGATGAACTAGAGGAAATGACTAGCAGTTTGAGCACCATGTTCTCTAGTACACTAGATATTGTTGCACCAATTAGATTAAAAAAGGTAAGAGAGAAAACTAAAGCACCATGGTACAACAGTGCTACGCATGCAATCAAGAGAGAAACTCGTAACTTAGAGCGTAAATGGAAACAAACTAATTTAGAGGTCTTTAGAATCGCGTGGAAAGACAGTATGTCACGTTATAAAAAGGCTCTAAAAGCAGCAAGGGCTGAGCATCTCCGCAAACTAATAGAAAATAACCAAAATAATCCAAGGTTTTTATTCAACACCGTGGCTAGACTAACAAATAAACAAACATCACCAGAGCAAAATATTCCATTACAATATAGTAGTAATGATTTTATGAATTACTTCAATGAGAAAATAGAAAGCATCCGAAACACAATTGTAAATATACAATCCTCTATGATGTCTTATGATTCAGCCTCAATTATGGCCCCTCTAGAACAACTACACCGCTTTACAACTATAGGACAGGAAGAGCTAAATAAACTTATCATTGCATCGAAACCAACAACATGTTTATTAGATCCAATACCCACTAAACTACTGAAAGAAGTGTTACCTGTAGTCGAAGAGCCTCTTCTTAATATTATTAACTCGTCTTTATTTTTAGGTCATGTTCCAAAAATATTCAAGCTGGCAGTAATAAAACCTCTCATTAAGAAACCGCAATTAGATCCAAATAACTTAGCAAATTACAGACCCATCTCAAATCTTCCATTTATGTCTAAAATACTAGAAAAAATTGTGTCCGCTCAATTGTGCTCTTTCTTACAAGAAAATGATATCTATGAAAAATTCCAGTCGGGATTCAGACCGCATCATAGCACAGAAACTGCGCTAGTTAAAATTACAAATGATTTACTTTTAGCTTCTGACCAAGGCTGTATCTCAATACTAGTTCTACTCGATCTAAGCGCTGCGTTCGACACTATCGATCATAAAATACTCCTGGATCGACTACAAAACTACACTGGTGTTCAGGGACAGGCATTAAGCTGGTTTAGATCTTACTTATCAGACCGTTACCATTTTGTCTGTCTAAATGGGGAAAAATCAAAGATAACGTCAGTAGCCTATGGAGTGCCGCAAGGATCGGTGTTAGGCCCTCTGCTATTCTCAATATATATGCTGCCACTTGGTAATATTATAAGAAAACATGGAATTAATTTCCACTGTTATGCTGATGACACTCAATTATATATCTCATCACGACCAGATGAAAACACTAACTTATCTAAATTGACAGAGTGTCTAAATGATATAAAATGCTGGATGACGTGTAATTTCCTGCTATTAAATTCAGATAAAACGGAGGTACTACTTATTGGTCCAAAAAACTACCCACAAAATCCCTTACAATACAACTTTAATTTAGAAGGATGTCCTGTTACTTTATCCACTACAGTAAAAGACCTGGGTGTTATACTAGACCGCAACTTGACTTTCGAAAATCATATTTCATATATTACAAGAACAGCCTTTTTCCACCTTAGAAACATTGCTAAGCTACGCAACATGCTATCTGTTTCTGATGCAGAAAAGTTAGTTCATGCATTCATGACCTCGAGACTAGATTACTGTAATGCTTTATTAGCTGGCTGTCCTGCATCCTCAATAAACAAGCTACAGTTAGTGCAAAATGCAGCTGCTAGAGTTCTTACTAGATCAAGAAAATATGATCATATAACACCTATTTTATCATCTCTACACTGGTTACCTATTAAGTTACGTATCAATTACAAAGTATTCCTACTGACCTATAAAGCCCTAAATGGTTTAGCTCCTGTGTATTTAACAGACCTTCTATCGCCATACAATCCATCGCGCTCTTTAAGATCACTAAATTCGAGGCTTCTGGTCATTCCTAGGATATCTAAGTCCACTAAAGGAGGGAGGGCGTTCTCGCATTTAGCTCCTAAACTCTGGAATAGCCTTCCTGATATTGTACGAGACTCAGACTCGCTGTCCCAGTTTAAAACTAGATTAAAGACGCATCTCTTTAACCAAGCATTCACTTAATGCTTAACCTTTGATACTGCTGAATCAGTTCGAATGCATTAACATTATGAACATCAGCTATGCTAATTATTTCCCATCTGCCTTTCTGCTGTTATCTCGGGACGCTAGTCCCGAGGTAAATAGCGTTCGTCAGCTCCAGTTTGTATCCAGCCTCTCACGGAGACTTCAGATGCCCCAACGCCTGTGAAGAGACGACTCGACGCCTGTGAAGAGACGACTCAAAGCCGGCGATATGTTATGCCATAAATTAATACTTGATTAACTAACTGTATTTTTCTATGTACATTTCCGAAATGCAATTTCTGTAAAGCTGCTTTGAGACAATGTGTATTGTGAAAAGCGCTATACAAATAAATTTGAATTGAATTGAATTGAATAAAATACTTCTTTTTTTGTTTAATAGAACAAAAGGAAAGTGACTGTCTCAGTTTTTTTCCTTTGGGGGACACTGGTTAAAGTAGACTCACAGCCTTAAATGTTATTTTACAGCACAGGCCTTTCATCATTAATAGTGTTAGGTCAGACTGTAAACGTAAAAAAAGCCCTCTTGAAGTGTCCACAATAATGCCAAATATTGTCTTACAGCGTGCACCTGTCACAAATCCGTCCTCATGTATGATGTCTGCTATGACTGAAGTTTTGTTAGAGGATGAAGGAGAAATTACTCACGATTGTGTTACGCTTACATATACACCTATGAGTGAAGTAAAAGAAAAAGGTAACAGACGAGCAGGTTATGCATTAACGTCCACCACGGAAGTGTTAGCTTCAGGACGTCTTCCAGATCATTTTTCAGCTCAAGCTGCAGAACTAGTAGCCCTAACAAGAGCATGCAAGCTAGCTTCAGGATCAGTTGCTAATATCTACACAGATTCCAGATATGCTTTTGGGGTAATTCATGATTTTGGTGTCATTTGGCAAACCAGACAGTTTCTAACTTCTGCTGGATCCCCCATTAAGCATGCTGAATTAGTGAAAGATCTAATGTTTTCCATGAAACTTCCAAAGAAATTAGCAGTGATCAAAGTGAAAGCACATCTCACAACTAATACTACAGAAGCTAAAGGTAATGCTCTTGCTGATATGGCAGCTAAACAGTCTTGTTTCTATGCAACTGTACAAGTGTGTTCAGGTAGTGCAGCACAGAAGAAAATGATGCCTCCTGAATCAATAATTGATCTGTACAAAGACTTTTCCTCCATTAGAACCAAAGTGACATGGGCCACATCAAGTGAGGTTGATTACAGCAGCTGCAGTATTGTGTCAGGGAAGAAAAACCTAGACTCATGTGTCACACTGTAAGGTTGTTCCTGCACCAACAGGGATAGGTTAGGACACAGAACCAGTGAGGAGCCCCGGGAAGAACCGAATGCAATAGGCTTCGGGGGTTAACCCTGGGGTGAAGACTTCCCTCATAGGCCCTATCCTAGTCCATCCTTACCTCACTGTTCTTTAGGTGTCAAAGGAATTTAGAAATAGGGAGAGATGGAACGACAATAGCAGACCCAGAAAAAGTTTACAACCCTAGTGTTTGAACAAATACTGCTCTACTGCTTAGCAGACTCGGAAGTTTACAACCCTAGTGTTTGAACAAATACTGCTCTCCTGTCTTTTGTTTTCTTTCTTACTCTGTGCAGATACCACTGATGACTTCCCGAGACCCATACGCACTGACCTCGTCATCTGCGTATGAAGCCACAAGAAAACCTCAAGAAACAACTTGACCCTCTTCCGAGCCAACTATCACAAAAGGATAAAGAAAAGAAAAAGAAAAAAATACACAACGCAGAGACTCACATACGAAACCTTCAGTCATCCATCAACATGATCAAGATTGTCGTACCAGTAACATCACAGATACTCTCGCTTCGCACAAGATAATGATCTTACAGAACAGAGTGGCCTTAGATTACATTCTAGCAACGGAAGGAGCCTGCACCATCATCGGACCTGAGTGCTGCACCGGGTTTTAATGGATCCAACAGAGAACTTGAACAAAATCCAACAAGACATTCTTGATCTTTCAGCAAAATTACACCAGATGACTGAAGTAAATTTTTCATGGTTCGGAAACTTGATTGGGAAACCCTGGCTGTGGATAAAGGAAATAGCAATTCTGCTGTTATTTCTTCTAATAGCGTACTATCTATGCGTCCACAGTATCAAGTGTTTCATTCAACAAATGACTCACGCCCCTCACAAAGAAATGACAGTCCCAAACAGAAAAGACTATTACCCTTAAGAACTTAACGGACCCTAAATTTGCATGTTTGTTTCTGTGTCAGCATGCAATTGCAGAAACAGCAACACAGAAGCATGAGCCTGTAATGATCACAAGTTACAAGAATTTAACTTTTAAGTGTCTAAATTTGTATTTTGTGAGAGTTATTTAGAACTCTCAAAGGGGGAAATGTAGGATTACAAATTTATTTAAATGTTTAATTTAGATTTCCAATACAATAGTATTTTATATTGAGAAAGTTTAGAAATGATGAGACCAGGAAATCTCTGCAAACGGTAGGGGTTCTCAGCGGGATATTCCTGACTGTCCCATCTCAGTACGAGAAGGCTAGGCTTTTCCTGTTCTCGTTGTTTACCGGGGGAAGAGTCATGCTGAGCAAGTTTGAACACCTGTTATTTTATTACTGAGACCATTTGTCTCATCTCAGTACGAGAAGTCTATGCCTTTTCCTGTTCTCGTTGTCTCAGCTCATTTACATCACAATGTAATCCCTCCCCCTTGAAATGTATATATGAACTCAATGTATACTGCCTTAGTTAGACTTCACTTGACTTGGGTCCGGAGCAGACTACAGCAAATAAAGAATCCTGCTTAAATAAGTCTCCTGGTTTTCGCTTCTGAGTTTTTCTACACTGAAGAAGGAAGAAGTTTACAACAACCTCCATATCTGCCTGATCTACTTTACACCTACCGCCCTGCTCGGTCCCTTAGATCAGCTGAACTTGGATTATTGTCCATCCCCTTTTCATTTTTCATCTCAAGGTCATTTAGTGTTAATGCTCCTAAATTATGGAATTCACTGCCCCTTATACTTCGTAATATCTCATCTGTGGCTACAATCAAGACTCAGCTAAAAACATATCTATTTAACGTGTATTTTGGATAATGTGACTAAATGTGTCCTTATGTGATTGTAATGTGTGTACGGGTGTGTAAATGTACTGTAATGTACAATGTAAAGCGACCTTGAGCCACGGAAAGACGCTTTATAAATAAAACTACTAATTATTATTAAATTTAGTATTTTATTCACATATAAACATTGATCAGTGAACATAAACAGAAGACCCAGCCGAACCTGCTTGATGCGTGAGAACAAACCTCTTGCGGAAGATCAAATGTGCTGCGTAACACGAGAATGAACCTCATTGGTTATCGGACGTCAAGCGAACATGCTTGAGCTTCTGTTTAACACAACTGACATGTGAGTTGAAGAATGTTTATATGTGAATAAAAGCCTATATTCATTATGTTCATCATATAAAGCGATCGAGTATCTTCTGAAAATTTTGACTAAACCGCCCAATCCATATGGATTAGTTTTACAATCTCTTTATGAACTTTTTGAAGCATCAAAGTGTTAGTTGTGTAGCGGTCAATGGAGGAACAGAAATCTTTAAGATTACATCAAAAACATTTTCATTTGTGCTCCGAAGATGAACGAAAGTCTTAAGGGTTTGGAATGACATGAGGGTGAGTAATTAATGACAGTTTTCATTTTTGGGTGAATTAACCCTTTTAAGAGCGTTTCTGAGAATCTGTTCAAATCTTGCACCACAAATGCAATCTAGACTACTCCATTTATATTTGTGAATCAACACCACAAAATTCTCCAAATAAAAAATGTAAAAATACATTAAAAATGTATCCATTATGATTTGATTAAGCCCATCGAAGCTAAATTAATTTGGGTGGACCACAGAAATGGTATAGATACTTTCTAATTCTGATGTAAAATTTAAAAAAGAGATACCTCTTGGTAGATGGGGTCTACTGGCACTTCAACAGACTTTGGGTCCGTGTGAAACAGAGGCAGTTTTAAAATTGCCAGTGTAATCAATGCCAAGCTCAGAAGAAGAATAAACAGCCTTCTGCTAAGTAAAAAGGGTCAGATTAGTAAAATTACATTTTTAGGTGAATGTTAAACATGTTTTAATTGTTTACAGGTAAGTAAGACATTTTAATATGATCATGTCTACGGTTTACCTGGGTTGAAAAAGCCACGGTTTGACAGCCTTCCTCATGGTGGCATCTGATCACAAAGTCACTCTTTACTTCTCCTGCCTAAAACAAGAAGCCCTCGCTACCGCATGAGACGGACGACACCTAAAAGCAGAACAAAAACCAGACAGATCACATAAATAGCACAAATAATGCAGTGCTGACGCAGTTAATTCAATCTTGCATTTGAGGGTGTGTTCACAATTTTGTCAGGTTTGGTTGAAATGCAAACTCAGGTAAGATAATAAAAACAAAAGGTTCATTATGCAAGGTCTTATACACCACTGAAAACATAGCTATGGATCTTATATTGCATTTCTGTCAATAGATCCTCAGAAATAGGGCTGGATGATTAATCGAAAAATAATCGAAACCGAAATTCAGACCCTATAACCGACGTAATTTTACCATGTCGGTTATTTCGGTTTTTTAATCCTATTAATATTTCCCCCCACTGTGTGTTAAAGTACTTTCCCCTTAATACATATTACCGCGTGTGTAGTCACGTAACTCCGCCCCGTCCAGTCTGCGACATTGAAGCAACATGAGCCCCTTTCACACAGCGCGTTGATCCCGGGAAATTGACAGAACAAACACCTTCTGTGTGAACGCAAACACGACCCGAGATTGATGCCAGGTTGGGGACATAGTAACATTGCCGTGTTCAGTCCTGGAACGCGCGCTGTGTGAACAAAAGCCGTAATGAATGCCGTGTCGTAATGATGGCGCTAAGTCGGGATCGTTCGCCAGCGTGAAACGGTTCGTAATGCGCTAGTTTATGATCGAATCAGAGAAAAAAAAATGCACAAGCGTGGTTTCTCGAGAGAAATCGCAGCTCATAAGCAAACTATAATCTCTGTGTGAAAGGGAGCTCAAACACTGAGTCAACTCAGCAACAGGAGCCGCTTGTACCAAAGAAACACGCGAAAAAAGAGAGAGACTGACAAACGCCCAGCAACAAGTGCCTCCACTCCACAAAGCAGGTTTCGATAACACAAGCATTTACAAATGCTACACAATATGAAAAGGATTAGTTTTTTTAGTTTTATACAAGTTATATTTTACTTTTAAGATGGCAATATTTACAATAATTTATTTTGTTTACAAAAAGAACTATTTTCTACATTTTTAGGAAACTTTCTTTTTGCATTAAAACTTAATCACTTTTTTTATAAGACGTTTTTATTTCAAGCATTGTATGCTTTGTTTGATTCAATTGTTTGAAATATTTAATAAGTAAGCATTAAAAGCTATCTGTGTGTTTCCTTTTTTTATAATCACAAAGATAGGATTATGCATTCTTTCATTAAAAAAAAATAACCGTGAACATATTTACAGTATAAGCCTTGCCAGTGACACATGAGAAAGAATTTTTTTTTAATAAACGTTCAATAATCGTAATCGACGTAACTTGTTCGATTAATCGAGATTATGATTTTAGCCAAAATCATCCAGCCCTACTCAGGAATATTACACAATGTACCTTTAAAGCTACAATATGTTTTGTTTTTTTGCCGCTAGGGGTCGCTAACCTCTTACAATGACAAAGGCATAGGTTGATGACATTTCACTCTAACGAACAATAGGTTACTTGCGTAACCCCGGTTCTCTGATAGCATTAAGTGAGGTGTCTCACTACGTGATACGCCCCTTCCGCGTATTCCTCAGAAGCCCTATTACATTACGCCAGCCCCAATTGGCTGGCAGACCTGACGTAGTGTCTGGGAGTGGCTCCCCCACCCCTCAGTATAAGAGGAGCAACACAACGTCATCACGACATTCAAAACAAGCACACCTCTTTCTCGCTTCACACAGCAAGGAGGGTGATCTGGTGAGACACCTCACTTAATGCTATCAGAGAACCGGGGTTACGCAAATAACCTATTGTTCTCTTTCAAGCATACGTTTCGGTGTCTCACTATGGGATATCCTAACTCCTGTATTGCCAGATAGCCTGCCTCGAAGTCTCCTGCCAACCACAGCACCGCCTCCAGGGCTGCACGAGTCATGACTCAACTCCAACACTCAATACTGCATGTGCGACGCGCGCCCTTCATGAACCTTCTTACTAAAGGATGCTGCCCAGCGGTTTTATTATCAAAACCTATGTGACAAGCAGAAATAGCGGCCAAATAGACTTTTATGGTTGAAAACGCTTTCCCTTGGTCTATCAAACCAGTAGAAATGATAGAATGACTGCCACTGAGCACTGAAAAGGAATCTCGCGCTTAGCTGCTCACCAGCGCTCAAACACGCCCCATTTGCATTCATAGAGACCTAGTCGACGAAGCTCTAGCATTCTGTATGGTTCTAATAACTCTGCCAGATAGACCAGTTGTATTCAAATTGAACCACTCACTGGCCAGGCCCATAGTGCCAAGCGTTCTGGGTGGGGATGAAAGATCTCCCCCCCTGGTTATTAACGCTATCGGTGGGAACGCATAAAGGAGAGTGCGGGGCCAATCGTGTGCCAGCGCGTCTATCCCCAGAGACGCATTCTGATCTTTCAGGGAGAAAGACAGAGGACACTGTGCATTGTCGTGGGACGCGTACAAGTCCACTGTCGCCCTGCCATATATTTCCCAGATCTGTTCGACCACCTGCCTGTTCAATTTCCACTCCCCGTAAAGTGGATTGCCCCGGGACAGCAGATCCGCACCCTGTTTCATGACACCCTGTACGTGCGTCGCTCTCAGGGATGAAAGATTGGCATTGCTGCACAAAATCAGTTTGTGTGCCAGCATGTGCAAGGTAAGTGATCTGAGGCCTCCCTGTCAAGTTATATGAGCCACAACAGTGGTGTTGTCAGTTCTCACGAGAACATGTCCTTTCAGAAAAGGGAGAAAATGCTTCAACGTCAGAAAAACGGCCAGCATTTCCAGATAGTTTATGTGAAGATTGGTCAGATGATGACCCCATTCACTATCCTGCCCTCGTAAATGCCCCCCCAACCGGACAATGACACGTCCGTCGTTATGACTTTTCTGGCTTGAACCACGCCCATGGGAACCCCCTGAACCAGAAAGGTTGGGTATTTCCACTGGCGCAGTGGTAAGGCTAAGTGCCTCTGACGTCACTCTCACTCTCCTTCGGGAGTGCCTTAATGGGTCCAACCTCAGAGACGCTACCCAACGCTGAAATTCTCTCATAAACAGTCTGCCCAAGGAAATAACTATTAGGGCTGAGGCCATCAGTCCCAGTAGCCTGAGGCATGTGCAGAAGGACACATTTTTCCCCCTCTGAAATTCGGCCAGACATCGGGTGAATTTTTCCACCCTGCCGTTTGACAGTCGCGCTCTGAAGGTCACTGAGTCCAGTGACAGCCCCAGATATGTTATAGACTGTGCGGGAATCAAAACACTTTTTTCGGTGTTCAGTTTTAAGCCCAGTTTCTGTATGTGTTCCAGAAGCATGATTGTGTGATCTCTCACTTCTCGCTCTGTCTGAGCTGTCACCAGCCAGTCGTCTATGTAAGTAGCGAGACAAATGCCTTTTTCCCTGAGCGGTGTCAGAGCCGCTTCTGTACACTTTATGAATACTCTCGGGCTGAGAGACATGCCAAATGGCAGGACTAGGTATTCGTATGTTACTCCGAGGAAAGTAAACCTTAGGAATTTCCTGTGAGGTGGGTATATCTTTATGTGAAAATATGCGTCTTTCAGGTCGATTGATGTAAACCAATCGCCTGGGCGCACCAGTTTTAGGAGTGTAGAATGAGTGAGCATTCTGAACTTGTACTTTCTTAAGTATTTGTTCAGTGCACGTAGATCTAATATGGGACGAAGGGCATGAGTTCCTTTCTTTGGAACGAGAAAGTATCTCGAGTAAAACCCACTGTGGCTTTGTTCGGGTGGGACCACTCTTATCGCCCTTTTTTCCAACAGGGAGCAAATCTCTTCCTGAAGAACGTGCTTTAACTCTCTCCGCACCTGTGAATGAATTATTCCTTTGAAATGCGGGGGGGATGTGGCGAACTGCAGTCTGTACCCGAATTGTATTGTCTTTAATACCCAGCGGGACTGTGTGCACTCTCGCCAATTGTTTATCTGCAGCGTCTTGGTGGCATCTTGTGGCTGAGTCGAAAACGAGTTTGTGGTCTGTACTGCGCATGTGTGAGCACTCTGTGCTTGGACATAGTCTGAATGGCTCATCATCTCTAAGGGAACCATAGTTCCCCGAGGTGATGTTATGTGTTCTGTGAATATGTTTTGCAACTTTTTTTGGGGCATTGTGTTTTGCAACATTTTCTGGGGGTACAGTGAAAACTTTATTGAATTTTGAACATGAAAAGTGCTTGTGACTAGTGGGTTGGTGTGCACCACTGCACCGTGTCTTTTCCTTTTCACCGCTCTGCTTCCCCTGGCCCAACCGGGCTCTGTTTTCCCCACAGAACATCTGTGAACAGTGGCACTCGTGACTCAACGAACGCTGAATGACTGAGGGTCGGGAGCTAGCGAACTGGGGGGTAGTTGACTCCCTTCCCTGGGGAAGACCCTGTCAAACAGTCTTCTTCCTCCTCGCTCCCTGAAGATGGGGATGAGGATGAGGTTGAGGAGCTGGCTGGGCCGTCTGAGCTGCTGCAGGCGGATAGTTCTTCCTCGGCCAGGCAGTTTTCTGTTCCTGTCCTCCACTCTGACCCACTGCATTCACGTTAGGTCTCTGCCATTTCGGAATGCGAAAGTTGGGGGGTGGGCGGGCCCTGGCTTGTGCGAAGGTCTGTCGGGTTGGTCGGGGTGGTGGAGGTGGTGCAGTCTGCATCTTTCTGGGCATACAGAGTTGCAAGGCCTCATCATCCCTCTTTTTCTCTTCGCATCTATTTTGCATCAGTGTCAGAGCTGAGCCGAAAATGCCCTCTGAAACGACCGGTGCGTCCAAGATGGCTTCTTTTTCCCTGTCAAAGAGATTAGCCAGATTAAGCCATCGTCCCCTCTCCTGGATAACCATTGTGGCCATGGCTTTCCCGACGGCTTGAACCGCGCATCTCTGAAGACGCGGAGAGAGATCCATGACGACACAGATCTCTTCCCAGTGTGTCTGACCTGGCATGGTAGACACTTCGCCCTGCAGCTCCGCTTGGTATGCGGCCAGCAGAGAGATCGCGTTCATAACCCTGACGGAGAGTGCGACTGCTTTATAAGCTCGTTCCGTCATACTCGACTGGAAACGGTCAGCTTTAGATGGCAACGTCGGATTTGCAGCCGCCGTGCGCTTAGGTTGCAGGTGTGCGGCAACTAATGGCTACATGGGGGGCATTCGAGAGAAGGCCTTCCTTTTCCATCCCCTCCACATCAAGAACGGAGCCTCCCTGCACGGTCCTCTTGCTGGTGAACGGCTTGTCCTTCCATGTAACCGCGACCTCCTCCAGTATTTCTGGGAAAACAGGAAGGAGCTGTCGTGCTGCCCGTTTTGCACTCGGCAGCCTCTTTCCCTCATAGCGAGACTTTGCAGTCTCTGCTACCACGGTCGGCCACGGAATATTTAGTTTCCCTGCAGCGCATATGCACACATCTTGCAGATCAACACTGAGAAGCGGGGAGGATGGTCCCCCTCCCGCCTCTTCCGTGGGTACCGCCGGAGCGAGGAGCTGTGCTGGGTGTGCAGTCCGGGGGAGGAATGGAGAGTCCTCGAAATCTTCCTCTTCGTCAGAGAGAAGAAAATCCGATTGCCCCCCTTCCTCGAAATCGAGCGCGTCCTCTTCCTCATCCGTGCTGAGCAGACTGGGAAGAGGCATGCGCATGTCAAGCTGCTCACTCCAGGATAGGGCTGCCGTGGTGGGCAGTTCTACAGGAATGGATACCTGCGGCAGCTGGCGCGGGGCTAGGTGTCATAAGGGGATCTGTGCTAGTCTGCGACGAAGGCTCTTCATGGTGAAGCGTGCGCATTGTTCACAAGTGCCGGGATTCTCGATCGCCAATTGAGCATGTTTCAGCCCGAGACATGCAGAGCAGACCTGGTGTGTGTCCTTGCATGACATTTTATTCCTGCAGGAACAGAGTCGCACGGAATCTCCCTCACTACTCAGAATATTCTGCATTGCTAAAGCCATCGTAGCATCGAACAATCCTTGCAATCGGCTGGAATGCTAATCGAAGGAGGCAGGCGAAAAACGGTGTGGTGGCCAGTAATTCGTCCGAAAGTTCGTATACAGTTTGTAGGCTTCTAGGCTTCTGGTGTGAAGCGAGAAGAGGTTTTTGAATATCGTGAGGACGTTGTGTTGCTCCTCTTATACTGAGGGGTGGGGGAGCCACTCCCAGACACTACGTCAGGTCTGCCAGCCAATTGGGGCTGGCGTAATGTAAAAGGGCTTCTGAGGAATACGCGGAAGGAGCGTATCCCATAGTGAGACATCGAAACGTATGCTTGAAAGAGAACTACCCGCAAGTGCTGAATTAATACTCACACTGTCAGGTCAGTTTATTAGACGAATGAAACTTGTGAGGTAACGCAGCGCTGTTTCACTATAACTTTCACACTCAATGCAGTTTAATAATGTTATTCTATTTGTTAGTTTGTCTGTATGAGACCAGCAGTAAGCTAGATCAACATTAGAATAACATATTGATCACACTCTAACATTTCATCATGTTGAGCTATAAACGTTACATATACAATACATATTTTGGTCCAGACCAAAAAAACCAAGAGAACCAAACTAAAAGTGTGAGCAGTGTAAAATCAGTTCTTGGCCACATTTTCTTTGTTTTACAAACATACATTCACATGCTTTAGGTATATTAAACCCTTTATATTAAACAAAAGTTAAAAATGCCATGGTATTAGTAGATTATGTGGTGACATACTATGATAATAAACAGCAAATATATAAATACCATATTACATTAATAATCTTTAGTAGGCTACCATATAGGCTGGACGATATTGGGGGGAAAAAACGGACACTGCGATATTTTGTTTTTCTGCAATAAATATAAATCATCAGACGACTTGAATAGCTCTGTTTGGAAAGAATTGTAGAGGAAAGAATGGCTTAATAAACAAATCATGAAAAATACCGCTTGACGAGGCGAGGCCAAGATGGCATCGTGAGAAGACTGTAAGAAGCTGTAGCTCTTAAAAACGTTTGCTCAAATCCCGGTTTTATTTTTAAACTGTTAATGTACAGAAATAATTTTGAATAGCCGCACTTTAACAGCCTTTTTTTCTTTAAACTTTAAGCTTTGCAGACGCATTTTTTCTTCTTCTCCTAGCTAGTTAGTGCAATAACATGCTAGCACGTGCTTTTGCTACAACTGCTGCGCTGACTTGAGAATATGGAAGAAAAAGAAGACACTCATCTTGCTATGCACAGTTATAAGGAGAACTCTAAGCACTGATATGGAGAAAGTTACTGGACAGTCTGGTGGTTTCGTGCCTTCACCCGATTCACCTGAACACAATCCCGCCAAAAAAAGCAAACCGAGTTCTGATAGTCCAGTGGTGAGTGACACTATGCTAATGAGATTCATGCAGAGAATGGAAGCCATGCACGAAGAGACTTTGCGCCGAATTCAAGGAGTTGAAAAGACGGTCATTGAGAACTCGAACTCTATTAAACAGATAATTAGCTCTCTCGAAATCCGAGGAGAACAGGTTAAGTGTTTGAATGAAAAATCTGACGAAATGCAAAGGAAAATCGGAAAACTGGAGAAAGAAAACATCGAACTTCGTGATCGATGTAACAATTTGGATGCTTACAAGAGAAGGTTGAATCTGCGTGTCGCTGGTATTCCGGAGAAATCAGGAGAGAACGTGAAGCAGATGATCGTCGACCGCTTTATCCAGGTTTCCCCAAGCATCGCTGCTGATCTGCACCGTGGAATTGACATCGCTCATCGACTGGGACCTCGTTCTGCTGCGGAACAATCCTTCCGTCACATAATTGTCCTGTTCTCATCGCGTTCCCAGCGGGACACAGTTTGGAAAGACACCAAAACCTCTGACTTGCTCAGGGAGAAGAAGATTAAGGTCTTCGAGGATCTCTCGCAGAAAGATAAGGATGCAGGGACTCTTCTGTGGCCGATGGTAGAGAAGGCGAGGAGGGAAGGGAAGAGGGCTGGCTTTCACGGTCCCTTTGCTGTCATTGAGGGTAAAAGACTGGCCGCTAAAGATATAGCCAACAGCAGGCCTACTTAGTAGCCTAGTAACATTTAATCATATGCAACAGTTTCTTTCAGTCATTAGCATGCGATCTGCTTTTTAGGATCTGTGGTACATTTCAGTTATTTGTTTGTTTATCTCTTTTTTAAGGGGAATGGTTGCTTAGTCAAATCTATTGGGGTTTCTTTTTGCCCTAGAAGTACATATTAACATCTTCATGGTATTAAGCAGACTACTTCATATTAATATCAATAGCTATAGCCTTCCCTTTATAAATATAGATAAATATTATTCTATTGAAAGGCTTTTGACTAAATATTGGTTTAATTTGTTATTTCTCTTTGGTTACCAATGGTTACTACTACTTGAAAAAAGAAATTTAAGTTTAATATTTGTTATTTTCTGAACTTAAATATGAACACTTTAGTTTATATTTTAGTAGGAGGGCTTTTTTTGTGGTTGCTCGCACTTTTTGAGGAAAGTGAGTTGAACGGGTGTAGCTTTTCTTTGGTTCATTCACTTATTTTTTTTTTTCATTATATTGTTCATTGTTTATATGTCATTGTCATTAATGTCTTTTAATGCCAGAGGGCTCAGGAATAGTGTCAAACGGAAAGCTCTTTTCTGATCCCTAATTTTATTTATTCTAAACTAGGGGGTTTAAAATTCTTATTAACCTGTTATTATAACATAATGAAAATCCCTATCAAATGATCTCTTTTTCATAGGCAAATGTTATTAGCTTGGTCCCTCATCTTTAAACACAATTTTACACCTCACTCTTATATAATTTGGAATAATAAGGACCTACTGTATAAACATAAATCTCTTTTCTTTGATAGTTGGTTTAAAAATTTAATTATTTTTGTATCTCAACTTTTCAATCAAAATGGTTCAATTTGTAATTATTCTGAGTTCTTGGTAAAGCATGGAATGCTCTACTCTTTCTGTTAAGAGAAACCTGAAACTTCTTTACATTTATTTTGGAACTGCTCTCTCACAGTGACATTTTGGTGTGACATCTGTGATTTTATCAAATGTTATGTGAATCCTAACTTTGAGTTTACATATAGAAATGTAATTTTTAGTTTTCATGAATGTGAAATGTGAATGTGATTTTTCTGCTGGCTAAATTTCACATTCACAAATGTACATTTTCTAAGTGCAATCTTCTTTTTTTAAGATTTAAACTTGATCTATCGAGTTCTCTAAAAATTTAAAAGCTATGAGAACAGTGGCTGTGTTTAAGGACTTGGCACTTAATCTGGATTAAAAAAAACTGAAGGAACATAATCTGGACTGAAGGACTCTGTTGTGTTATGTTATGGCAATGACAATAATTGTTGTTAAAAGGCGACAGGAAGGAAGTTTACTTAAGGTTTAATTTTTCACAGGTGATTTACCCATATTCTGAATCACACATTGCATTGTGTATACAATAAATGCAATGTTCATTTAATTTAAACAAGTATAATACTCTCATGTCCCTGATACCAGCTGCAGCAGGAATGTGTGTTTCGACAAAGGAATGAAATTTAAGAACAACATTTTCAGTTAGATATTTGTTGTTTTGTTGTCTGTGTTTTTTTTTAATAGAAAAGGTGTGGAGGACTATGAAAGCAAATGAGTAGCAATATTCAATTTGAAATGTAATATGCAAAATGACAATGCAATATGTAAAATGGGAATGCATTTCTGCATTTGAATTTAAATTTTCCATTACATTTGTGCAACGTTTGTGCAAAATGAAAAATCAATTATATGATTTACATTTGCCATTTCATACAGTAGTTTTAATATGTAAATTGAATACATATTTAACGCTTTATAAGTTGCAAAATTAAAAGAATTACAGAAATTATCAGATATTTTAACATGTTCAAGCAAAAACTATAGCAAAATGATCATTTCAATTTTATTTTTCTTAATTGCATTTACACTCACAGTTAAGACACTTGCGATTTCATTTTCATTAAATGTCCCGCAATGAATGAAGCAAAATTCAATGTGCAAATTGAAAATGTATTCTGAGCCGATTACGCCCCCGCCCTGTCAATCACTGCATCAAGGTGGGGCTCGGCAACAGGTATTTAGAGTTGCTGGAAGGGAGCATAGCGGTGGCAGAGCTGATACGAGCATTACATTTACTGGCAGATGAAGGGGAGCGTGAACAGAGAAATTGTGGGGTTTACGAAGATTATTATGCGTCTGCAGGTGATCCATAATTAATTACCCAATAATGTTGGAGATCCTACAGTTTTTCCTTACAAATGCATATTACCCTGAGATCACAGAATATGACGGGTCAAATTCATAGCTACCGAAAAATGTGACCGCTCTTTATTTCTTCATAACTGACTGTAATGTTCAATAAAGTGATTCATGTGATGTATGACCATCTCCCATTTATATTTTATTAAGCATATTGATCAGATATTGATAAATATATAGCTACAGTATAGGGTCACGGAATCGGACGGGTCAAATTCATACCGAAAAATGTGGCCGCTCTTTATTTCACCATATCTAAATGTAATGTTCAATAAAGTGACTCATTTGATGTTTAACCATCCCTCCTTTATATTTTATAAAGCATACTGATGAGATATTAATAAATATATAAGGTCAAGGAATCTGACGAGTCAAATTCGAAGACTACCCTTTTTTGGGTAAATGTGGGGCAGGTCCGGGGCTGGTGACATCATCGTCTATAATTCAATGTCTAATATTTTAAAAACCGAAGCAGCAAAACAGCCCAAAGAAGCACAAACAAACTAGACTATTTTGCGTGGATTTGGAGCATGTGAAGGGGGATGTTGAGTTACCCAGTGTTGTAATGTAACGGAGTACAAATACTTCGTTACTGTACTTAAGTAGAAATTTCACGTATCTGTACTTTACTTCGCTATATAAATTTATGTCAACTTTCACTTTTACTCCACTACAATATCCTAGATAAAATGTATACTTTTACTCCGATATATTTCCACTAAGCATCTTCGTTACTCATTATTACAAAATAAAATCAGAAGAAATGTGTGCGGCTGCAATAAGGGAGGTTTGGCGGATCACTGCTCCTGGATTGCATTATGCACGCTCAGCACGCTCTATTTCAGCGTAATGCTTGTTTGTTCCCAAAGGAGGAGGAAGCACAACTGAAACCGCCATGGAAGCACCTACTGGAGGACCGGGGGGAAACTCCTTTTCCTCGATTTTCTGAAGCCTATGTGTAAAACGCATTTGCAGCTGCACAGCTAGCACATTGAGCATCTGGCTCGCTCATCGGCTGTGCTGCGGCAACTGCACATCCAATGGCGCGGGCACCTCTGACGTGCCAAGGGGGTGTGGCCTTAGCCTATAATAGTCCCCTGAATTCGCTATTATAGCAGGGTTAACGACTGAAGCGACAACTCGCCAGGTTACTATAGTGCGGCCGGCTACGCAATACTCATTCCCTCTCTCAGGGAACTGAGGTTATGATAGTAACCGAGTAGTTCCCTTTCGAACGGCCACAATAAAGTTCACAATCAAAGTTCTAACCGCTTGCTTTAAAAAATGAAAATTATGTCATTAATGACTCACCCACATGTCGTTCCAAGCCCGTAAGACCTCCGTTCATCTTCGGAACACAGTTTAAGATATTTTAGATTTAGTCCGAGAGCTTTTTGTCCCTCCATTGAAAATCTATGTATGGTATACTGTCCTTGTCCAGAAATGCAATAAAGACATCATCAAAGTAGTCCACGTGACCTCAGGGGGTTAGTTAGAATTTTTTGAAGCATCGAAAATACATTTTGTTCCAAAAATAACAAAAACGACGACTTTATTCAGCATTGTATTCTCTTCCGGTTCTGTTGTCAATCCGCGTTCATGAGGCCAGTGACGCTGCTGACGTGAATCTGGTGCGTCCGTGTATTCGGGTTCAAATAAATATGTCTGGTTAAAAAAAATGCAAGTCTTCCCCTGTGTCGAAATCCTTAGACATGTTTGCAAAGATTGTTTTGTTTACAGCGTGCGTCTCCCTCAGACTGTAAACGAAGCTCAGGCGCACAAGATAACACGTTAGCAGCGTCTTACGTCAGCGGACTCATGAAAGCAGATTGACAACAGAACCGGAAGAGAATACAATGCTGAATAAAGTCGTCCTTTTTGTTATTTTTGGAACAAAATGTATTTTCGATGCTTCAAAAAATTCTAACTAACCCACTGAGGTCACATGGACTACATTGATGATGTCTTTATTGCCTTTCTGGACAAGGACAGTATACCATACATAGATTTTCAATGGAGGGACAAAAAGCTCTCGGACTCTAAAATATCTTGAACTGTGTTCCGAAGATGAATGGAGGTCTTACGGGCTTGGAACGACATGAGGGTGTGTCATTATTGACATAATTTTCATTTTTGGGTGAAATAACCCTTTAAGTCCCTTAAATATCAGAAAATTATTTTTGATACTCAAGTACAGTATATATCAGATACTTTAAGACTTTTACTTAAGTAATATTCTAAAAGGTAACTTTCACTTCTACCAAAGTCTATTTCTAGGACGATACTTGTACTTTTACTCAAGTATTGCTTTCTAGTACTTTATACAACACTGGAGTTACCTCAGAAAGAATGACCAATAACTATTATTTTAATATCTAAGAAACCGAAGCAGCAAAAAATAAACGTTGACCGAAGCACAAACGATTGAGCCAATTTTGAAGGTAGGGGCTGGTGACGCCATCACCTGTAATTAAATGTCTAATATCTTAAAAACCGAAGCAGCACAAACAAAACTTTAACCGGCACAAGCCAACACAAACCAACGAGACTATTTTATTTGGTGCATGTGGGGGGCTGGGTGAACTCACAATGACCTATAAATATTCTTTTAAAGGAGAACTCTGGTCAATTTTAACATTGAGCTCATTTTTTTTTGTAAATTTGGACTGCTGTCAGTACAGAAAACAATGACAAAAATAGGCGTTGCCTACACCGTGTTATCCTCTTTTTAAAATTTGCACCCTGTTCGCTTAAATGAGGCAAGTTTTAAACCTGCTTTTAGCCTCTTAACATCCTTGATGTGTCATTACAAGTGCACAGCAACGTGAGTGATTTTATTCAGAGTGAACACGGTGAATCTGACTGCAGTAGATGTGAAAGATATGAATAAAAGGGATGTTAATTCAGCCAACTCACATACCTGTATTTACTTCCTGTTTTCGGTCGAAGTCCACAGTAATCGATTGTCGAGTGCGCGCGCCCGATCATTGCAAATCTTGCAAATTTTAAAAAGAGGATAACACGGTGTAGGCAACACCGATTTTTGTCATTGTTCACTGTACTGACAGCACTCCGAATTTACAAAAAAATGAGATCAATGTTAAAACTGACCGGAGTTCTCCTTTAATATCTAAAAATCCGAAGCAGCACAAACAAAAAAGCGAAGTAACAGCACAAACGAAGTAAAAACGATTGAGCCTATTTTGCTGACGGTTTGCACTGGGTGGGGGCGGGGCAAACTTCACGCAGTGATTGACAAGAGAGGGACGGGGCGGAATGCATTTTCAATTTGCACATTGAATTATGCTACATTCATTGTCGGACATTTAATGAAAATGCAATCTCAAGTGTCTTAACTGTGAGTGTAAATGCAATAAAAAACATTTAAATGATCATTTTGCTACTGTTTTTGCTTGAACATTTTAAACAGATCTAATAATTTCTTTAATACATTTTAATTTTGCAATTTATACAGCGTTAAAATATGTATTCAATTTACATATTAAAACTACTGTATGAAATGGCATATGTAAATTATATAATTGAATTATCATTTTGCACCAAACGTTGCACAAATGTAATGGAAAATGTAAATTTAAATACAGAAATGAATTGCCATTTATTGCATTATCATTTTGCATATTACAATCAAATTGAATATTGATACACATATGCTTCCATAGAGGACACATCCCTGCAATACCTGAAAAACCTTCTTAGAATGTATTCCTAGATCTATATGTATTCCTAGAACTAAATAGTTAAAAAAGCAAAGAGCCATTGGCTACACAACACATTTGCATTTAAGGGGATACACACAGAAACGGCACGTTTTTGCTTACCCTCAAAAAGTGGCAATTTTAACATGCAATTACATTTTTTAGGTGTGATTACCCGATGGGACACACAAAAATGTAAGTGTTTACAGAGCTTTATTTTGATTTTCAATACTTTGCATTTTTAAATAAACTTCTAAATGTCTGTTAAGTAGTCCCTATGTTACAAAAGACACAATTTAAAATGTTGGTGCTTCTAATTAAGTGATTAAAAGCAGTTGCTAATGTTTTTTTTTTAATCTTATTGGAATTCGATACACTAGGATATAAACTAGGAATCGATAAGAATCTGTATCGATAAGCGGAATTGTTAAAATTCAAACAATACCTAACCCTAATTTTATTACATATTGTATTACTGTGTGTGTGTGTTGAATTAATATTAAACAATAATATGATTGATCTGACTGTACTGACCCTGTCGTATGAAAACTGAACTGGTCGATGACATTTTTTTTAACTGCTTTATAGATTAAAATGAATTAATTTAATTATTGATGATCTTTACAACGGATTAGAAATCAACACTGAACTGACTTCAGCTGAACAACAGTCGGAATGCATCATTTTCTTGTAATCCCTGTAAAGCTGCTTTAAAACAATCTATATTGTATAAAGCGCTATAAAAATAACTCAACTACTATTCAGTCCTGGAATGTTCATGTGAGTGTGTTGCAAAAGTCCATTTCAGTTTCTGTGACTAATAGACATAGTCCTTTAGCCAACCTGGCTCAAGGTTGATGATCCAGCTCTCAGATTTAATCACAAATATCTTAATTTGTGTTCCGAAGATGAACGAAGGGCTTACGGGGTTGGAACAACATGAGGGTGAGTAAATACTGACAGAATTTTCATTTTTGGGTGAACTAGCAGCTATCCCTTTAATAGCACTTGCCAGATTGTCACCGGTATTAGGCAATGTATAAAATAGTCTCTGACCTTCAGTTCCGAGGCAGTGAAGTAGTAAAGCCTGTTTTCTGGCCTCTGGAGAGAAATCTCCAGTAGCATTGATGATGAGCATGTAGTTCTGAGACATCCTCAGCCATGTTATTGGTGGAATAGGAGGACCTTTGTTGACATCTTTGTACGCATGTGCGAATGGTTGTGTGGCAACAAAACAGTGTGGCGGGCTGTCAAGACGCGACGAGCACTTTCAAGAGAGTTAGCGAGCGAAATCCACAATATATAAGCACTTTAACATCTGAAGACCGGAGGAGGTTTGGAGAGAAGCTCAAAATTTGTATTGGTGACAAAATCGAAGTTATTCAAAGCCCATATGAGATCTGGGATGACAAAAAACGTTGGTCCGACTCGCCCGTGTCTTGGCCACCAATCTGCTGGGGAGACATTTATTCTTATTTAATTTAAACCCCTGGACCCTTCACTCATGAAAGATTAAAGGCTTTCAAGAGTCTGGAGGCCTATGATTATTTTGTTAAGTTGGTCATATCTTTTCTGCCAAACAGAAAGCAGCAGGGCCGGCCCTGGAAAGCAGTGATCGTGCTAAAAGCAGAGGTTAGACCTGGCCAAGCAGAGTCGCAGTGTGATTCGCATCTCCCGTGGGTGATCGCCAAAGAGAACGGCGAAATAATCACTGCTCACTGTGACTGCAAAGCGGGGTACGTCTTCATTGATCAGTGTTGTTATTTATTTATTTATTGAAAATGTAGTGACTGTTGTACCAATTCAATTGTGTTCAGTGTGAGACTTTCAATGGCGTGTCATTTCTCCTTTCAAATCCAGTCTTGGAGAAACATGCAGTCATGTAGCAGCTTTAATGTTTAAAGTAGAAGCAGCTTGTAAGTCATTGTAGGTCAGGATAGGACTCACAAATGCTGCATGTACTAGTGAGGCTTGCAGGTATCAAAGCACAGCTACGGAATGTAATATTTTGTTATTCTGATAAGATTAACTAGATATGGACACTCCAGAATAGCCTATTTTTGATGTGTGGAACATAGTCTGGGTGCTGTGGATCGCGGTTTGGGACACCTGAATCAGAACGCGAAAACATCGGTTGATTTTTTCAATCTTCTATAAATAGATAGTCACTAAGTCTTACCATGAACAACATTAGCCTCACAAACTCGATCAGAAGCTGCAGGAATTCAGGCTTTCTTCGGAGCGTCCAGGTTCAATCGCCTAATTGCACGCAACCATTTCTTTCGTTTTTCGCGATCCCTTTCGGAGGGAATTCGAAAAAACTTATCATCAGGCCCCCAACGAGCCGTACAATCGACCACACAGCAAGAGTGAACCATCCTCTTCTCTAAATCCTCCAAACGTGCAAAACAATCAAATTACAGGTATCTAGCGGTGTTTCGTGCCACACGATCCCCATGATGCAACGCGACAAACATAAACAATGACGTCACAAAAGATCCGCCTATAACGGGCTCACCGGGACAAGGCAAAAATGGACTTGGAAACGGAGCACTTACTAATGCCATCCTCAGGAAATCTTGTAAAAAAAAAAAGAATAATTCGTCCTCGTCGCCTATTTTGTTATGTCTTCAGGACAAGAAGCACAAGCAAGTATATTTAGGAAACTTTTCATAACTGTTATCATGCACAAACAGGATAACATGCACGCAAATGCTCAGTATTCTCTCTCACTCTTCTCCTCTTACTTCACTTGAGTGCCATCTAGTGGTGCATTAATGTAAGGACATCACAGTGTGGTTTGTGGACATTGTGTATTGACCAAACTGACAGACAAAAAAAGGTAACACTTTACAATAAGGTTCATTAGTTAACATTAGTTATACATTAGTACACATTAGTTATATGAACTAAGAATGAACAATACTTCTACAGCATTTATTAATCTTAGTTAATATTAATTCCAACATTTACTAATACGTTATTAAAATCAAAAGTCGTATGTATTAATAGTTAATGCATTGTGAACTAACATGAATAAACCATTACCAGCTGTAATTTTATTAAGAAAGATTAATACTGTAACAAATGTAGCCTATTGCTCATTGTTAGTGAATACATTAACAAATATTAACTAATAATCCTTAATGTAAAGTGTTAACAAAAAAAATCTTTAAAGATTTTACTATTAGGAAAATTCATGAAATATTAGTATAAAAACATAATGACGCATATGTTTTTTTCCACTACTTTAAGAGGGTCTGCGGACCCCAAACATAAGGGTTATCACTACATTTCAAGGCAAGTCACCTTTATTTATATAGCGCTTTTTACAATACAGATTGTTTCAAAGCAGCTTTACAGAGATAACAGGAAAATAATGTTGTAATAATAGCCTATTGTTGAATATAAAATGAAATGTCCCCAACTAAGCAAGCCAAAAGCCAATGGCGACAAAGGCGATTTCAAAAAGCATCTCGTTAGATTTAAATACGGTAATACAGGAGCAAGCCTATAATGCACATCACAACACCCAAACAGCTTATCAACAAAATAATTTGAGGTATTTTAAACATGCTCTTGTTTACACCTGTACATGATTGAATGAATTAGTATAATAATGGTAAATCAACATTCGCACTTACCTTTAGCTTTGTGTTCTCATAAGGATCAGAGCCATATGACAGTTAGCCTAATACATTTTTGTTACTAGTACAGCGTGAGAATTTTCGGACGCACTGACGATTGAATCATGATCTCCGGAGATGTTTTAACTTAGCCTACAATCCATTGCACAGATATCTAGGCCGAAAGTGTGTCGACGCCACTATTCAGTAAGCAAAACAATCAAAGGAGCTAAAGGAAAATTTACAAGACAAACATCACCGTGAGAACCTTTAGTGATGCAAAAACGAATAACTTGTTCCCGGGGGCATCCATTCCCGTAATCTAATTAATATGCATACGTCGTGAGTTCCGGTGTGTTTATGCTGTAGCGGAAAGAAACCCGCTCAGTTCCGCTGACCGCTTCAATGCTTCAATGTCGCGCTGTGGCTGTGTCAGTTCCCATACTGTCTGTGCGCGCTTGTGTCATGTGTTTTTTTTTTTTTCAGCACACGATTGCAGTTGGGATATGCAAACTTTCTTTCCGCATGACCAAAGATACTGTGTCAATATAATTGTAACTGCTGTAAGCCAAGCTAGTTATAGGCACAATTACGATACAACGGCAAGGCTTAACTGCAAGCAATTCAAAAACTGCATGCACTCAATTCAACAGAAACTCGGGAGACAATGTTTTTCGCTTGAGATTTCCATTAAGCTGAACATATTTCCAGACAGAGCAGGGCCAGCAGTGGGTTTAGGCAGAGATTTCTTATTATAGGGAGATGATGAGAGGGTCCGGATCACGTGAGTCACCTCAGCCTATCGTGTACCGGCAGTGACGTCAGTGCCCGCAGTTCAAAGTTCTAAGACAGTCCGTTTCAAAATATATTTTTGATAACAAATGTACTAACAAAGATTTTTTAGCGAACAAGTATTTAGCGAACAAAGGAGAGTTACTCCAAGAGGGACATTTTACTGGAATTCCATTTAAAGAGATGTTAATTGGAGGAAAGCATGTCTGCTGCCTTACAAATTTTGTATTTCTAACAAAGAGAAATTCACCTGAAGATCTTACACAAAATATATCCAACTAATATGTGGCTTTCTAATTTTATGGATATTGGGAGAATGTTCCTTTTGTAACAACTGTGAGGAGTCTTTAAATCATCTGTTTGTTGATTGCCAGACATTGTGGAAAGATTGTTTTTTCAGTTAAAATGAATCAAACGATAACACTGAATGTAAAAAGAAATTATTTGCTACTTTGATAATGATGATAAAAATATACACAATTTTGTAAATTTTATCATCTTGAATGGCAAATTTTTCATTCATAAATGTAGTGTCAAAATCTCCTCCTTTATACAAGGTCTTCTCTAACAAACTCACTCTATTAATGAAGTCTCTTAAAATTGTAAAAAATTCAAAAGCTATGTATATTGTAAGATATTATGAATCTGTATTTGCCGTCTTGTGAATGTCTCTTTTTATTTTATTTTATTTTGTATTTTTATTTTTATTTAATCATCTTTGGAGTTTATGTTACTCATGCCTGTTTGTTTTTCTGTAATGTTATTTACATTTTCTACAAAAATAAAATAATAATAATAAATAAATAAATAAAAAGACAGTCCGTTTCAGCCAGAAGCGTTGGAATGATATTGGTGTATTTGTCAAGTGTTAGAGTTTTTTGCCAGGCTTCTCAATACATATGAGAAACATTATATTTGGGTATTTTGACTCAGGCCCCACAAACGAAAATATCAGTTTTGTTATTTCAATAAAAAACCTGTAAACATGTCTTCTCTGTCTTAAAAGAAATGGAAAATTATTTAAATGTGAGTTCAGTATCTACTAATATGAACGCTATAAGGACTGTTATTATTTGCACTGCCTTTGATCTTTTCATGTGAACATTTTTATTTGATGTAATGGCCCTCTTTTTTCTTTTTTGTATTTTTCTTTTTTGCTGTGGTCTCCTTTATTATTGTTGTGGTTGATATTATGTGATGTATGCTTTCTCTTTTAAATGTTTCCGTTCTCTGCAATAAAAAAATAAAATAAAAAAGATAGCTTACGTTAATCAGTTTCTTGTGTAGGCTAAAATATAAAGTATGAAAAAATCCTTAAATCATTGGTTATCTCGAGACGAGACCTATCTATTTTGGGTAGACTCCTCTTGACTAAAATTGAGCAAATATCTAAAAATATTTATCTAGCTCTGTAAACCACCCCAAAAGTAGTTAAATCAGAATTAAATTTTATTTAAATTTTTATGTAAAAAATTATCACATTATTTACATAAATACCACATGGTTAAAGAGTATGAACATGGAGGCTTGAGAACCATTGATTTTGAATCTCTTCTTGGTACATTCCGAATTAAATGGCTGAAAAAGTGTTAAAGTCACACTCAATATGGTTTCGTATTCCAAATCACATATTCAAAAATATTGGCTGCCTTGAATTTGTGTTAAGATGTAATCTTGATCTCTGTAAAATTCATTTGAAGTTATCTAAGTTTCATAAATGAGTACTGCTTTTTTGGAAAAGGATATTTACCCATAGCTTCTCCCCTCACAACTCCATTTTGGAATAATAGGGCTGTAGTTATTAATAGGAAATCTCTGTTCAAAAGAGATTGGTATGGTAAGGGTATTTTTTCTTCCTGAACTCGACGCCGTCAACGCTGTTCGCCATTTCTCTGTGGCCATCCGGCAGAACATCCTTTCAAAAGCCTATTCACAAAAAGAGCACGGTGTTGTTTCAAATGCCGCGCCCGGTCTGTGTTTCATGCGGGGTTCCCCTGCACATCACAGACGGGCACAGTGAGTGTGCTTCCTGCCTCGGCCTCACCAGCGGCCAGCTCCTTTTTCCCCCAATGTCCACGAGGAGCTCACAAAGTCGTGGCGCGCGCCCTACTCGGACCGCCTGCGTACTTCAACCTCAGTGATGAATCTCACTTGATGGCGCAGAGGAAAAGGGGTATGAAAAACTGCCCCCACAGGAGGAAGCGGTAGCTGCACATCTTTGCCCTCCCACTGCTGTTGGATGGAGGTCTAAGGTCTAACAACGTTCCCCCCGAGGAATGATCTCTCCACCCTCAGACGATTCTTTTGGTCTGGAGTGTCTTCGGGAGGGCAGAGGTCAACCTCTCCACCTCAGAAGACAACTCTCACTGCCCAATATTATTTTAGAAGAACAGGGATGCGCTGGCGAACAGGACAGTCTGGCACCTCCATCCCGACTTGTGGGCCCTCCATTTATGACCCCTCAACGGGTATCCAGGGACCTCCCTGAGAGAGTCCAAAACACTATTGCTGAGGCTAGAGCTCCGTCCACAAGACGTCTCTACGCCCTTAAGTGGTCAGTTCTCACCGGCTGGTGGTCAGCTCGGAACCTATACCCGTATTCATGTGAAGTACCACTGGTACTTTCCTTTCTCCAAGAGCTGCTGGACGCAGGCCGGACCCCATCCACGCTCAAAGTGTATGCGACGGCCATAGCAGCCCTCCATGCTCCTGTGGCCGGCCAATCTTTAGGGAAAAGCGGCCTGATCGTACGCCTCCTCAAAGGGGCCAGGAGGCTTAACCCGCCTCAACCTCCTTCTATCCCTGCCTGGGACCTATCTACGATCCTCAGGGCTCTTAAGGTACCCCTTGAGCTGCTTCAGTCAGCTGACCTAAAGCCAATTTCGCTCAAGACCGCACTCCTACTAGCCCTAGCATCGGTCAAGTGAGTAGGCGATTTACAAGTGCTCTCCCTGAACGCTTCTTGCCTTGAGTTTGGGCCCAACGAATCCAGAGTCGTCCTCAAACTGAGACATGATTATGTACTCAAGGTGCTCTCGACTCATTCAGAGCCCAGGTTATTTCACTATCGGCTCTTCCCCCGTCGGAAGACGATAGAGACTTGAATCTACTCTGCCCTGTCAGGGCTCTCAGAGTCTTAGAGCATTCTGCCCCGTTCAGGCAGTCGGAACAGCTCTTTGTATGCTTTGGTGGCTGCACCAAGGGGTCTCCATTCACGAAGCAGAGATTATCTCGATGGATAGTAGATGCTATCTCTTTAGCCTTTGCTTAAGCCTATGCTTCTATGCTTCAATGCCTCATAGGCGTCACGTCATGCCTGCCACACCAGTGTCTCAAGACAAGATGGCCCCTACGCCTGAGTCTTTCGGCCAAGATGACCGACATCACTCTGAGTCTTCAGAGGTTGCAGGGTTGACCATATGTGTGTGTGTGTGTGTGGAGTGAACACACATCGGCTCCAGCCCCTGAACAGAGTCCAGTGAAGGCTTCAGCCCCTGAGCTCAGCCCTGAGCTCAGCCCTGAGCTCTGCCCTGTGCCCGCTCGAGCCCCTGAGTTCGCTCCAGCCCATGAGGCCTCCCTGGCCCCCTGAACTGTTGCCGCCTCCCTTGCCTATTGATGGGAAACCGAGGCTTTATGAAGCATTTGAGGCTTTCATCAATTTTGTTTCAAAATAAAGTTCATTACTCAAAGTTTTTAACACAATGTGCATTAGTGACATCTGGTGGTCACACTTGTTTTCTCCATAACAACATATCTAACAAGTCACAACAGAAAAGCAAGTGACCAAACAAAGCTTTGGAAGTCCGTTGAAATGTCCGTTTCGAATTATATCTCATCGAAATTAATTTGTGCCAGTGAGACCACAACTCGTGTAATATAAATAATATATTATATAATATAAAATATACATGTATATGATCATAATTATTGTAATTGTAATTGTACAAATATATTGGGTGTTCTTTTTAAAAAATAAATAAATTATGTTATAGGGAAGTGTAGTGTTAAATCGTTTAAATAATGCCTACTCTATAATCATTTCACTTTTTATGCATCAGACGAGTTCACGAAGCTCCATTTATTTATTTATTTTTAAACCAGCTGTCCCGACCTTCTGATACTGCATGATGTTCAAAGCTTTAAACGTCATCAATTACGTGGTATTGGCATTTCAATACAAGCATCGGTACAGTGTGTGATACAATAGTGATTTGAAAACTGCATCGGAGCCCCGGTATCAACCGTCCCATTACTGCCCTGGCCCCCTGAACTCAATGAAAGCTCAATAAAAGCTGCATTTGGATCACAAACCTTTCAAGTCTCAGAGCAGTTTTGCAACAGATACTAAAACTGCTTGTTCAAACAACAACTTCCTTGTAATTTCACTTCCTGACAAACCTTGTCATATAAATGTAAAATGACCTCTAACGCTACATCTGACACATGATCCAACATGGTATAGCAAATTTTATATTATTCATTCTTAATAATATTCAATTCATTCATTCAATTCATTTTCATATGGCTCGCTTACTTTAGCCATCTTCATTGCCTTTTCCTTCTGTTTCTCATCTTTGCATTTGAATAACAACCCACCATCTCCCAACACTTTTGGCATCAAAATTTCTCCAATTTTCTCCTACAAACCGCAAGTCAATGCCAATGACCTTCTTATATCATTTCCTTCCTTGAACCTCAAAATTATTTTAAACGCCTCATCTTCAACTTCCCTCCACTGTAGTAATAATAATAATAATAAGTCTATTTTTTATAGCACTTTTCAAGAACCCAAGGTCGCTTCACAAAATAATACAAACAGTTGACAGACAAACAGACAAGCAGATAGAGACGCCCAATAACTATAAATAATTAACATGAGAAGTTAGATAATCAAAGAAAACATACATTTTGATAAAGAAAGGATGTAACAAAAAAAATGGAAAAGTGGAGGACAGAGAAATATAATGGAAAATAATGATTTACTGAGCATGGTAAATATATGAGTTTGAAGGCGGTTTGACAGCAGCTTATTCCACAGCTTAGGTGCCTACAACACTAAAGGCCCTACCATCCACAGTAGAGAGTTTATACCTGGGTACGACAAGCAAATCGTCATTGCTAGATCTAAGGGTCTGAGCAGGAACATATGGTTGCACTAAATCAGCAAGGTATATAGGTGCGGGGCTATGACAGGCTTTATAAACTAAGATTAACAATTTAAACTGGATGCGATTGACCACAGGAAGCCAGTGAAGTTGGTAAAGGATAGGAGTGATATGTGCAGATTTTTTGTTAAATGAAAGGGCTCGAGCAACAGAGTTTTGTACCATTTGAAGGCTATGTATAGCTTTGGTGGTTAGGCCGCTATATAAAGAGTTACAGTAATCCAATCTGGAGGTTACAAAAGCGTGGATAACAGTTTCCGCATCTCCAAAGTTAAGAGAGGTGCGTATGCGAACAATATTCCACAAGTGAAAGAAGCACGATTTAACAATCCTGACTGATGTGTGAGTGAAAACATAACTAAGAACCGAACAAAACTCCCAGGTGCCGCACAGCTTTTGAAGGCCTAATCTGGACACCATCAATATCAATAAAAAAGTCATGCCCGGGTAAGCTCTGTGATTTAGGGCCAATCGACAGGATTTCAGTTTAACCAGCATTAAGCTGTAAGAAGTTATCAGAGTTACAAGTTACCGTACCACTAACTCCTAACTCGTTTATTTCTCTGTACTTCCGTACAGTCATTTAAATCCATATCCTTACATCCACCCTCACCGTCACTACTCTCCGCCATATTTAGTCCAGTCACAGACCAGTTTATGCCAACCACGCTCTTCTTGCATTGTCTTCTACTCACTGTGTCTCTTCGATATCAGACTTCCGTCCGGTGTCAGATCGCTGTCCCATGCAGAACCTGTCCACTGCAATGCTCTTGAATGAATGAGCAGCCGAGTTATCATGTTTAGTCTGCTGCATCAGCCAGGTCGAGTACGCTGACTCACATAATGAACTGGGGATCTTGATCAGCTGTGTTCAATAATGGAGACATACAAAATGTGCAGAGTGGTGGGTCCCAAAAACAAGGATTGAAAGTGCTAAACAGTCCTAAACTATCTGATACAGGGATGGGCAAAGTTTAGCTCCAACCCTGATAGAATTACACTTTGAACGAGTTAAAGCTGCAGTAGGGAGTTTTGAGAAAACGTTGACTTAGCCTGAAAATTTGAAGAAGCACAACTTACAGGTCCCACCCCCTTGCTCTCTGCTGCGCTACAGCCCTCCCTCCACAGCTCCTCCCCCACAGCGGAGCCTGCTGTGAACGCGCAGGCTAGTAAACAGGACCACCGATGACGGCGGATTATAAACAGTTATGGAACATTCACTAATAGGGATGAAACATCAACAATATGCTTTACATTGACTATGTCCTGCCCATAATTTGACTACAAACTTGGTCCTCAAATCATTATGTATTTTGCAATACATGAAAGATGTAACTTTATAACGTTGCACTCTTTCTATAAGTTATAAATAGCTAGTAAGATAACATTAATATAACGGTAACTAACGTTACAGTATGTAAGTAATTATTCTAGTGATATGTAATGCTATAAGGTTTGCTAGTACATTATTTCAGCAACATGACAAGCCAGTGAATTAGCAGGTTTCAATTGTTGCTTACCACAGTGCGTGACATTTTATTTACATGTTATGCGGCTAGAGTTTTGACACCGAGTCAATGGGCTCTGTCTAATTCTTTCTTTTTCGCTTGTTTATCGTCATCGGCCTTTTTCCTTTTACCTCTTTGTTTTATGAGCAGGTGCCACTCGAGAAATTGGCAGTGTAGGTTTTTCTCCACCATTAGCACAGCTGCAGAACACCGGCAATCTTGAGTTTGAAAGACGGTACGCGCTCGCGCTGTGCAAGAGAGGGGTGATCAGCACGTATACAAGCGTGATTGACACTGCTAAGACATTCCTCCTGGCTCTGATCGGTTGTTTCTGACCAGGAGCGGTGTATTTCTGCAAATGGCAATAGGACCACTTGGAGGAGCCAGAGGAGCTTGATTATCTGTCTCATATTCTACTGTCAGGATATAATGACAATTTTAACAAATATTTGTTTACAAAAGTTACCTACTGCAGCTTTAATCATTGTCTTCAAAGCTAATGGATAAGATAAGACATTGCTTCTCAATCCTGCCCTGTGGTCCCACCACCACTGCACATGTCTTCCTCATCATTGACACTCAATTTAAATTTCGCCGTCTCTACAAATGAGTTAAAGAGTTGAATCAAGAGTACTAGATCAAGGAGACAAAATGTGCAGAGTGTGGGGTTCAGGAGAGGTTTGAAAAGCACTGTGATAAGATACTATAAGGCTGTTAATCATTTACACAGATTGTATCATGAATATGAATGAATGAATGAATGGTTTTTTATTATTGTTTCTTGCATACTACTGTATGCCAAGCCCTAATGGGCTTGCAAGACACCAATACCATCAACAAAAGACCAGTTGTCAGGCAGTAGGCACAACATACATGAACTTATTTAAATAAACAAGTCTGCCGTCTCATCCAGGCTTTGCAAACAAAAGAAGCCAATTTAAACACATTAAAATTAAACAACCATTTCATCTTGTCGTCATCACTAATCCAGAACATTTCAGGCTTTTTAACAAACACTTCACCAAATAATACATTTCTATAATCATCGTACCGTGGGCAATATAACACAAAATGAGTTTCATTTTCAACCTCTCCTAACTCACACAATCTACAGAGTCTGTCCTCTTCAGGTGTTTGAGTGAACCTACCAGTTTCTAAAGCCAGGGGAAGTATGCCAGTTCACAGCTGAGCCACCAAAGATTGTTGGTTCCTTGTCAAATTTGCCTTTACATACAACTCTGTTTCATATACATCTTTAATATGTAAATAAGTCCTTAGCTTTGGCTTAGCCATAATCCCAATCAGCCATTTATGTTCAAAATTTGACATCAATTTGGATCTGATGTTATTGACGCTACAAGGCAAATTATTACAGAATACATACTGGAGTTGTACATCAGCAAAAACAGTCTGGAGCTCTGCAGCCCAGATAGACTTTGTCTTACTCCACAGAAAAACTTTTTTTGTTACTCTATTTTCTGGGAGATTAACAAGTCGATTCCACAACCTAACCATTTCACATTTCCTGTGGACTGATCCAGGAACCCAGCCCATATCACCCAGCGCTGCCAGCACTGGGACAAACTTATGAACCCCCAAGAAGCAACGAATTGCACGATTTTCTACAGCGTTCAAGGCTGGGCTCTGCACGGCCCCCCACACCCCAGCAGCGTAATTTAACACAGGGGACACACAGGCAGCATACAACTGAGATAATGTACCATAAACAAGATCTTTACAGATTTTTAACTTGTTTATCACAGAACCCAGGGCTCTACTGGCTGCAGCAGCTAGGATTTTAACTCCTCTGTCAAACAACATAAATTCATCAAATACAAATCCTAAATACTTATACTGGGCTACATAGTCAAGAACGGTATTACCAAAAGTAAAAGCTTTTGTGCTTCGCAAAGTAACACCTTTCCTGAAAAGTATAATTTGCGTTTTTGCTTGATTTATAACAAGTCTCCATCTACAGCACCAATTATGTAAAATATGTAACATTTTCTGTAGATCCTCTGCATTTTCAGCCAGTAATGCAACATCATCAGCATAGAGCAGAATGCCAACAATGATACTGTCTAGGCGCACCCCTAAGTTTAGATGTTTAATTTCAAGAGACAAATCATTTATAAACAGAGAGAATAGGCTTGGGGACAAAATATCCCCCTGCTTTACACCAAAGGGAATACGAAACCAATCAGTCTGCTCATCATTCACCTGAACACATCCCACACATTCTGCATACAGGGACTTTAATGCCCAGTAAAACTTCCCATCCACCCCTGCCTGGAGAAGCTTCAAACTTAACAAATCCCTATCCACCCAATCAAAAGCCTTTTTAAAGTCCACGAAACAAACAAACGTGGGTTTGTTTTCAGTTAGCCTAGTTCTGACAATTGTTGAGATTATATAAATAAGATCAATACATGCCCGGTGTTTTCGAAATCCATTTTGTTCATCTACTAGATGCTCTGTTGTTTCCAAAAAATTACTTAATCTAGCATTTAAAATACTAGAGTAGATTTTATAAACAGTACTTAGGAGACTGATTCCTCTGTAGTTCAGAGGTATGCGGGGGTCATCTTTCACTGATTTAGGAATAGGTTTAATAATTGATTTATACCATGTAGAAGGAACAATAATTCAAAACAGAATTTAAATAAACCAAGAAGCATATGCCTAAGATGTAAGGACTTTAACACCTCATTTGGAATTTCCTCCACTTTTATAGCCTTCCTCAACTTGGCTTTTTGAGAGCAACGCTCACTTCTTCCAAAGTAATATCAAAATTCAAATAAATATTTGATCGGCTGTTATCACCCATAATTAATTCAAGATTTTCCTTTACTTGAACTGAAAGAACACTATAGGCAAAGATCTTCAATATTAGTCGGCCCTGAATATAAGGTTGAAAAATCCAGTTCCCATTTTTTAACTGTGGAAACTGCACAGTCCAGTGGTGCAGTGGTCCAGCTCCACTGCACCATTTTCCATAACAACTTCCATAGGTATGGTCTTCTATATGGACCCAATTTATTTTTAATTTTAATGCTTGACCCCTATTAAACCTTCTTTTATAAAATCTTAGATATTTACCAAAAAGTGACTGCTTCTGCTTATAATTTTCCCTCAGATCATGTTTATTTTGAGGCACTTTACACTTAAGAAACCCTCTCTCTGCTATTGTTCGCTCATTCCATAACTTTTGAAGATGGACATTCCAAAAAGGTTTCACAACCCGTTTAGAATATTTTTTAGTAGCTATGCTATCTTTACATGAGTTTATTTCCCCTCTAATAAATGTACAAAAATCCTCATACCATTTATCAACATCCTATATTGAGTATTGTGGCACAGCCCTAACTTATTTTTGTCTAGCCCTTGCACTGCCATTTGGCAGCTAGTAGATGTTAAAAATGTCTCAGGGAATGGTCCATGTCTCCTTTTAAGTACACAGGAAGAATTATTTTCATTAGTTAGTTGGATATCCACTTTAAAAATGAATGTATATGTCCTTAATGTAGCACAGCGGTGGCACTAATGCATTTAACCTCAATAATTAGGTGAATGTATTGAATGAATTAAGCAGCATTTTTTAATTGAATATTTTAATATGAAATGATAAAAAAGAAACATAATATAAATATGAAATAAAACAGCCGTAAGTGTTGGCAAGTGACTGCGAGTGTCCGAATATGACTACTTTAGTCGGCGAAAAGCAGTTTGTGTGCAGAGCAGATTTCAGTTAGAATTTTTGAATTCACAGTATTCATCAAACAGTAGACAAAAACTACACGGATGACCCACTACTGTCCGGGAAAACTGATGAACAAACTTTACTATCCCATGAGGCCACAAGAGAAGATTTGTGAATGACTGTGAAGCAACGTAACGGATGCCGTAGGTCACATGACTGTGACAACAGATGTATTACTAAACATTCATTTATAGAATTTACTTTTTTAACGGTCACAAAGCAAAATTTAAACTAAATGTAATACTTACTGTAGGCCTAAAGTAAGTGATATCGGACACGCTGACTGTCTTAATGAGTGAATTGAGTCATTCATTTAAGTGATTTGTTCCTACAGCTGATTCATATAATATTGAAAATATTGTGAAAATTATTGTGAAATTATTGTGACATGTATGCAAAATATTTAAAATTCGGATGCATTATTTCTTGGTCATCAAATGTCAGTAAATTTGTACCATTGAGCACTGTGACAGAGCTGGCTGAAACAATTTTATTTTATTTTATTTTCTCGAAAATATACATGGAAAACATACAACTGACATGGAGAAAAAAAAGATGCTCAATGGAAACCAAGGAAAAATGTCAAACATTGGGTAAACTGCACAGTTGTAGCAATTTATACTTTTTACTGCACAAAGTCTGAATGAACATGACACATTTTTTTATATCATGAGATGAATGTAACGGTCTACCAGCAACATATATGTCAAAAACCTACATAATAGCTCCTATTTACCACAATTAATGCTCGAAAAAAGCACTTTTGTTACATCTGTCAGTTGGAACACCCCAGGACTTTATACTACTAATCATGTATTATCATCAGCCATATTCACACAATTCCCAGCCCATGACATCAAATGTATTTTAGCATTCAGTGTCTGGGAAAACCCACTATTCCACAACTGATGAAGCCATCTGGATGAGTGGTGAATTGTCTTTAATAATTAGAAATGTTCGTATAGTCCTATAAATCATTTCTATTCATGGATGACCTGCATGACTGCCAGTCTTTTGTGCAGTCTTGTATACAAGGACACATGACACAAGTTTAAATGGTTTGTGTAAAAATATTCCCCTATAACACAATTGAGTACAATGTTATTTTAATATGAGCTGTGATTGCCCAATGAATTAAGCTGGTTTCTAAAGATGCAGAGAAAAAAAACTACAAATTGTCGATATATTTTAATAGTCATTGCTTTTCGATTAACCCCATCATATTTATAGATTTAATATTCAATTAATTGAGAACAAGGTGTATTTTTGGTAAAAGCAGTGTTGTTTTTCATGAGTCTCGTTCTTAAAAAAACAACTGTATAACCATCAGATAATTGTATAATGTTATGTTTGTAGGGCTATGATGCTGTAATCATATCTGCTGATTGTCTATACTCTCCTGACTAACTTGGCCAGTCTTAATGTCCGTGTGTTTCGTCTTATCATCTCCTCTATGGTCCGCAGCGGCTACAGGTGCGATGACAGTTTCTTCCGTAGTTCGTACCACCAAAAATCTAGAGCAGTCATTAGCACTATCACAAACTATCTCTGCTGTGTTTGTACTTAATTTGTCATGAGATTTCACATTTAAAGTCACATTCACATTCTCTAGGCTGGTCCCCTCTAATTTACTACCTGAACCTTTATTTGCATTTTCATCTAAATCTGTTTCATCAGTGGGAGACAGTGCAACTGAGCTCAAGCCTTCTCCTAGAGAGACAGATAACTGGTCGGCAGTGGTTGACCCCTCCTTGTCCTCCTCAAAAACATCTGCTCCCCCTTTGGTCTCCACAGGATCAGCACCCTTAAAGAAGCCGAGCAATGTGACACTCTTCTTCCGTTTGCCTACATTTAGCACTTTGCCGTTGGTTGCTCCAGTGTCTGTGAACATATTACGGATGTTGTATTCCTCCTGAGGTTTTTTTGAGGCGTCTTTAAATCCCGTCCTGCTATCAGAGAGCGTTGTGTCGTTGGACGTGTTTCCTGGCTTTGAGGCAGAAAGATTGATCGAACCTTGCAGGCTGTGTCTCTTCTCCATGTGGGTGACACGAAATCTGTGAATTAAGGTAAGTATTAGTTAAATTAGCTTGGCTGTATTCTGTACATTTTGCAAATAGCGCAAATCTTAATTTTAGTCTACTATTATCTTCCATTCATTGATAATATTCTATAATACATATGGTGTAAACCGTAATCGACACAGTCAAAAGTCTGGACAGTTTGACAATTTATGTTTATAGTTGTCCTAAAATGCTTTTGACCTGAAGTTTGACACTTAAATGCTTCAAAAAGTTTTTGAATTTCTTTACAAAACTGGATCAACATTATCTCGTACATTTTTTTTTCATATTCATAAAGAAAATACATTAAAATGCAATTCATACATTCACTGACTTGAATAAGTTAATTTTGATTTAGTTTTAGTGTATGAAATGACCAGCCCCAATATAATAATAATACAAAGAAGAAGTCTTATTAAAGAGCAAACATTTTTAAAAGAAGAACTTATTAAGTGGTATGATATATTTAAGCCATCCTTTATTAGTAGTAGGCTAATTAATAGGGGGGAAAAAAGAAAGAAAAAGAAAACTGCTTATGATCAAAGTCAGTCACATGGTGCAATCAACACAAAACAGAAAACATAAAGACAACCCAGTGGCGTAGCGTCTGGTTTTAACATGATTTCAACAGATGGGGCTTACATTTTTTTTCCTCACTAAGAGAATCCCTGCTGGCTCTCATGATATTCTATCAAGGTCAATAAGTCTCTTAAAATATCAAATAAATGTATATGAGAAGGTGGAGAACTTCAGGTGGTAAATGTCAGGTATGACTCCTATGTATAAATCAATTATATTTATAAATGTATACATCAAAATTTAATGTAAAATAAATCAAATTACTTTAGGGTCAAGTCATGTATTTATATAGTACTTTACACAATTTAGATTCAAAGCAGCTTCACAGTAAAAACAGTGTTAATGTTGCAGAATTGATCAGCTATGAAATAACTTTAATTTCAGCTTTAAAGGGTTAGTTCACCCAAAACTGAAAATTCTGTCAGTATTTACTCACCCTCATGTTGTTCCAACCCCATAAGACCTTCGTTCATCTTCGGAACATGACTTAAGATATTTTTGATTAAATCTGAGAGCTGGATCACTCCTCCATAGGCTTCTTAAGGGATTGAAACTTGCCAGCCCCGAAAAGTTATTAAAGACATCGTAGTCCAAGTGACTAGAGTGGCTCAATCTTAATTTTATCAAGCGATGAGAATACTTTATGTGCGCAAAAACAAACAAAAATAACGACTTTATTTCAACTATTCATTTCCTTCTCAATGGGCCTCTAGTCAGTTAACTTAGTGTGATTGCATAGAGCTACGTCACACGTAGGCTCAGTATTGGCCGACGCCGGTCATGTGTGTGATGTGTGTGACGTACAACAACAGAAGAACTGCGCTATATCACTAGTGAACTGACTCAAGGCCCACAGAGAAGGAAACGAATAGTTGAAATAAAGTCGTTATTTATTTATTTCTCGTCATTTGATAAACTTAAGATTGTTGAACGAAGGTCTTACGGGGTTGGAACAACATGAGAGTGAGTAAATACTGACAGAATTTTCATTTTTTGGGTGAACTATACCTTTAAAGCAGCTCGACAGGAGAGACAATAGTGTCATTATTCAGTTGTAATCAATTCAAATTTTATCATCTGATGTCAGTACAGTCAAATTGATTATATTGCTGGATATTAAATGTCTTTTAAATCCCATCTAAACAAGCCAAAGCCAACAGTCGCACGGAACCCAAACTCTATCAAGTAGAATGGAGAAAAGAAGAAAATTCTCACTATTAACTAGTTGCTTATTAGCATAAATATTACTAGGACATTGGCTGTTTATTAGAACTTATAAAGCACATATTAATACTTTATTCTGCATAGCCATATTCTACATTCTTTAATCCTTTGCAATACCTAAATTTAACATTAATGAGTAGTAATTAGGAGTTTATTAAAGCAAAATTCGTAGTTACAGTAATAGTTAGTTAGACCCTTAACTAAAGTGTGACCTTAATTTTTTAATTTTACATAAACCATTTGAAATTATATTTCGGCCTGGTTTCACAGAAAGGACATAGATTAAGCCAGGATTAGGCCTTAGTTCAATTAGGACATATAAGTAGCTTTTATAAATGTGCATTTAAAACATTACTGGTGTGTATCTTGAGACAAAACACTCGGACTGACATATTTTAAGATATGCCAGTGTAAGTTGCTTTCAGTTGCAACAGCAATAATGCTTAAGCTTAAGCCTTAAAGTTTTTCAAAACCATATAAAATATTATTACAAAGAGTGCATGTACAGGTGCTGGTCATATAATTAGAATATCATCAACAAGTTGATTTATTTCAGTAATTGCATTCAAAAAGTGAAACTTGGATATTATATGCATTCATTACACACAGACTGATATATTTCAAATGTTTATTTCATTTAATTGTGATGATTAAAACTGACAACTAATGAAAATCCCAAATTCAGTATCTCCGAAAATTAGAATTTTACTTAAGACGAACACAAAAAAAGGATTTTTAGAAATGTTGGCCAACTGAAAAGTATGAACATGAAAAGTATGAGCATGTACAGCACTCAATACTTAGTTGGGGCTCCTTTTGCCTGAATTACTGCACCAATACGGCGTGGAATGGAGTCGATCAGTCTGTGGCACTGCTCAGGTGTTATGAGAGCCCAGGTTGCTCTGATAGTGGCCTTCCGCTCTTCTGCATTGTTGGGTCTGGCGTATCGCATCTTCCTCTTCACAATACCCCATAGATTTTCTATAGGGTTAAGGTCAGGCGAGTTTGCTGGCCAATTAAGAACAGGGAAACCATGGTCCTTAAACCAGGTACTGGTAGCTTTGGCACTGTGTGCAGGTGCCAAGTTCTGTTGGAAAATGAAATCTGCATCTCCATAAAGTTGGTCAGCAGCAGGAAGCATGAAGTGCTCTAAAACTTCCTGGTAGATGGCTGCGTTGACCTTTGACCTTAGAAAACACAGTGGACCAACACCAGCAGATGACATGGCACCCCAAACCATCACTGACTGTGGAAACGTTACACTGGAGTTCAAGCAACGTGGATTCTGTGCCTCTTCCTCCAGACTCTGGGACCTTGATTTCCAAAGGAAATGCAAAATTTACTTTCATCAGAGAACATAACTTTGGACCACTCAGCAGCAGTCTAGTCATTTTTGTCTTTAGCCCAGATGAGACGCTTCTGACGCTGTGTCTTGTTCAAGAGTAGCTTGACACAAGGAATGCGACAGCTGAAACCCATGTCTTGCATACATCTGTGCGTGGAGATTCTTGAAGCACTGACTCCACATGCAGTCCACTCTTTGTGAATCTCCCCCACATTTTTGAATGGGTTTTGTTTCACAATCCTCTCCAGGGTGCAGTTATCCCTATTGCTTGTACACTTTTTTCTACCACATCTTTTCCTTCCCTTCACCTCTATATTAATGTGCTTGGACACAGAGCTCTGTGAACAGCCAGCCTCTTTAGCAATGACCTTTTGTGTCTTGCCCTCCTTGTGCAAGATGTCAATGGTCATCTTTTGGACAGCTGACAAGTCAGCAGTCTTCCCCATGATTGTGTAGCCTACAGAACTAGACTGAGAGACCATTTAAAGGCCTTTGCAGGTGTTTTGAGTTAATTAGCTGATAAGAGTGTGGCACCAGGTGTCTTCAATATTGAACATTTTCACAATATTCTAATTTTCTGAGATACTGATTTGGGGGTTTTCATTAGTTGTCAGTTATAATCATCAAAATTACAAGGAATGAACACTTGAAATATATCAGCCTGTGTGTAAAGAATGAATATAATATCCAAATTTCACTTTTTGAATGGAATTACTGAAATAAATCAACTTTTTGATGATATTCTAATTATATGACCAGCACCTGCATTTTAAATGAAATATTTTAAAGATCTTTATCGCAGATACATTATTATTATTATTTTATAAATATAATTATTATTTTGTCATCCAACTAATATTTACATTTTTTATTCCCTGTGTCCAGCATACATGGGAACTCCTGTAATGGTGTTTAAACATTTACAAACCATGCACCTCTATAATCTAGTCATGACTATATTAATTTTTGAAGAAGCTCAAATATACAAATGTTTCAATTCCACATTTTTGCTCATGGTCATACTTTCATTTGTGGTATTTCATGTTTTTAAGACTTTAACATTATACTAAATGTGAAACAGTAATAAAGAATGAGTGTGTCCATTACTGTAACTTTTTGACTGGTATATAAGAAGAGATAACAGATCCTCACCTTCCCACAGAAAACACAGTCTGCTCCGCTGGCCGAGCTTTGCTTCTAGCCACACGGCTTTTGCGTCGTGTTTTTAATATACGTTCTTGCATACAGTGGACACAAGAGCTGATTTCACCACCCAGATGAACTGTATGATGATGAATAGGAAGACCACTTGCACCATATTTCTGATGTAACCTGGTTAGAAAATATTTTTTTTTAGTAAAACAGATATGCCCACTATTCCTCTATTACATTTGGATTAGTTCAGAGGTCAGTGTGTAAACTAATACACATCAACATTGCTTTACTTGTCCTGCATCATTGTGAGGTATGTGGGGCCAATGTTGAACTGAGTACTAAAAGAAATTAGTTTCTTTACAAACTAAAATATCTGAAAACAAACTTGAAGATCTTAAATAATTTCAATGTAGACAGTTCACATCATATCTAATAACATATTTATACAAAGTTGATATCTGGTGTTTATCTATTTACCACACTATAGAACAAAATAAATATTCAAAAATCACAAATGAAATGATTATACCGTGGATCGTGATGTTCACAAACATTTTGCCCGGTAAACATGTCTTTGAAGGCCTCCATATTGGCTGTGACAAAAATAGCAAAACAAGTGGTGAAAATTGTTTAAATACATGACCAATACAATAGTAAATACTGCAGAATAGAACAGAACGAATTGTCATTACCTTCATTTTCAATGATGCATTTCAGAATTTGTTCCACAGTGTCTTGACTGTCTTCTGATTCATCTGGACAAAAACAGTTTTCTAATTTTATGTCATATACACATAATTATGGTAATGAAAATAATATCATTACAAATTGGATGAACTGACCAAAATCTTACTGTGTATTTGTTCAGTTTAAAGCGGCTATTTGTAAGAATTTTCATGTATTAATCACTTTTTGTATCGTCAATGTCAAGTCAAGTCAAGTCATCCTCATTTATATAGCGCTTTTAACAATGTAGATTGTTTCAAAGCAGCTTTACAGAGATAAACATATAATTTAAGGTAACAGAGATTGGTTAAGTTTTATAGTGGTTCTTGAAAAATGGTTTTTCCAGCTAAAGTTAGTTTTGATTGATTCACTTCCGTCTAAATGATAGTTTGTTATTAAATTTGGGGCCGCTAAGACGACACCGTTCTCTCTAAACAGGCTTTAAACGCGAACCTGTGATAGACGCTGATGGCGTTCACATGCGCATTAAGAGTTGATTCTATAGTTATGTTTGTTTGAATATATGTGCGCAGGTTTGTAATTCCTTACAAACCATGCCTAAACAAACTACTTTTCTTGTCTATAAATTTTGATGCAGAATTTTATTTTATCTTATCACTTCGGGTAGGTACGTGAACCAAAAAAATCCACAATGCTTTATCTGTAGAGTGGTATAGGGATCCTCCATAGGGAGAGGCTAGTTGGCACTTCAGCACTGCATTGTCATCGGGTGAACAGCTTGTTACTGTCACGAGTTGGGTTGACAAGTGACGAGGATTCAGTTGCAGAGTAATTTATTCAATGACAGACAGGCAAGGTACAAACTCCAAAGAACTGAAACAAACGGGAAGGTACACAAGAAACTCGTAACTTTGCACAACGAACCAGCACAGGACTGCAGACACAGGGAGATTAAATAGGGCAACAAACAAAAGAGGTAAAAAGGCAGGCAGGTGGGGGAAATTAACCAATAACGAGATAACAAGATGGGCGGGGTTAGACAATAGACAGGAGAGCACATGGCACAAGGAAATAACATGACAGCCATGTGCTCACAACAGACCAGATAAACACAAGACAAACTGGGAGTGTCACAGCTCTGTCACTAAACCAAGAGAAAACCCAGACAAGGGTGACAGTACTGTGACACTACCCCCCCTCAAAGGGACGCCACCTGGCATTCCCAAGGAGGGACACCAAAAACAAGACAGGAACATCCAACGTGCAAGACCAACAGAGAACAAGACAAGCAGATCAAAACACAAGTACAGAGAGGGGAGGGAGGGAGAGGAGCCAGGGAGGGACGGGAGGGTTTGGATTCCTGGCTGTAAGCAAGGGTAGTGCAAGCTGTGCAGGACACCAGGGCAGCCAGAACTGAGATGATCCCTTGGACAGCCAGGGCTAAGCAGACTGTGCAGACGGCCAGGGTGAAGACGACAGTCCATCGGGCGGCCATGGCGGTGAAAATCCCTCGGGCGACCATGGCGGTGAAGACCCCTCGGGCGGCCACGGCGTTGAAGACCCCTCGGGCGGCCACGGCGGTGAAGACCCCTCGGCGGCCACGGCGGTGAAGAGCCCTCTGGCGGCCACTGTGGTGAAGAGCCCTTGGGGGGCCATGGCGGTGAAGACTCCTCGGGCGGCCACGGCGGTGAAGACCCCTCGGGCGGCCACGGCGGTGAAGACCCCTCGGGCGGAACAGGAACAGGAACAGACCCCGGCTCAGGAACAGGCACAGACACCGGCTCAGGAACAGACACCGGCTCAGGCACAGGAACAGACACCGGCTCAGGCACAGGAACAGACACCGTCTCAGGCACAGGAACAGACACCAGCTCAGGCACAGGAACAGACACCGGCTCAGGCACCTTTGGATCGGCAGGCATGACATGAACAGTCTCTGGATCGGCAGACGTGATGTAAACAGTCTCTGGATCGGCAGACGTGAAGTGCACAGTCTCTGGATCGGCAGACGTGACGGGAGGAGTCTCTGGATCTGCAGACGTGAAGTGAACAGTCTCTGGATGGGCCAACGGGACGTGGACAGATTTGGCCTTGATTGGTGGAATGGGTGGTGCCGGCAGGACAAGGAGCTTGGGCGACGCTGGCAGGGCCAGGAGCTTGGGCGGCGCCGGCAGGGCCAGGAGCTTGGGCGGCGACAGCAGGGCGAGACGCTTGGGTGACGCCGTCAGGGCGAAACGCTTGGGTGATGCCGGCAGAGCAAGGAACCTGGGTGGCGCCAGCAGGGCGAGGCATTTGGGGATGGCTTCCAAACCCTGTGGAATCGCTGACGACCCTCTTCTCCTCCTCCGTCTCCGAGAGCGAGAGGGCGCTGGGCTGGACGGGACCAGCGGTGAGGGCTCTGGGCTGGACGGGACCAGCGGCGAAGGCTCTGGGCTGGACGGGAGCAGCGCTGAAGGCTCTGGGCCGGACGGGACCAGCGGTGAAGGCGCTGGGCTGGACGGGACCAGCGGCGAGGGCTCTGGGCTGGACGGGACCAGCGGCGAAGGCTCTGGGCTGGACGGGATCAGCGGTGAAGGCTCTGGGCTGGACGGGACCAGCGGTGAAGGCTCTGGGCTGGACGAGACCAGCGGCGAAGGCTCTGGGCTAGACGGGACCAGCGGTGAAGGCTCTGGGCTGGACGGGACAAGCGGTGAAGGCTCTGGGCTGGAAGGGACCAGCGGCGAAGGCTCTGGGCTGGACGGGACCAGCGGCGAAGCCTCTGGGCTGGACGCGACCAGCGGCGAAGGCTCTGGGCTGTACGGGACCCGTGGTGATGGCTTTGTGCAGGGCGGAACCAGCGGCGAGAGCTTTGTGCTGGACAGGACCGGCGGCGAGGGCTTTGTGCTGGACAGGACCCGTGGTGATAGCCTTGTGCTGGGCGGAACCAGTGGCGAAGGCTTCATGCTGGATGAGACCCGCGGTGAAGTCCTTATGCTGGGCGGAACCAACGGTGAAAAGGACTCAGAGTCGAGGAGGGACCGTAGTGGAGAGTGATGCTGGGACTCACCTCTATCACCTCCTCTTCTGCGACCTCCGCGGGTCCCAGAAAACCTAGCCAACCGGGTTCCCTCAAAACACTGAGAATCAGTAGGGGTTTTAACATGGTTGCAAGTCGCAGTCCTGGGCTTACCTCCTCTCGGCTGACCGCCGGCTGCCATGGTCTCCTCATTCCTCTGAGCGCACCTGGCGAAATATTCGAACAAGGAGATCCCTTTCTCCTTCCCTGAAGGAAAAAGTTTGCTTTGCTGAATCCACATTATGCCTAGTTCGTTCTGTCACGAGTTGGGTTGACGAGAGACAAGGATTCAGTGCCAGAGTAATTTATTCAATGACAGACAGGCAAGGTACAAACTTCAAAGAACTGAAACAAACGGGAAGGTACACAAGAAACAGGTAACTTTGCACAACGAACCAGCACAGGACTGCAGACACAGGGAGATTAAATAGGGCAACAAACAAAAGAGGTAACAAGGCAGGCAGGTGGGGGAAATTAACCAATAACAAAATAACAAGATGGGCGGGGTTAGACAATAGACAGGAGAGCACATGGCACAAGGAAATAACATGACAGCCATGTGCTCACAACAGACCAGACAAACACAAGACAAACTGGGAGTGTCACAGTTCTGTCACTAAACCAAGAGAAAACCCAGACAAGGGTGACAGAACTGTGACAGTTACGGTGTCAAAATGTGCTTTTTGAGTGCAGAGTATTTATATCCTTATATAGTCAATTTTACACTTTAATACAAAAATAAAGTGAGTATTATGTGCAATCTTGCTACTCTGCTTGCAATCTCTTGTCTTATGGCAGTGTCTATTTAATGCAATTAAACAGTGCAAATACCACTGTTGGCAAAGGTCATTTTTACTAACTTTACCCACCATTTCTCATATAGTCTACATTTAGTGCAAGACGTTCTTCTATTTATTCTTGTGGACACCGTATGTACCACTATTTATATAAATAGCATCTACCTTTTTTACACCACCCTGTTTTATTAAAGTCAAAAATTGTCGCCGATGTACTGTGTGTCATTTCTTGAGAGAGTGAGCCTCTCTCTTTGCACTGCAAGGGCAGAAATATTTTTAAATAAGTCTATTATTATAATATTGCAGTTACCCACGATGGTTGGCAGAAATTTGTGTGTGTGTATGTGTGTGTGGGTGGGTCGTCTATTAAAAAATAGTGCTTATTTTTGGACCATGCGAGTAGATAAAAAAGTGATGTTGAGGGTTTTAGGGATGGCTAGGTATTAAGCCAGGAATTTGAAGATAAATAAGACCTCCATGGGATAAAGATACAGAAAATAAAAAGACAAGAAATTATCTTTAAACTGTATGGATTTTGGGTAACACTTTAGTTTAGGGTCCAATTCTCACTATTAACTAGTTGCATGTTAGCAAGCATATTACATATACATATAATAAGGCATTATTAATATTATGATTAAAAGTCGTAGTTAATAGTAAGAATTGGACCCTAATTTAAAGTGTAACCGTATTTTGTATAAAACATATGCATATTGTTGTAAAACAAAGGCTGAAATGACTTGCCATCTTTGTCTGTCCCCAGTTTGTCTTCACAATTTACTTGATCCTCTTCCAGCTCACAGCGGTAGCCCTTCGTCTTCAACAAGTGACAGATTAAGAAACCCAGAAGGCCAGTGATGAAGAAGAAAAAGACAAGGAGGAAGATTATGTATGTTGGAGGGGGATCACCCACATTGGGTGTCTCTTGGTCTGTCATCCCACTGCAGTTGGCTGCAAATTGGACAAAAGGATGGCAGTTACATTTACACAGCAGGTAATGCTCACACAACCTAAAACTATTTTCTCTCCAGCATTGAGAAAGTTGTCTTTGTCACACCATCTGACTCTCTTGGCTCAGAGAGATAATCAGCCACTCAGCTCCATCAGGGTATATTTCCTGTAAGCGAGTACCTTTATCTTGCCATCCAGGCGTGTGGTGAGAGGAGCTTGGCCCACACCCTCTGTTTTCACTCAGCAACTGATATATGTTGCAGCTTCAACAGTCTGCAAAACATTTCTCATTCTGTTGTTTTAACATTCAAGTCAATTTAAATGATTCATGAACGACGATAAAAACCAATGGAGTAACTTTTGGAGTACAGCATATTTTCCACCCATTCACATGTCCATTCACCAAAACAACAGTTTAAACGAGGCAACTGGATTGATATTGGGGTTTCCAGCTTATTCCAATTGCAGTTTGTAAGTGATGTGTTTGTCAAGTGTATCACCAAATCTACCTGCATTGTAATATTCTAGTATGAAAGTCCACCCGTAAACATACCAGTCGTAGGGGTGTAAGGGAACCATAAGAAAATTCATATGAATTAGCCACCTATTCGCCAAAACGCAACGAAGAGCTATGAGATTGTGTTGGGGTCTACAAATAACAGGCCTGTTTTTCACCGCAGCATACAAGTAGAGCAACAGTAAAACTGCACCAGCATTGACAGAAATTCTTCTGTCGTATTGTGTATTTCCTTTAATAATGGCTATTGTTATTCCTTGTTCGCCCATTGATAATTGTTTCAAATTTAATCAACATAACAAATAAAGCTGCTTAAACGGTTAAAGCTGCTTAAAAAGTGTCTGCTTCAAACCATAATGTTTCTCCATTATGGCTACATTGCAAAAGATAAGATAACATTGTTAATAACATTGTTATAACAAAAAGAGTAAGTGAATGATGAGAGACACGAAACTGGCACATCTATGTGGCAAAATAGTCAATTAACCAGTTTAGTGCTCATTAATAAAAAATATTTGACCACGGAACGCACGACCATAGATCACAATCAAGCAGAGAGCTGATGAAAATGTTTGAAGTTCTTTTAGTGAACATGAATCTACAGCTGCTTGTCTACCGTCGGGCCAAGCGGTTATAAGAACCATAAGGAACAGTTCTACTTATATTTCCACTTGTGCCTGGTTCAACACGGCACGATTACAAACCGTTCTCTGCCCCAGAGCACTTCTCTCAGTACGGATGGATACCATGCTGAACCATGCTGGTAGAAAACGCAACTGAAGCATTTGTATTGCATTCCAAAAGGCTCTGTTATCAGCCCCACAGTGGAAAATTAAACCAAATAGGTAAAAAAAGAAAAGAAAAAGAAATTGGCGGTATCCTTTTTCAGATTGCTGAAAGCTACAGAAAATAGAAACAAATAGATACTGTAATTTCCAGAAAAAGCCAGAATTCAGGTGTCACTTTCGGTGGCTGTAATGCAGCGCTTGACAAAGGAAAAACTCAAAATAAATATTTAATCCAAGAATCAAAACCATAAAAAGGATAACTCAGAGGAAACACAACCATGAACACACTGACTACAAACAACATTAAAACAGAAAAACAGATCAAAAACATGAACAAACAAACTCAAAACATGACAGTACTCGGAAGTACTCACTCCCGGAAGGAGTGTCCTCGTACTGTATTAAGTCCAACAGGGGAGGGGCTGGAGAAGGGGGTGGCCAGGGGTGGGATAGGCAGGACAGGAAGCCTCCTGTGGCACCGGCAATACAAGAAGCCAGGGAGGTACCGGTAGCTAAGGGAGCCTGGGAGGGGCCAGCAGTGCCGGAACGGGCGTCTCGCGCTTCTGGGTTCTACTTCAGAATGCTGGCTCATTATTGGCCATCTCCTGCATCAGCACCACACACACAAGTCTCGTGGTGATCACGTGAACATCGTTGGTCAATAAGGAGCTCGGCGTTCTGGCGTAGAACCCGGAAGCATGGCACTGTGTTTACAACGTGATCAGCGTAGGAGACTGACATAGAACAGAAGACGTTGTTCAATAAGGTCCTTATCTTTGTTTGACTTTTGCGCATAAAAAGTATTCTCGTCACTTCATAACATTAAGGTTGAACCACTGTCGTCACATGGACTATTTTAAAAATGTCTTTCCAACCTTTCTAAGCTTTGAAAGTTGCAATGTCGTTGCTGCCTATGGCTGATTCAAGAAACCTTTTGGATTTCATTAAACATATTTTTATTTGTGTTCCGAAGATGAATAAGCCTTCCGAAGAGGGTGAGTAATTAAGGACAGAAATTTTAGTTTTTGGGTGAACTAACCACCCAAAGGGGGTCAATCCTTTAAATACAATCTGAGTTATATTTAAAAAATGTTGGCTTTCCAAGCTTTATAATGGGAGTGAATGGCTGGTGAAAATTTGAAGCCCAAAAAAGTGTATCCATCCATTATGAAAAATACCCCACACGGCACCGAGGGTTAATAAAGGCCTTCTGAAGAGAAGTCATGGGTTTTTGTAAGAAAAATACCCATATTTATAACTTTATAATCTAAAATAACTAGCTTCCGCCAGACGACCATACGCACACTACGCAAGTCGACTTGCGCCAAAAGAGTAACCCGTGGCACACATTTAATTTGAAATAGGGCTGTGCAACAAACTAAAGCTCCTCTTCTATTATATAGAAATCCTCCGACATTTCTCTTCAAAATTTCGAATTTGTTTTGCTCTTTCCTCGGAGCTTCCACGTTCGTCATTACGTTGTGCGTCGGCTCAGGGGTTAGTCTTCCACCAATGCGTACGGCCGTCTGTTGGAACTCAGAAGCCAGTAATTATAGTTTACGTTTTAAATATGGGTATTTTCCTTACACAATCACATGGCTTCACTTCTGAAGGCCTGTTATTAACCCTCTGGAGCCATATGGGTTACTTTAATCATGGATGGATGCACTTTTTTGGGCTTCAAATTTTCACCAGCCATTCACTTCCATTTTAAAGCTTCGAGGAAACATGTCATTTTATTAATATAACTCCGAATGTAATCGTCTGAAAGAAGAATGTCATATACGCCTAGGATGGCATCAGGGTGAGTAAATCATGGGCTAGTTTTCATTTTTGGGTGTACTATCCCTTTGATCACTCACCCTCAAGTCGTTCCAATTTTTTAAGACTTTCGTTCATCTTCGGAACACAAATGAAGATCTTTTTGATGAAATCTGAGAGATTTATGTCCCTACATTGACAGCTACGCAACTACCACTTTGATGCTTCAAAAAGTTCATAAAGAGATTGTAAAACGAATCCAAATCAATTGAGCGGTGAAGTCCAAATTTTCCGAAGAGACTGGATAACTTTATATGATGAACAGATTGTGTGGACGAGCAGGACGAGGCCGAGGGACGAGAGAGAACGGCGCAATGCTGGTGGCGTGAGTGATAATGAACGTCACCTGTGAGACGCACCGGTCTCGCATCTCTCACGGAGGAGCGGAAGCATAAAAGGAGGAGCGACAACGGTGAACATCTAGAGAGGAAAAGGCCTGATTTTATGTTGTGTTTTGTTTCTGTTTTGTGTGGCCAGCAGTCGTCGGTGGGGGGCTGCTGGCTTATACTTTTGTATTTGTATTTTGTTTTATTTTATTATTAAAATGTTTAAATGTTCGCCGGTTCCCGCCTCCTTCTTCCCTGCATCTTAAACCCCATTGCAAAGATTAAATTTAGGCTTTTATTCACATTTAAACATTCATCAACTGACACATCAGTTGTGGTAAATGGAAGCTCAAGCTCATTAACTTGACGTGCAAGAACCAGTGAGGTTCATTCTCGTGTTGCACAGCATGTTTGAGTTTCAGCAAGAACCAGTGAGGTTCATTCTGGTGTTACGCAGCATGTTTGAGTATCAGCAAGAACCAGTGAGGTTCATTCTCGTGTTACGCAGCACGTTTGAGCTTCAGCAAGAACCAGTGAGGTTCATTCTCGTGTTACGCAGCATGTTTGAGTTTCAGCAAGAACCAGTGAGGTTCATTCTCGTGTTACGCAGCACGTTTGAGCTTCAGCAAGAACCAATGAGGTTCAATCTTGTGTTATGTAGCAAGTTTGAGCTTTCTCAAGAACCAATGAGGTTTGTTCTCGTGTGTCAAGCAGTTACGGTAGAGCTTCTGTTTATGTTCGCTAATAAATGTTTAAATGTGAATAAAAGCCTAAATTAAACCGGTTTATGGGCAATTCCAGCGTTATGGACTTGACTTGCCATTTGCAGTAAAAACTTCTCAAATTTTGAGAAGACAGTTCTAAGTTACGGATGTGACCGCTCTGAAAGCGGCACTAAAAGACTGCTTTAAAACTTTATAGAGACCTCTAGCAAGCATTTAAACCACCAAACATTGAAATCTGCGATGCCAGTATGTTAAGATTGCACAATTAATCAACTTTATTATAAATTGCTCTATTTCAAATGGTTATGGATTATTTATCAAGTTGACAAGCATGTGCGCAGTTCAAGTCTCAATAGAGACCTTGATTTTCCTACTAATAAAACTGCTAGCTAAAATACTAAAATCATATAAGAGCTCAAATCGCAGGTTTCCTCCACAGTCAGGTGAACTGATACTGTAACTGTAACTGGAAAAGAGGAAGAGAAGATCGGTCCATGCGCTTGATTCGCCGCTAACACTGAGGCGCTACAGCAATCTATCATGCCGCATTAACGAGCGACATCTATAGTTTGAAATTTTGTTATTAAAACGACGGAATTTGAAAGTTGAGATGTTTTGAGATACGCCTAAAACAGATCACAGCAATAGTTGTTATGGTTGTTCACAACAAAGTAGTGAGATAAATTGTCGATACTAAGAGCATAAACATAATTTAGCTTTTTATATAAAGTTTCAAATTATTTGTATTTATATTTGTTATATTATATAAACTTAATCTTTAAAACGGCTGTGACCGAGCACTGAAGCATCATGACCTCTTAGTTATAGCCCTTATAAATTCAACAGGCAGTGCTGTTATGACAAAATGAGTATATTTATTTCTCAGACATGCCTTCATCTTTCTGCAAAATGCTTAATGTTAAAATAAAGTTTAAAAATTGGGGGTCTTTGATCCCTCTTTTGAAACCATGAAATATGGTTGGTTGCAAATGTAATTTTAGCATCGTTGGTCACCTCATATGTGGTGGATTCAAGGCAATGTTCTTTTACAGCACAGTAATACAGTACAGTACAGTACAGACTTTTGCATGGAATTGGCCTTATCATAAAACGTGAAAACGAAATTCTTATGGGTTTGGAACGACATTAGGGTGAGTAATTAATGACAGAATTTTCAGTTTTGCTTGAACATGTCCCTTTAAGCACATAATCATTTGTTTTACTCTAGTTTTTGCAGTTTTCCTTACTAGCGCCAGCCAAGTTGCCACTCAGTCCTAAGAGGGCATGTTCTGGCGGGAAAGTGATATCAGTGCATAACCTCTATTAATGACTTTAATATTAGGTAAATAAAAAATAACGTTATACCAGTAACCATCTCGTCTGGCTCAGAGTCATTCTGTGGAAATAGCTGAATTAATCATGACATGGGTTTAACTTATAAAGTGTAGCCAGTATTCAATACAGAGGAAAGCTAAGCATGAGAGAGCTATACTCTGCAGTATGACTCAGCATTCTCATGACCTCCACATCCAAACACACACTGATGACACAGCATGGGTTATTTTCATCATCACATCATTGAAACCTGATCTATATATGAAGCCTTATACCCAACTGTAATTCAAATGTATTCAAATGCAATGCATCCAGTCTTTTCACAGTGGTTTACTTAGAACAGTTGTAAACAAAATATGTACATATCCTGCCAACATGAATCTAATTTATCAAACATATTGTTTAACATAAGACATCTGCTCAACTACTGATGGCAAAACGTACTTATATGCATGCCATGCAACAACAAGAATAGAACATTTGTATATTCACTAAATGCATGGAAATGAAACTAGAGAGACACTCTATAGACCTGCATACATGAAGAGTTCAACTTTATGATTACTACTGAATGAACTTGTGAACACTATGGGAAATTCAAATACTGTATGTAAGAGAAGAGTCTGAATTAAACTTGTACAGCCAATAAATGTCCATATTAACATTCTCATGCAATTTATTATAATACTAGGCTATCTATTAAACTGTACATCTGTATAAGTTATATAATAAAAAAGACGAAAGGAGAATAGCTTATTATTAATGCACTCAGGTAATACTTTAAGGAAACAATGCGTAACTTGTCTTTCGTCTTGAGCTCTTTGTCAAAGCTGTCTATGGATGCGCAGATGATGATCCCACATATCAGATACTTAGACTATCAAGAAATAGCGAAACTATCGTTATTTTGAGGATCAAACCAAATGGGTTGCTCGATTCACTGCAAGTAGTAAAGACTGTTAAATGCGTCATTGTTACAACCATTCTGTGTATTATTATTTTGATTAATGTTATTATTAATAATAGTTAACATGTTTTTCGGGGTTTTTTTGCTGGCCTACGGGCATTTTCGAAGATGCGTGCCAAGTTAAAAATAGTTCAGACAAGATTCTCGGGAGGTTTAGTTTTGTTACACTCCGTTGTCTTCATCTATTAGACGTAAGTACGGGTCCCCTGTGAACTGATGCTCACACGCTCGGGTAAACACCTTAATAAAATAAATGCGGCGTTTTTGATTTATTTGTTTCCTGATTACTTGAACAGATTCAATGCTTGAACGCATGAATTCAATGTGTCAAATAAATAATCTAAATATCTACTATTAGGCCTATTTCCTAACAACCTTCAAAACTGAGAAAGTCAGAGACCACATGACAGCTACTGCTACCGTTAAAATCGAGATATTTTCGAAACAAGAACATTATACTCAGGTACTCACCAAAGCTTTTGACGGCCAAGGGATGCGCTTATGATGCCTCCAGCATGACACTGACGCTGAAACAACAGCAGCTGGACTCGAGCTGCAGTCCGCTACATATTTAAAGGAAGACGACACGTGAAATGCTCACTATAGTGAATTCAGCTCTTTGGAACAGGTCATTAACTTTTGCAAGGGGTTATTACATTACATTCCACCCAAAAATGGGAAATTCTCTCATACTTTTCTTGCCCTCATGCCGTCCCATATAGCTTTAATTCTTCAGATGAACACAAATAATTTATTATTATTATTATTATTATTATTATAGAAAAAAGTTAATTTCTGCGTCGAAAGCTGAAAAATGCTGCTTTGAACTCGGCTTTGAACCTCATTTACTTATGCTAACTATTTTATCTATCTATCTATCTATCTATCTATCTATCTATCTATCTATCTATCTATCTATCTATCTATCTATCTATCTATCTATCTATCTATCTATTAAACAATATAAATAAGCTTAAAATGCAAAATAACAAGCTCAATTTAGGTTAGTAAGAGTCATTTTCAAGAACAAACGTAACAAAACATTTGAAGTTTAAAAAGTTGTAATTTCTGTATACAGTAAAACAGCTTGGGAATAATAAATACAATTATAAAATGTTAAAATGTTTGTTAAATAGTTTTATTTATCATATATTTATTTTGTAGTTTTTTTAAGTCATAATTTTGTTATAGGGCCTAATATTGTTTGAACTGCTTGCTATTTACAATGGTTATGTCATGATTCTGCCTTCGCGTTCCAGATCTTCTCTTGTCTTGATGCAGGATCATGACAGACTCGTGTTTTTATGTGTGAGCACATGGCCATTTGTTTGGGCTGTGTGCTTGTGTTGTCCTGTCACCCCACCCCGCCCCCTTGTTATCTCATCTTGTAATTATGTCATCGCTTTCACCTGTGTTCTTGATTAGTTTGCCCCCTATTTAATCCCCTCATGTTTTCTGTCCTGTGTTGTTACATTGTCAATCATTGCGTGTTAATCTCTGTGACAGTCCTGTGAGTACTTTGTCTGAATCCTGTTGAATGAGAATTGTGAGTTTGTGTAGCTGTTTGTTTCCTGTCTAGTCATCATAAAGTCAGAATTTATCTTGTCTCCTCCAGTCCTGTTTTGCCCCCTTGTGGGTTTTGTTTTCTGTTCTGTGCTGTAATAAACCTTGAGGGTTTGTATATCGTCTGCGTTTGGGTTCTCTCCTTCAACCACATGACAGGTTAGCCTACTATTAACTGTTTTCATTGTGTTGTTTTTTTTTTTTTTTTTTTTGGCGGATGCAGTGAATTGTATTAAACCAGACCAAAAATCATAATAATCAAACTAAATCATAATAATTATTGATAATAATAATATTATAGGGAACCCACAACAATTTTAAAAAACATAAAAAAATGTACATTAATGTTTTTCATTAATAGATAATAACAAATTAGATATCAGTGGTATTTTGACCACTCAAATAAGAAATATCCCCGGTTTCCATTTCAGAAATCTGGTCACCTCACATTGGGAGCAGCGGACGAAATGAGAAAACCTGGTGGCCAGGCTACTGATTTTGCCTACAGCCTATTAATTTACTTAATCGTTATTACTTTATATTGTTGCATACCTGATGCACCCTAGTGAATAGCTACTCTTTGCTTGCAGCACTATAGTTATTTAATAAAGCCTATCATTCGCCTCATCTAATGGTGATGGAATGGCCTCATCTAAAATCTAGGTGTGTTCAACCTGATGCGACGGCCGCGCAAACCGACATCAAACCGTTAGCATGACGTCAAAGTACCGCAAGAGCGATTATAGACCAAAGGTTTTGTATGCTTTCGAATCGCTCTCCCGGTATACTTTGATATCATACACCGATCAGTCTGCGCAGCACCGCTTCAAGTCGAACACACGTCGGCTGCGTCTGAAAACTTAAAAATACTGCCTTAGGAGGACAGCATCACTAACTCCCGACTCCCCAAGACATCCATTAGCACCAGCAGCCATCTGTCTGCCCGCTCCAGACAGGATCAGAATGCACAAGAGATCTTCCACCGTGGACCTGACCCTGACGCCTGAGCCTGCGTGTGAGAGCCGCCTCTACCCATGGAGCTAGAACCTGCCAACATGATTGTCCCGGAGCTTCAGCGGGAGGCCACCTCAATCTCAAAGTCTGAGTCCACTGCCAGGTCCATCCCAGAGACCCTGTCAGGACTCCACCCTCGCTGCTGACTCGCAAGGTTCATAAGTTGTTAACTTAGGGGCCGCTTACATGACACTGACCCTAACCCTAATGGAAAACCCTTAATGCGATCCGGCCGCTCGTTTGCACAAAACAGTGCCTGGTGGCTCGAGAACGCAAACCATGAAATAGTTTCCAAGGTACAAGTCTTGAAAAATGTATAATACAGAATTTTTTATCGCTTTCTCGTAGCCACGTGAACCGGAATCATCCCGACAACATTTTATCTGTACAGAGGCAAAGGAAAGGCAAGGAGGCAATGCCGCCCAAAGCCATCGTCCTGTTGGAAAAGCTATCTTGTTGGTTTCGCTGGTCCACCTGGTCTTCTATCTGCTGTGCCCAGGGCTCCATACATTGCCAGGCTCAATAGAATGAACTACACACACACTTCTATCAATTAAGTGGGTAGAACAACAAAGGCTGTGATTTGAGGCGTGACTTACTAGTCAAATGGTGCGTAGCATCTTGTTGTTGTCCGAGAGGAAATCTGTTCAGATTCTTCTGGGGTGCAGGCCATCAGCAAGAAAGTGCCTATGGTCGTTCCCGGAAAAGATTCAGAGCAGTTTTTGTTCATTACACTAGTGGTTCTCAAACCTGTCCTGGAGTATCACAGTCCTGCACATTTTGTATCTCTCCCTATATCAGACACACCCATTTCAGGTCTTGCAGTCTCTACTAATGAGCTCATGAGTTGAATCAGGTGTGATAGCTGAGGGAGACATACACAATGTGGACTAGGTGGTACTGGTGGACATTAACAATTCACTTAAAGCATATAATCTACTGAACCTTTCATGTCCTCGTCGGTACATGAGAAGAAGTCTAGACACAATGATGCTAGTCGTGGGTGATGTGCTGCATACTGTCTCAATCATGTCGCTCACCCCCTTGTGCAGCACGGCAGCTCTGATAATCTCGTTTCTCCTTTAGGATTGTGGGTACCTGTGCAGCGTCTAAAGAACACGAGCACCAGGAAAGGAAGGACTGCACACCTTACCTTTAGCTATAAGGATGGATGATGGAGTCTCCAATGACCACAGTTCTATTTTGCAAGGTGGGGTGGGTTTGGGGGGCATTTCTGGGTTGAGATCTCAAAGACCGGGGCAGTGGAGGGGAAGAGGTCCTCACCTCACTACTGGTGTGTCGGCGCCGGAGTGAAGGATAACTGGGATGGTCATGTTCTAGTAGCACAGCCCAAATTCCAGTTATTCCAGTTCACATGGATACGCGGAAGCGACAAAAAATTCTCTATTATGAATTTTTAAAGCCAGAAAAGCAATGTGGTGAGGTCAATTTGTAAAGAAAGACTAGACGCCTGCGCACATATATATTCAAACGTGCATACCTATAGACTGAGCACGTAAAAAGCATGTGCCCGCTGTCAGCGTTTTCACAGATTGGCGATTTTGAAGCAGAGATGATAAACTTTTTCAAAACGTATACCTATATTTCAAATGAGCGCCCGCATTTAAGGGTTTTCTGTTAGAAACTAATGATCTTTGCAATGAAAATGAATCAACCACAACTAACTTTAGCTGGACAATAACTTTATTCTAGAGCTGCTGTAAAGCCAAAACAATCTCTATTACTTTAATTTCCTATTATAATTGTAAAACTGCTTTGAAACAATCTATATTGTTAAAGCGCTATATAAATGGTGACTTGACTCAGGGAACGAGGGTTACATAAGTAACCGAGACATTGCCTTTCTTAGTCACTACGAGTTACATCGTGACGACGAATGGGGTTCCCAGTCTAATCACGCCACCTTCTCGTCTGTCTTTCAGTGCCCTGACGAGCAAGCGATGACACCGAGCGGGTCCTATTATCGGCCACTGGGGGCGTAGACATGAGTGGACACGGGCTCCACTCGAAAATTGTAGAATCCAGCGAATGTGTTGGGTGTCGCCCAGCCTGCAACTGTAGTGATGTCTGTTAGCGAGGCGCCATGCGCTAGAGCCCAAGAAGAAGCCACACTCCGGGTGCAGTGTCCTTTGTGACAACCTTTGCTTAAGACAACCTTTGCTGGAGTATCCAGTGAGATAACCTTTGCTTGGAGAGAGCCTTTCCCTTCAGCTTCCCACCATAACAGACAAAGAGCTGGTCTGAGGTCCTGAAACACTGCGTTCTGTCTACGTAAGCACGGAGGGCACGTACTGGACAGAGCAGTGACAAGGCTGGGTCTGTCTCCTCCAGGGGCTTGCAGGTTCACCACCTGATCTCGAAAGGGAATGGTGGGAACCTTTGGCACATATCCAGGCCGGGGTCTTGGGATCACGTGAGAATAGGACGGCCCGAATTCCAGGCACACTTCGTCAAAGGAAAATGCTGAGAAAGCTGAGGTCTGTCCACGGGGTGAAGGTCTGATGGCAGGTCGGAGTAACTGGTACTCGGAGCGTGCCTTGTTGCCATGCCCACCTCGGGACTTGATCGCGAAGCCAGAGCTGAAGCAGTCTCATATGAAGCAATCCGAGTGGCGTTGCTGCGGCTGCTGCTGCGGATGCCATATGCCCCAGGAGCCTCTGAAATAACTTCAGTGGAACCGCACTCTTGCCCCCCAACTGTCTCAGGCAAGTCAGTAGTGACTGCGCGCGCTCGCTCATAGGCTGCAGACATGGCGACCGAGTCGATATCCATACCGAGAACAGAGATCCTCTGCACGGGGCAAAGTTTGCTCTTCCCCCAGTTGACCTGAAGGCCCAGACGAGCTAGGTCCACTAGGTCCCTGTGTTCGCAAACCTTGTCTCGAGAGTGAGCTAGGATCAGCCAGTCGTCGAGATAGTTCAGGACGCGAAGCCCGTGTTGCCGTAGCGGCACAAGGGCTACCTCGACGACCTTTGTGAAGACGCGAAGAGACAGGGCTAGTCCGAATGGGAGAACCGGGTACTGGTATGCCAGCCCCTCGAAAGCAAACCGAAGGAACGGTCTGTGTCGAGGAAGAATGGAGACATATGACAAGTAGGCGTTCTTCAGGTCGATCGCTGCAAACCAATCCTGTGGCCGCACACATTCGAAAATGTGTTTGGCCGTGAACATCTTGAACGGAAGCCTGTGAAGGGATCGGTTCAAGATGCGCAGGTCGAGGATTGGTGGTAACCCACCATTTTTCTTGGGTACAATGAAGTAGGGGCTGAAGCTGGACCTCATTTCGGCTGGAGGGACAGTCTCGATCGCACCCTTTGCCAGTAGGGTGGTGACCTCCGCTCTCATGACAAGGCCATTGCCACCAACCATAGTGAGGCAGGCTCCTCTGAAGCGGGGAGTAGACCGTGTGAACTGAATCACATAGCATGGTTCTCGCGACCCAGTGAGTCAGGTTGGGAAGCTCTGGCCAGGCTCCCAAGAACTGTGCCAGCGGGGTCATGTGAACCACAGACGTACCCTCGGTGGTGCTCAGAGGCGGAATGACTGGGAGGGGTGGGAGCCGCAGGAGTGTGCTCTCGGCGGCGAGCAGACTGAGGGATCTGTGCCGACAACTGGGTGGAGGCAGCAGCGGGCTATCGGGGCAGAATATGTTTAATCGCCTCAGTCTGCTTCTGGGTGTTTGAGAACTGTTGATCAAAGTCCTCAACCGCGCCGCCAAAGAGGCCAGCCTGGGATATGGGAGTGTCGAGGAAGCGGGTTCACTCGGCATCTCTCATATCGGCCAGGTTGAGCCAAAGGTGTCTCTCCTGGACCACATTAGTGGCCAGGGAGCGTGCGGTCACTTTCATCTCCCGGAGAGCGAGGTCAGTGGCGGCACGCAGCTAATCAAAGAACCCTGGGTCAGTCCTGCCCTCTTGCATGTCCCTGAACATCTGGGCCTGGTAGACCTAAACTCCCACTCGCGGAGAAGACGAAAACCTACAGGCTTTGGAGGGGTGCTTTAGGTCGCCACGGGAGGAAGCACTCTGCGGACACAGCTCGGAACACAACAAAAGTTTGACCTGGGGAACCCCAGTGTACCCATTAGAAGCGGCCGCATCGAGGGGAGGAAAGGCGGAGAAGGTCGCCGAACAATCACGGGAAGCCAAGGGTGTCTTCCAGGACCTCATGACCTCCTCATGCATATCCGGGAAGAAAGGCATAGGGGTTGGACGCTGATGAGGATCAGCGGCCGCACCCAAAAACCAATCGTCCAGCCACGAGCGCTCCGGATGGGGAGGAGAATTCCACTCAAACCCGATGCTCGCGGCTGCCCGGGAAAGCATGGCAGTCAACTCTGGTTCTGACTCGGACAATGATGGCACACCCGAAGGCAGCAGCAAAGCCGAATCGTCATCTCCCGAGGACTCCTGCCCACCTTGTGATGCAGCAATCGACATGGTCTCCTCGTTTGGAGCACCGAAAGACACATGGAACATCATCGGAACGCTCACGGGTTGCAACACTGGAGGGGGGGTGTGGGCTGAAGACGAATAGTCGGCGCTTGATTCCACACCATCACCCTCAGTCACCCTGGCCACCAGCCGAAGTACCACCTCTCTTGGAGGGAGTAGATCGGGGATAGTGGATGAGGGGACTCTCCCTCTGACGAGGTCATTGAGTCTCGACCGAAGTGTTGCGATGGTCATGTTCCCGCAGTGAGAACGTGAAGCATCCACAAACGTTGTCTTAGCGCGATCTAAGCCCAAATACGCAAAGCAGCGATTATGCCCATCAAACTCAGAAACCTGCCGACCACAACCAAGTGCACAAGCGAGACATCTTTAAAAAGACGTGCCACGCGCAAGCTCTTTTGTGAGAGAAAAAAAAACTCTGCAGAGTCTTGAAGCGACCAGGGAGACCACTCAGGCAGATCACTGCACAAATCAGCAGGGTATGTGCACTCGCTGGAACTCAAGGTCACACCAACACCTGGAGAGAAGCTCGTCTCGAAGAGAGTGGAGATGAAGTCGATCTCAGGATGGCTTGTAGAGTGAAGTGATACACTTGGCTCCAAAAGCGACAACATATCTGCATGTTGCCAGCGTACTTCCTTATATACCCACGAGGTGGGGCTATGCAAATTCCACAGAGCCATGGCATTTCTTTGCAATTGGTTCGTTTTGTAATACTCAAACTTGATGGGCTTTCTGAGCAAAACCCCATTCGTCGTCACAACGTAACTCGTAGTTACTACGAAAGGGAACTGCTGTTACATGCTGCTCTGCAGTTTTTCAATATTGCTTTCCTATTGTACATTATGCCGTATTATTCTTAGTTCCACTAAATACCACAAATACCACTACATGGCCTAACCTATTATTAGATTATATTATAACATATTACAAACAGATTTACTTTTATTTTCAGTTACAACAATACTACTCCACGCAATCGTCATATTTATGAGTTTTTTTATTATTAAATTAATGGCATCATCTAGGGATAGGCTTCAAACAGAAACCCACCATGCATATGATGAAGGAAAAAAGTTAATCAAAAATGTAATCAGGGTATGCAAATGTGCAATCAACAACAGAAAGAATACAATCAGCAATCAACTGAGTTTATTACTGTCATCCAAACTTTCCAAAGTGTTCAGTGTGGTAATATCTTATCTGTACCCATAAACACATGATGCATCAAAATGTTGAAATACACTCCATAGGGTGATGTACAGTACTATGACATCTGTGCAAATATGCTAGCTCACTGTTCGATCATCCAAGGTTAACTCATCTTAATGGAAGAAAAACAAAATCAACAACAAACAACCTGCACAAAAAGTAATCTAATTACGTTTCTCGAATTACTTGTAATGTGTTACCACCAAAACTGGATTTTGCTTGTAAAAATTAAATTACAGAGATCTCTAATTGGAATGCTAAACATTAGCCTACTGAGAACATCAAAAGATAATTTGGCCTTCCATAGTCATGTAGTTTTTCAGTCACGGGGCAGCGCTGAAACGTATTTTTGTGAATGTCTCCATATATGTGTGTGGGAGAAAGAGCAGGATAAAGAGAAAGTATATTTATGGAGAAAAAAGGGAACTTGTCATTTTTATCCTATTGTCAAATTTACTTAGCCAGTGTTTGAGTGTGTGTGTGTGTGTGAACAAGCTTTATTGAGCTCATGACAGGTATGCAAGCTGTCACAGTAATGAATCCCTTTTTTTATTTTTGTTTTTATACTCACTTACCTGTCTCTTCTTAAAAGTCATTAAAATCTACATTAATTAAACATTGCTCAGTTATTAATAAACAGTCTTTCACAATTTGAGCATCCCATTTTAAGTTTCTTAAGTTTTTTGTATGTCATTCTTTTTGACACATTTCACACACTTTTTTGGCTGTTTGTGATAGTCAAACTGTAGAAATATTTGAAATATGTTATAGTATATTAATCTTGGCTGTTGATATCCTGCTGCTCCATTATCTCTGGTTCTTCTTCAAATGCTTGGTTCTCATAAATGTGTTGTGTCTGGATATCCGGGTCATAATACACATGGTCTGATGCATGTCCAAGAGATGCTGTCATAAAGAAAAATGAATAACCATGAGCCATCAGTACACACCATATACAGATTAATCCAGCATGACATTGATAATGACAAAGGGCATAGGTTAGTGCTTAATTTATGTATTCATATATTGTGTTTCATTTATTCATTATTATGATACAGTATATTACCTTTACCTTTACAAATTAATGTTTTTAGTGTTACTGCAGAATTTTTTGTTTTTCTGGAATTTTTATTTCTTATTTTGTGGTCTTTTTCTATATTTGTTTACTGTTTGGTATTGCACACAGTCCTTGGTTCCAAGCATCAGTACTCAATAGTAAGTGTTGCTAAGTCTCCAGCTGAGTAGTTAAGATGTATATATTGGATTTGTAAAACTTTACCAAAACTTGTAAAACAGCTCAAACATGCATTTTAGTCTGGGACTATGCTTAAGCCTCATCTGTGAAACCAGGGGTCAAAGTCCTTTGTAAGATTAGAACACTGCACTATTTGATGAGAACTGAACTGAGCTGGACGATTACATCACAATTCCCTTTCAAAAGCCCTATTTGCACGGGTTAAGTATTACCTGGTGACCTCTAGTCATTTGTACTAATAGCGGAGTTTGTCTGAGATCTTAATCCCGTGCGAATCAGCCATGTCTGTAATTTGTAAAGTAAAAATTCCCCTGCAAATTACCTACTATATTTCGCCGAACACTGAGGTCCTGTGATAATATTAGTCCCGTGCGAATTGACATCTCTGTGATTTGGCCGGATCGTATATCATTTTTTCAAGGTTTTTGTTTCATGTGCGCCTCTTTATCCATCTTTTGCGACGAATGGAGGCTGGTTTGGATTGTTTTGATAGTATTTTGGGTGCTGGGTCATATCGCTATACACAACTACACAATTTGCAGAAAGTGAAAGCTGAAAATCATCAGAAGAATAAAAACAAAAACAATGATTAGATGGAGATGAATGACATGTATAGCAGCATGCGGTAAGGAACTTTATTCTGTTTATGTCATAATATATCATACAGCTAGACCTATAACGAAAAGAAATTTCCAAGGCCTCCGACGGCCTATTGACGTTATATCCGGGGGATAAGTCAGTAAATTTGAGTAAAATTACAGGCTTCGGTTATCCCGTGCGAATGCACCACATGAAATTCAGAAGTGGCGGGGTAATTTTTAAATCACACGAGGTCCCCAGATAGTACTAATCCTGTGCGAATATGGCTAAAGGCATGGTTTTGACACTATAGAAATGCTCCTCGTGAACCAGTGCTTCAAGGGTGTGTGCCAAAAGCCTTTCTTGATTGGCTACTGCCGGCTGGCTATATAAGGGGCACCAGAGAACACGACATCAGCCTCTTTGTCTTCAGGAATCCGCTTGTTTGTGTGTGTGTGTGTGTGTATATCTCAAAGAAAAAGAAAGGAAACCAAATGAGTGAAAGCAGGTTTAAAAAATGTGTGCCTCTATGTGAGAGATACATCACACTAAACGAAATGCATGATTTGTATTTGATATGTCAAGGAACAGAGGATGCATTGCCAGACCTGGAGGTGGCTTTGTTCCCGATTGGCTCTATTTACGGGGAAAGGGAGCCAAGTCTTAGCGCCCCTATCCCGTGGATAGTGGGGCTTGCAGATTCCCTTAACCAATTCTCTGTCGCCAGTTCTGAGGCTCTTGCGCCGAATCAAAAAGCCTGCCTTCCGGCTTATGGTTTGGCGAAGAGTATGCTGCATTGCCGCTCTTGTTTAGAGAAATTAGATGTGATGGGAGTTGAGGCGGATGTATTATATGAGCCAACCTCTTCATCGTCAACCGCATACTGGGAATTACTACAAGTGATAATTACTACCCGCTATTTACTAACCACTCCACCGCCAGATTGAGCTTTGACTGGATGGATGACAAACAGGAAAGCGTTCAAGGCAGGCTAGACGAGTACTTCCTGGCGGGTCATAAACGTGTCCCCAGCAAACCTTCTATTTCTCTTAGATCTCCACAGTGAAGTGTTGAGATCTTGGGGAAATCCTTTCTCAGACCATGTGTTCCCTCCCAGCAAGTCCAACTGTGTAAAAGGGTTGGAGGAACATGGGTATACAAAGATGTACTGGATGGAGCAATCACTGGCGTGTTTCCTCTCATCTGGCGTGGCATCTTCGTGGAAGCCTCCCACTCCCTCTAAACCCTTCCAATTTACATCTAAACTTGTTAGCAAGGCATCCGCGGGCCATGAATAACATGGGCAATGTTGCAGGCATAAAAAGGTGACTTCCTGAAGGACGTTAACGCTGCAGGGGGTGTGGCACCAGACGCGTTTGAGGATCTGCTCAATAACACTGACCTTACTCTTTAGTGCGACTAAGCAGGCAGCTCGTGCCACTGGCTGCTCGCTTACTGCTTTTGCCACAAATTTTGGCATTTATAGCTTAACCTATTGGGGGTAAAGGAGAAGGAAAGATCATTCCTCCTTGACACTCCGGTTATGCCTTCCAAATGTTTGGGCACAAAGGTTGAGACTGTCGTCTGGAAATTTAGGGAGGCGAGGCTTAAGTCAGCGGCATTCGAGTGCTACTGTACATTACCCGCTGCAGGCAGTGTCCTTCAGTCCCCCCTTCTGAGCCTGTTGCGGGGTCCAGTTTGTGAGAGGAAAATAAAGTGAGTGTGGCTGCTAGAGCTCCGACCTTAGAGAGGTCGGAGATCCAGGTGGCAACCTGGCTCAAGAACAAGTAAGGACCTCAGGGAGATAATCGACTCCAAGAAACAAGAGAGGTCTAAATGCTGAGAGTCCTTTTCAGTCTTATTCTCATGCTCTTTTTCTTTTAATCCCCTTTTCTTTTTTCCCTCCCCACCCCTTTCTGGGTGTTGGGGTTCAAGAGGTTGTTTAAAAAAAGAGAAAGAGTGTAAGGGAAAGCATTTGATTCCCTTAAAAGGAAAGAAACTAAAAGACAGGAGTGTCTGTGTTGGTTCTGGATACAGTTAAAAATGTTTTCTTCTAACATGAATGATGGATGATATCGCTCTCTTCACAAATAAAGAGTACATGTACAGATTTATTTTACATCCATCCCCAGCCATTGCATTATGTTCAGGGGAACGATACAAGGTTATTTGCGATTGTAATCTTTTTGCTGTCACTTCCCAGTAGGGGGTCGGATGCTATTTCATGTATAATAGACAACTGATTGCGCTTATGATGCGGTGACAAGGTTGTTTGCTTCCCCTACACTTTTACTATAATGATTAATGATTACTGATCGATCAATAACAGTATCTCGCTCCGTGGCACCTATGTCTATGCAATGCTAGAGAGCGATCTGGGCACTCTTTTTCAGGCAGCTGGGAATGAAACAGTTTTTCTGAGATTATACAGTGATAAGAAGAATGTTAACTCCTTCTGCACATGGGCTAGCTTGCGTAAGCTTAGATAACTTCAGATGAGAAGATGGGAAATATTGCACTTCATTGACTGCCTTCTTGAACTGTGCGTGCGGAAGTGAAAGTGATATGCTTATGTAACGGCATTGACAAGAGAGGACGAGAATGCCTTGCATGCAGCTCTTTTTGCACAAAATGCTCAGTTTACATGTGAAAACGTTGAATATGGGCTATTCTGCTTTTAGAGGCCTACTTCATGACCTGTTATCTCCCTAGTTCTGTGAATACAGAGATAGAAGTAACATCTGTGGAAGGGATCAGGAAGATGGGCAATACAACCTCTAGTGTCCTACCTCCTTTCCTACTACTTGTTAGGGATGAACACAGAATGATATACTCTTTCTGCATTCATATATTTAATAGAAAGTAGAAGTATTATGCTTAGGGCATAGTTGGGGAAGATGGGCTAATCAACTTTTCACGTCACACTTCCAAGCATGTCACCTTTCCGTTTATGTCAAGGAGATGAAAGCATATGCTTCTTATTCATTCGCATACAGGTATGTAGGGTTGCCAGACGCAGCTTAGACATAGCTGAAGGAGGATGGGCTATTCCAGCGGTTCTCAAAGTGTGGGGCGCGCCCCACTGGTGGGGAATAGAGACGTGACAGGTGGGGCGTGCCAAACGGGAGGGAATTTTCCTTTTTATGCCTTTATATCTTTATTCGTTTATAGTGAGTCCTTATTGGCAACTTCATCTTTGCATCGACACAGAAAACACCAGTTTATTAATAAACAATTAAATGTCTCCTTTGCTATATAAAGAGGCGATTTTTCCACTAATGGCTTAAATGAACAACTACTAGTCGACTAGAAAAAAACTTTAGTCGGAGGCAGCCATTATTCCACATATTTTCGGACCAGCAGGACATTCTGTGTTGAGCGAGCGACACTGAGCGGAATGAGCGAGCGACAGAATATTCAGAAATGCGTTCTCCGCTCACATGCTCTGATCGGAACAAAGGAATATTAAAATAATTAATCATTAGTTTATATCTCACTTATACACTGCCCATTTTCATCCCATACCAAACACAGTATTATGTCTATTTTAATATGTGTAATATATAAAAAAAATATATTTCAAGTACAATATTACAGTACAATATTTAAGTACAATATTATGTTAGTCCACAGCCCCCAACCAGGGGGTGCTGATGCTATGACGAGTGGCACTTTTATTTCTTTTCTATTTTTGAACTTGATACAAATTTTGACACAACTGCCCTTTTATTTCCTCTATTTTTGAATTCCATGCAAGTTATGACCCAGCTGCAATTTTATTTCATTTATTTTTGAATTTGCTGTTATTTGAGGTAGATAGTTAGTTTGTATTTAGATACAATTTGTACTATACTGTTACTACTTGTTACTTTAATAAATTGGAACATTTTAAGATTGTTGCGTATTTCATTAGCATTGTGTTGGGGCGATGGGGGCAGGTGGGGCTTGAAAATTCCCCCTTGTCCAAAGTGGGGAATGACCGAAAAAGTTTGAGAACCACTGGGCTATTCCGTTTCTTGCATCCCACTTCATCAGCCATTGTGTCGTTGCAAATCGCTAATTTATAAAATTCTATATCTTTGACGGACTTAGAGGGGAAGATGGGCTATTCCGCCTCTCACGTCCCACTTTTCCACTGACCACGGTTACAGAAGGTATGCTGGTAGGCTGGGTAAGAAGTTGGTAGCGCTTCTTGAGTCCCGCTTCTCCACCCATCACCACCTCATCGGTTGTCTCTCCAGGTGGAGCTCCCTTATTAGGGAAAGGTAAAGTTAACCCTTCACATGGTTAGAAGGGCCTAATGTGCTCACTGGGGAAGAGAATGAGGATGTGTAAGCTACAGAGGCACTCCATCCTCTCACCATACATCTCTACTTGCTAGCTCTCTTGTAAGCTATTCGGTTGACCAAGAACCACTCTATCGCCATCAGTGCTCCCCCTCTTCCCCCACCAAGGGTGGTGAGGGGTAATATTGGAGGGGTCGACTTGAGTGCACCAGGGGCGATAAGCTCTCTGGTCAGCAGGTGCGTTGTGTGGCAGCATCTTGGCTACTGATCACTGAGAGACTTACAGTAGACTTGTAGTCAAGACCGCCTAAACCGAGACCAAGACACTACCAAGACCAGAGGGTATCGAGACCAGGGGCGGAGTGGCAATTGGGAAAGTCTGGATTTTTGGGTATTAGTGAAGACTGCGCGAGCCACAAGAGAACAAGGTATCCATGCAACCGATCGCCGCGGCAAGGTGTTGGCAATCTGGCAACACTAGCCACCAGTGTCGCACCGGCGCATGCGTGATCAAAACAAAATGCAGCAAGGAGGTGCGTATGATCATTTAAATCAGTTTTATGACAAGGTCGGTGAGGATGGGAAAAATCTTACATTTCTGTTCAAACTTTGGCCACCGGTAAAATAATTGCTGTCTGTGGTTCTATATTGACTGTGGCAATCATTTTGAAAAATAATAGCTTGCAGCAACATATGGAAAAAAGAATTATGAATGAACTAGTTCAAAATGTTAAAGTATGAACTAAACTGAACTAGTTCATTTTAAAATTTGTGAACTGAACTTTAAACTAGGGGTGGTGATGGCGCAGTGGATAAGACACATGCCTTTGGTATGAGAGACCCGGGTTTGAATCCACTGTGAGACACCAATGTGACCCTGAGCAAGATACTTAACCCCTAGTTGCTCCAGAGGCGTGCAACCTCTGACATATATATAGCAACTGTAAGTCGCTTTGGATAAAAGCGTCAGCTAAAAGAATAAATGTAAATGTAAACTAGTTCTGCCTAACTCAACCAGAGCTTCTGAGTCACTAGCCACTTTCAAGAAACTGCTGAAGACGTATCTTTTTCGGCAGCACTTGATTCAGTAGTACTAACACTTTCTCTTCTCTTCTATTCTATAAAAAAATGCACTAAAGTTAAACTGAGAGGGGTTATAGCACTTGCGTATTGTTGTCCTACTGTTAGTTTAACTGCTTCTATTGTTCTCATTGGTAAGTCGCTTTGGATAAAAGCGTCTGCTAAATGAATAAATGTAAAAATGTAAATGTAGATTGGGTGTTTTTTCCGCTACATATTAAGGCCTGTTTACGGTGTGTTTTAGCCGGGTTTTCAGCCTCGAAGGCTCTATAGAAATCTGGCACACAATTGAACAAAGTTAACCTGAGAGCGTGCCGCGTGCCGTTCACAGACACCAGAATTAACGAATTCACAGTAACGTTCACCAGGCAGTAGTACAGTACGTTCAGTTCACGTTCGCCCAAAATATGAACGTGCTCATGAACTATCGTTCAATGAACGTGTTCAGGCACAACACTGCTAGTGTAACGTTACTCTCTATTCGTTCTGGTAAAATCACAAAACATAATGCACACAAATGTGTCCCTGCTTGATATACAACCACTGATGAACATAATCGGTTTTGATGAGAAAAAAAAAACTATACGAGAAAAAAAAAAACTATACTAGTGCGGAATTAGAACCCAGAACCTCTGACACGGTTGGCTAAAATTCTACCACTGGACCATTAAGAAATACATTGTTCAAATAGGCGAAACGAGTCACCGGAAAATTCAAATACTGTTGCATTATCAAACGTTGTGTCGTCGTGGATATTGTAGTGTTGTATTGCTAAATCCCCCGACCACCATGTCGGTCTGAGACAGCGAGACCTAGACAAGACCGAGAGATCCGAGACCAAGACAAGACCAAGACCAAAGACCGTCAAGGCCGTGACAAGACCGGGACTACGTAAAAGTAGTCTCGAGACATACATCACTGACTTACAGCACAGTGGGCAGGCGTTTTGTCAGTATGGAGCAGTGGGTATTTTGTTCCCATAGTGTCAAGACCATGACGCAGTGCGAGTTCCCTGAGAAGGAGATCAAGACACTGTGTTGCGTTGCCATACTGCCGGCATTACTACTCATCTTCCTTCAGACAACATGAAGCTGATGACATGTTCTATAGGCACCTCTTACATAGCAAGCCAGCGTGCCTGTGACAAGACCTGACGGCAGTAGCCAATCAAGATTGGCGTTTAACACACGTTCTTCAGACACTGGTTCACAAGAAGCATTCCCAGAGCAACAACACCATGACACAGTGTCTCGTTCCCCATCTCAGGGAACCGTGATTACAGCGTAAACCAAGACATTTTCTGCAGAGTTGCTCTACAGCTGAATTGATGATCTTTATAACTGAACTGAATCAACTCTAAACTGACTTCAACAGAACAATGACAATTTTTTTCGGTTTCACTTTATTTTGATGGTCCATTTAACACATTATGTTGACTATAAGTAACGTTGCAAGTACATGTAGAAGTACAACTCTCATTTGAGTGTTAGTAGATTAATGAGTAGAGTTACTTATAGTCAGTATAATGTCGGTTGGAGAACCATTACAATAAAGAGCTAGTGGATATTAAACAGACAATCTACTAATACCCTAATGAGAGTTAGTTGGCATGTAGTTGCAAAGTTACTTATAGTCAACAGAATGTTGACTATAAGGTGACTTATTATGAACTGAGTAAATGAACCTTTTGCATCTGTAAGTTATTGCTATCTTATAAAGTAATAAAAAATGCATTAATACGAGCCAGCAAGCGGTGGAAGGCTTTTCACAACAATGTTGATTTTGAATTAACAATCAGCAGGTAAAAATATACAAGAGACCAATGAAACACCATTATGTATTTTTCCCATTAATTAAACATGTAAAATCTATAAATCATAAACATGTAGGCTATTTAAATATATTAACTGACATAATAAACACTTACAACTAAATATTTGCTGTAAAAAACAAGTAACATATTAATGTGCATATGAAATTTTGTGAACTTTTAGGAGTATGTGGTCTGTAAGGGCTAAGCTGCAATCTGATAAAACATCAGCAATGCAATGAAAAGTGTTTTGTTGTTAATTTCCACGGAGGAACACAATTTAAAGGACAGCAAATGTTTTTTTGTGGTAGCCTTTACTCACTTTCTGCAGTTTGAATGTTTGAGTCTAATGTGTTGTGTTGATCAGCTGATGTGACTGTCATTACTGTAGCTAAACAGAATGAGTTGTTTGATGGTGTTGATGAGGGCTGCTCATCTCCCTCCTCATCAATCTAAACACATACAGCAACAAAGAATCTCATGTTAGTAAATGCAACATCATATGTCTGAATAAAGATGGTTCTGTGTGTATTGGCAAACCGACCTTGGATTTGAGGATATTATATTTACACATGGGACAGGTGGGGTGTTCCAGGAGCCATGGCTCAATGCATTTCTTATGGTATAAATGTCTGTAAAAAAAAAAGAATGTATTTCATATTATGCATTTCTTTCATATTTACAAAAAATTAAAACAACTATGTTAAAAGTGAAGTGAGTATTTTTTAATGTTATGTTCTACTGTCTTCTCTGAATGAACCTCAAATAAATTAAGTACATCTATGATATGAGAACATATTTTATGTCTTCTCTAAATAATATGCTTTGTATGGGCACAAAACTCAGACCTTTTATTCAACAGAATCTCTGCTTGATATAATATTAAAGCTCTAAGAAAAGCAAGTTACAATAGATCAAATAAATAAGGATGAATAAAACCTTTCAAAATAGTCTCAGCCAATGCATCGAAATTAACATACTATACTGACACTATTCTTAAGTTCAAAACGTCTGTAATGTTGAACTAAAATCATATGTGGATTTCCTCATACTGCACCTGCAGGGTAGAACTGTGACCTGTTCATTATGTGTGAATGAGTCAGTGCAAACCACACAGCTTGTGTCCTCTGATACAACCTCCTACAGACACACAAGCATTATGCTTTTACTAACTGCAGTTTAAATGCTCTCTGAATTTATTTTATTTTAACACATTTATTTATTTTAGGATTTAGCAATGGGACAATACCGGGTCACCTGTCCGCAGAGTCCGCACTTGTAACTTTGCTATTGCTTTTTCAGTCACTTTTTTCATCTCCCTCTGCACAGAAATGAATGACAGAAGAGAATTAGCAAAAAAAATAAAATCCCTTAAGAGATTAAGAGACATTTTGGAATGTCTGGAATATATCAGAGTATTTTATATTGAATATACTAAATATTTGAGTAGATTTGACTCCTACAGTGAACTCAACCTAAACTGAATACTTTACCTGTTCCATACGAAGTTGTCGGTTTATGTGCATGCGTTTGATAAACAGGAAAGCGAAGTAGAACAAAGTGATGGATGTTATTCCAATGAAGGTGAAAGACAGTGCATATGCCCATGTAGCATTGAGCCACAGGCCATGTGCATTGGCTACAGAAATCGCTATATAGACGTCTGAGCCATTCTTGATCAGGTTAGTGATTTCTGTGCCTAGAATATTGCCAACCATGATGGAAACTGTGTCATCAGCATCTGTGGAAATAAAATACTAACATTAACCATGACTGGTTATTTTTGAAACCAACAGCATAGCATCCCAAAATATTACTGGATTACAGGGAATATAGTTATCCATCGCTTGGACAAATTTCCATCAGTTGGATTGCAGCAATGCCAAATTGTTTACTTGCATGAATAAAAAGTGTCAAGCATTGCAAAGAGTATAAAATCATCTTTGAAATCAAGTGTTGGTTGTTGTAAAACATTTTCTGGTTTTAAATACAATTAATGGCATTGAACAAAAGATACAAATATAGTCTTAAACATTTTTATTGTATAAAAAATACTTTTTCTACAACTTCTGCATATACTGTAGATATGATTATGGCAGCCATCCACCTATTTTTATGCACATTTTGGGATATTGCATAAAATATGCTGGATGGAAACCAAGAATTCATAAAATGTGCATAAAAAAATGTATGCGCTCAATTGAGGTGTCCAAATTTTTATCTGATAAGAAGACATGCTCATAAACTATGATAAAATCACAACATTCACCAAATAAATCGCTCAATGTGCAACAAAAAACTGACATGATTTTGTCTCAACAGTGTATGTGTTTGAATAACTGGATTAACCAGCAGACACATTTCATTGCACAGCATCACCAATGTGGGTTTGATCATTCTGAAATCCTTGATCCAAATTCTGTCATCAGAATGATTTGGTTTAGTTCCCACTCAGAAGCTTCCCACATGAACATGACTGTGTTCACCAGGCATCAAAATGCAAGATAACAAGTAATTAATGATGTAAGAAAAAAAGAGCCACAGTAGCTTTCCTAACTGCAGCAACTTGGAAACGCTGCTTTGTTAGCAAATGAATTTTGCAATATGTTTGCACACATGTTAAAAATGTTTATGATTTAATACATCATCAATCTTTCTTCTAAAACATGTTTTTGTCTTAACCTGATTAACTATGGTAAGCCTATTTTAATTGTGTATAGTCTAATTTAGACCTTATGGAATGGTTTTCACAGGAAATTACGTACATAGGCTACTATGTCACTCACCCATGCGTGTCTCATCATATCCATAAATAGAGAGAAGGTGCCATGTGTATGTGTATGGTGTGGGAGTGGCATAGGTAAGTTGTCACAATGAGTGAAAAAGGTTGACTTGGAGCAGCTAAATGTTCAACTCTCAGGCCCCGTCCACACTACTGCGTTTTCGTTTAAAAACGGAGAATTAAAACGAAAACGATCTCCGTCCACACCAGCGTTTTAGCTGCGTATTAGAATTGATCTCCGTCCACATTAAAACGACTGAAAACTCGGATCACGTGACCATTCTCCAACACTGTGCATGCGCGTGCCGGTGTAAACAGGAAACGGATGGACTATTCCTCAGATTTGATGAGGAAGCAAGTAACGTTAGCTACCTCTGCAAAGATTAGAAAATGTCGAAGACCAGAGATTTCTTTTCATGGACCGCCGCTGCACACGGGAATTGTCATAGATCGCTCGAATAATAGTTTGCCTCCGGCGCATGTAGGCAGTTATAGCATTGTAAAATGCAGAATTTGCTTGCACAACAGCTGCTAACAAAGACATCAAAGTCAGTAACGCTTGTAATTCGTTATCCATGTTGCACTCACTAACATCAGCTACGTAGTCCAGGATGTTTTTGTTTGTTTTCTTCCGGTGACGGGACATGTGATGGGTGGCTGACGAATCAGGGAAGGATACGTCATGGGTGATGACACCCAATCATAGAGCCGAGCGTGACCTTCTACGTCATCGTTTCTAAACTCCTCCGTTTTGTCCCGTCTACACTAAAACGCCCTCCGGAGATTCAAAACGAAAAACGGAGCTGCAGCGTTTCTAAACTTCTCCGTTTTGGGTCTTCGTTTTTCCCGTTTTAGTGTGGACGGGAGGTGCAAACGTAGCAAAAGGTCTCCGTTTTTAAACGAAAACGCAGTAGTGTGGACGGGGCCTCAGGGAATCAGACATTTAAAAAAATTGCCAAACAGAGGAGAGTGATGGCAAAATAAGAACGCGACAGAGCTTGTAATAAAATGAGAATCAACATTGGCTTGGCTTTTTTTTATTGTTGTAAAAGCGACGTGGAGATGGCGTTTTTATTACTCAACTGGTGAGTAAATTATTTCTGTCAGGACCACTATCATCAAATACGATTGGCAATTGCATACAGTTTGGATTGGCGGTATGGTTCTGTTCTGTGCAAGAACTCCATATGCATCCATCAGCCTAGCATGGATAAGAGCAGCGAGAGCAGCAAATAACCCCCCTTAGGGTAAACAGAACAGAACCAACATGAATGTATTGCAGATATCATTAATTCAAGATTTTAAAGTACAACATAATTCGAGAATTTATTCTGATTCAAGGGGAATCAGAATGCCAAACTGACTGACGAGAGGAGCAGCTGGGGATGGAGGAGGGAATCAGCTCCTGAGAAATGCGATACCAGCTTATAATACTGAGGAGCTTATATATGTATACAGTGATAGGTGTCATATTCCTATAGGTAGACGTGGATCAGCTGAGTGTCAGCTGATGCGAGCTTGACTAACATGACCTGCCAGAACTGACGATACGCTTAATTTTATTGAGCAGATAAATTGCCAATGTAGCTCTCTAAAAGAGTTCATTGTAAAGCATTACCTATTGTGAAGGGTCATTTCCTTTAGGGTTGTTGTAACGCTGTGCTGATATTTTTTTCAAAGAAGTACATTGTCTATTAATGGGTAGGCCTATAGCTACAGTAATGTCTTCTGCTAGTCAACTTACAATCCTTTCCATCTAAACTGGTTATATCTCTTGAGTCTAGTAGTGAACATTTTATGAACAGTAGGATAATATTTATCCACACAGTCACGCAGAGCTTAAGCACAACCAAAACAATATTATTCCCCAGAATGCATGCAGTTCTATTTCATAGTTCCAGACTGCCAAAGACGGATAAACATAAAAAGTCGAAAAGGGTCATACGCTCGTGTATTGTAAGAGAATATCATATTTATTCAGTCACACGTGACCTTGACCAATGACAGAGTCCATGTAAGCTGCCATTTACATAATGGTCTGTTTCTTTGACTTTCTCGAGGAGAGATCTCTTTCGAACGTGCACAGATTGTTTGGGCTAGTATTAGCTCCCTTCTATAACTGTGTCTCGACACATTTAAAACTTTAAAGTTTAACTTTTAAATGAATATATCACTGGGTTTGTACGCAATCCAGACGGGGGTTCAGGTAAGGATTTTATCTCACTTGAGGGCCCATTGGTTATTCAGGGATATCAAAAAGATCTCCAGTGATATTCAGGTGAGTTGTATAGACCTCATTGGTTAACCAGGTTTCTGATAATCATTCTACTGCAGGGTTCCTTAAATCCAGTCCTAGAGGGCCACTGCCCTGCAGAGTTTAGTTCAAACCCTAATCAACAAGCTAATCAATGTCTTCAGAGTTACTAGAATATTGCAGATAGGAGAGTTTGATTAGGGTCTGAACTAAACTCTGCAGGACAGTGGCCATCTATTTCGGGATTTAAGGTACCCCGTTCTACTGTCTTTATCAGTATTTACTGTGTTTAAATCTAAAAGCACTCATTGGTTTCCAGAGTGTTTGGTGACTGATGAAGAGCTTGTTAGCTAAACGTCCCCATTAAATGCTGTTTACCCCCTTGGCTGACCAGGGGTCACAGTTTATTATTAATACTACTCTGTCTGCTCTGGGCCCATGAATTTGATTGATTCCAACACCCAATCGGCTCCTACCTGTTTGGGTATTGACCACATCCAGGAGGCTCTAACAGATCCTTGTCCTGAGTGAAGCATTATCCCAAGATAATTGAGAAAAAAAGGACTCATAGAATTGGACCTTGAATTTCGGGGTGTTTTCCCTAAAACTGCTCTCTCATCTCGGCCACGCAACAGCAAGCAATCAGTAGGAAGAACTGAGGAACTTCCAATAAAGAAGAATGCTTCTTCGGCTCTTCGAGCCCACCAGGTAGCTGAGCTTACAAGTACAGTCCAGAATCGCTCGGTTTAACTAAAGTGGGTGCTGTTCCAGCCTCCAGAAAAGGAGTTGATGACATTAATGTATGCATGTATTATATATATGCCTACCTTGCTATGAACCATCAATTAGTTTTTCTCAAAAGGATCACTGGCTGCTTCTCAATCATTGGTTGAGCCTGAACAATGTCACTATTCCTTATTGGAAGATGCTGTCACGTTGTCATGTGTTTGTGTTTCTGGTCTGTTGTGAGCACATAACTTACTTGTTATTTCTTGTGCCATGTGCTCTTGGTTAATTTGTCCCACCTTTCCTGCTCGTTACTTTGTTTGTTCCCCTATTTAGCCTCCCTGTGTTTGTAGTCCTGTGCTGATTCGTTGTCAATGTTTCCTGTTTCCTTGTGTTACCTGTTTTTGCCTGAAACCTCTCTTGTTCTCCCCCTCGGGGTTATTTTGTTTATAGCTTGTTTTATTTTGTATTATTTAATAAACCTCATCTCATCCTGCTCTTGTATCCTCGTCTCTGTTCAACTGTTCCGTGACAGATGCATCATCTCCATTGTCCCAGTCTCAGCTGTGACATAGTGATAATGACTCGGACCTTCGTGGTGCTGAGCAATCAGTAATTGAAGATATGCAGAAGATGCCACAAGCCAGATTGAATCTGGACCCACATTCCCCAGTCCTGGGTTGCTTCAAACCGTCTGTGTCATCCAGTTTCTCGGCTAGAGAATTTCTTGAAGCTGGTTTGTCCCGACTTTACAGATGTAGTTTCTTCTGCTTTTTGCTCAGCCCAAGCATGTAGACCGGACTGGGTGGCATGTACGTTGGTGGTGATGGCTGATGCACAGGGGATGGGTCTTGGCAACACACAGCCAGTGGAGACATGTATAGCTTTCTTGGTAGTGTCCCCTGATGCGGTCCTCAAACATTATCTTTGATGTCTTAACCCAGAATGTAGATGAACTGATTACAGTTGGTCAGGGTTTATAATACAGTTTCAGGGTTGAGCCGGCTGGGGAACTCTTTAGTCCACTTGATGCTTGCATTTAATGTATCTATGACTAATGACGGAGGCTAAAGGTCAGGTATGTCTGGTGCAGTCTAGATTACCGAAAGGGTTTCTGGAATGGGATTCGTCAACTGCAACTGGTGCCTGGTCAGGTCTTAGGGCCAGCTGGAATGAAGAGCGTGTGTAGTAAAGTCTCATTCCCAACATCTCGGCCAGCAGGGGGTGCTCACCCTGTGGTCTGTGTGGGTCCAAACACCCCAGTATAGTGATGGGGACACTATACTGTCTAAAAGCACCCTACTTTGGATGAGACGTTAAATCAAGTTCCTGACTCTCTGTGGTCATTAAAAATCCCAGGATGTCCTTCGAATAAAAACTAAGGGTTTAACACCAGGATCCTGGCCAAATTTGCCCATTTGCCTCTGTCCATCATGGTGACCTCCTAATCATAACCATATACACTGATTTGCTTCATCACTCTGTCTCCTCTTCACCAATAAGCCGCTGTGTGGTTGGTGTTCTGGTGCAATATGGCTGCCGTCGCATCATCCAGGTGGAGCTGCACACTGGTGGTGGTTGAGGAGATTTCCCCCTTCTATGTAAAGGGCTTTAAAGCATAAAGAGAGTGCCAAGAAAAGCGCTATATAAATGTAACAAATTATTATTATTAATTATATCTTGAGCACAAGGGAGGTTATTCTGATCGCCCGGCTGGCTGCTGTTACGTGTGTCTGTGTTTAATACATTTTGAGTCCATAGGTGGTGTTGAGAGAGGGAATCCCCAATCAACGGGAGAGGAGTGACTGTTTAAATGGCGTACTCTCCTTCTTTTTGTTCCTCATGGCTGGATCGCTGGTCACCTCTCTCCATTTCTCTTCAGTGATCCAGTTTTTTATTATAGTTTTATTTGGATTTTTGGTGCTTTCATTAATATTTTGAGTGTGGCGAGGGGGGCGTGGTTCAGCGAAGTCTGTAGCGCGAGAGCAACGACGGAGCCGAGCGGTGAGTAAGTAGGTCAAGTGCAAAATGACGAACACCTGTCTCTGATTGCAGTAATTGGCGTGGGGAGATCGCATAAAAGCTGGCTGCTGCAAGAGAGCGAGAGAGAGAAGGACTGGGGACTCGTGCACGAGACGTGAGCTGGACGCTGAAGAGTGATGTTTGATGTTGGAAAGAGTGATATTGGATATAGTGGAAAGAGTGATATTTTGAACGTGAACCTGATTTATGTTAGAGCGCGCACAGCGCATTTCTTCTTAACTAAATAAAAGTGTACGAGTCCCAGTCACGCCGACCCCTGTCTTCTTCCATCACACCAACACTGAACCTTTACTACACTGGTGCCGAAACCCGGTATGGAAGAAGAGGCCGCCGCCACACAGCCCCCGTCCCCACTTGCGGACATCATCCACGCGCTCGCGGGACTCCACCAGCAACAACATCGGGCCCTGCTGGCCATGGAGGAGCACCAGGAGCGTCGGTTCGAGACACTCCTCCGGGCCCAGCAGGAGGACCGTGAGCAGTTCCGGAGCTGGATGGACCAGGAGGTTCGGGCCACACCATCATCGCCAGCTCCAGCCTCGGCCCAGCCCATGCACCTCCACAAAATGGGTCCAGGAGACGATCCCGAAGCCTTCCTCGAGCTGTTCGAGAGGTCGGCCGAGGCCTGGGGCTGGCCGTCCACGGACTGGCCGATGCGGCTGATCCCGCTGCTGGCCGGAGAAGCCCAGATCGCCGCACAACAGCTGCCAGTCCAGAACCTCCTGGTCTATGAAGACCTCAAGCGCGCCATTCTGCAGCGGGTTGGCCGGACCCCGGAGCAGAGCAGACAGCGGTTCCGGTCACTGGAGCTCGGGGAATCCGGCCGACCCTTCGCCTTTGCGCAGCAGCTCCGGGACGCGTGCCGCAAGTGGTTGATGGCCGACGGACGCGACGTCGAGGGAATTATAGACCACGTGGTACTGGAGCAATTCGTCGCGCGGCTCCCCCGGAAGACCGCGCAGTGGGTCCAGTGCCACCGCCCGACGTCGCTGAACCAGGCCATCCAGTTGGCGGAGGACCAGATGGTGGCGTGCCCAGGGGTCGGCGAACCCCTTCCAGCAGCTTCTCTCTCTCTCTCTCTCTCTTCTCGCCCTGTCCCTCTACCCAGGTCCCGTGGAGGATTCCTGCCCAGGCCAGCGCCCCGCTGGAGGACCGGACCTACGGCTGAGCCTGTTCCCGCACCCAGAACGCCGTCCAGGGGAACAGCCTCTGCCACTGCGCCTCCTGCACCCCCGCTCTCCCCACGCCAATCGCTTGACCCACTTCCCGCCATTGGGGCGGCGGGAAGGACTGGGCCGGCCTGTTGGCGTTGCGGGGACCCTGGACATTTTATCGATCGGTGCCCCGTAATGGAGGTGGGGACACTGGTCAGGGTCCCTGACACACCGCAGGCTGCCCCCGATCAAGCTGGGTTGTACCAAATACCTGTGAGTATTAAGGGGGGTACCTATCAGGCTTTGGTGGATTCAGGCTGTAACCAAACCTCCATCCATCAAAATCTGATACAACCAGAGGCATTGGATAAGAGCCGCACGGTTAGGGTTCGGTGTGTGCACGGGGAGGTGATGGATTACCCTTTAATGCCAGTCATTATCCAATTTCGGGGCCAAAAGCATAGTGTGGAGGTGGCCGTTAGCCAACACCTCCGGCACCCGTTAATTTTGGGGACCAATTGGCCGGGGTTTAAAACACTATTGGGTTATTTGTGTGCGGGTGCTTCTGGGACAAAAAGGAAGCAGGAGAGGGGAGCGGTCGCTCAGGTTGGAGAGGCTGTGCCGGGGCCCTCGGTATCTGTCCCAGAGGTTCGGAACGCGGTTGAAAGAAGGATTCTTTCAGAGCGTGATGACTTTCCTCTGGAACAGTCCCGAGATGAGACGCTTAAAAATGCGTTTGACCAGGTCCGTACGATCGACGGGCAGCCCCTCCACCCCGACCGACCGCCCTCATATCCTTATTTTGCTATCATAAAAGATAAGTTGTATCGGGTGACCCAAGACACCCAGTCAAAGCAAGATACAACTCAGTTATTAGTTCCAAAGAGCCGTCGGGAAATGCTTTTCCAGGCGGCTCACTGTAATCCGATGGCTGGTCATTTAGGGCAGGCAGCTACACTAAATCGTTTAATGACCCGATTTTTCTGGCCGGGCATTCACGAGAACGTGCGCAAGTGGTGCGCGTCTTGTCGTGAATGTCAGTTGGTGAATCCACCGGCCAACCCAAAAGCACCTTTGTGCCCTCTTCCCTTAATGGAGGTCCCCTTCGAAAGAATTGGAATGGACCTCATCGGGCCATTAGAACGATCTGCACGGGGGCATCGCTTTGCATTAGTCCTGGTGGATTATGCAACGCGATACCCAGAAGCAGTGCCGCTTCGCAATATTTCCGCTAAAAGCGTGGCGAGCGCACTGTTTCAATTAATCTCCCGGGTAGGAATCCCGAAAGAGATTCTCACCGATCAAGGCACGGCGTTTATGTCACGCACTATTCGCGAACTGTACGAATTATTGGGCATTAAATCGATTCGCACCAGCGTCTATCACCCACAAACAGACGGCTTGGTGGAACGTTTTAACCGCACGTTAAAATCCATGATTCGTAAGTTCGTACGGGAAGACGCCAAAAATTGGGATAAGTGGCTAGAACCCCTCTTGTTCGCTGTACGCGAGGTCCCCCAAGCCTCCACGGGGTTTTCCCCCTTCGAGCTTCTCTATGGGCGTCAGCCCCGCGGGGTGCTGGACGTGCTTAGAGAAGCTTGGGAGGACGGACCTTCGAATAGCAAAAACGAAATTCAGTATGTCTTGGACCTGAGAACAAAACTCCACACTTTGGGGCGGCTCTCTATGGAGAATTTGTTACAGGCTCAGGACAAGCAAAGTCGGCTGTACAACAGGGGGACTAGACTACGCAAATTTGCACCGGGAGATAAAGTCCTTGTATTGCTTCCCACATCCAGCTCTAAATTACTCGCGAAGTGGCAAGGGCCGTTTGTGGTCACACGGCGAGTCGGGGACCTCGACTATGAGGTTGTCCGATCAGATAGGGACGGGGCACATCAAATTTACCACCTTAACCTCCTTAAAAAATGGAATGAGGCGGAGTCAGTGATGCTGGCGACGGTGGTAAGTGGGGAGGAGGATCTCGGTCCAGAAGCGAGCTCAAAATCCCAATCTCTCGCTCTGGCATTTGGCGGAGACCACCTCTCACCGTCCCAGATCACTGACATACGTAATTTACAAGCAGAGTTTGCGGATGTGTTTTCGCCCCTACCTGGTCGGACAAATCTCATTCAGCACCACGTTGAGACCGAACCGGGCGTAATAGTACGCAGCCGGCCGTATCGTTTACCTGAACATAAAAAGAAAGTAGTTCAGGATGAATTAGAAGCTATGCTGGACATGGGGGTAATAGAAGAATCCAACAGTGACTGGGCAAGCCCGATAGTTTTAGTGCCTAAAACCGACGGCTCCGTCCGGTTCTGTGTGGATTATCGCAAGGTGAATGCTGTGTCGAAATTCGATGCGTATCCAATGCCGCGGGTTGACGAATTGCTTGATCGGCTCGGTACCGCTCGTTTTTATTCGACACTGGATTTGACAAAAGGGTATTGGCAGATCCCCTTATCTCCAATATCTAAAGAAAAAACTGCTTTCACGACGCCGTTTGGATTACACCAATTTGTTACTCTTCCTTTCGGCTTGTTCGGGGCTCCCGCGACCTTCCAGCGCCTGATGGACAGAATTCTCCGGCCGCATACTGCATATGCTGCTGCTTACTTGGATGACATTATCATCTATAGTAACGACTGGCAGCGGCATATGCAGCATTTGCGAGCTGTCCTCAGGACGCTGCGAGGGGCGGGGCTCACCGCCAACCCAAAGAAGTGTGCAATTGGGCGCGTGGAAGTTAGGTATCTGGGCTTCCACTTGGGTCATGGACAGGTGCGTCCCCAAATTGATAAAACCGCAGCAGTTGCGACCTGTCCAAGACCTAAGACCAAAAAGGAGGTTAGACAGTTCCTGGGGCTAGCTGGATATTACAGGAGGTTTGTGCCTAATTATTCGGACCTGGCTAGCCCGCTGACTGATCTGACTAAAAAGGAAGCACCAGATACTGTCCAGTGGACGGAGCGGTGTCAGCAGGCCTTTACCCAGATAAAGGCTGCTCTATGTGGCGGACCGCTCCTACAGGCTCCTAACTTTTCTCTCCCTTTTTCCCTACAGACTGACGCGTCGGACAGGGGGCTGGGCGCAGTCTTGTCCCAGGAGATAGAGGGCGAAGAACGGCCGGTGCTGTACATTAGTCGGAAGCTCTCGAAGAGAGAGACTATGTACAGCACCATTGAAAAGGAAGCTTTAGCCATCAAGTGGGCCGTTCTCACCCTCCGCTACTACCTCCTGGGTCGAGAGTTCACCCTCTGTTCGGACCACGCTCCCCTGCAGTGGCTCCACCGCATGAAGGATACCAACGCGCGGATCACCCGTTGGTATCTGGCCTTACAGCCTTTTAAGTTCAAGGTGATCCACAGGCCGGGTGCACAGATGGTTGTGGCTGACTTCCTCTCCAGGAGGAGGGGGGAGAGGGGGGAGGCTGCAGGCCGGACGGCTCCCCGGCCTGAGTCGGGCGGTGGGGGTATGTGGCGAGGGGGGCGTGGTTCAGCGAAGTCTGTAGCGCGAGAGCAACGACGGAGCCGAGCGGTGAGTAAGTAGGTCAAGTGCAAAATGACGAACACCTGTCTCTGATTGCAGTAATTGGCGTGGGGAGATCGCATAAAAGCTGGCTGCTGCAAGAGAGCGAGAGAGAGAAGGACTGGGGACTCGTGCACGAGACGTGAGCTGGACGCTGAAGAGTGATGTTTGATGTTGGAAAGAGTGATATTGGATATAGTGGAAAGAGTGATATTTTGAACGTGAACCTGATTTATGTTAGAGCGCGCACAGCGCATTTCTTCTTAACTAAATAAAAGTGTACGAGTCCCAGTCACGCCGACCCCTGTCTTCTTCCATCACACCAACACTGAACCTTTACTACATTGAGTAATTAATATTTAATGCTCTTCACTGTTAATTTTGTCAGTAACAGGTAGTGGATTTATTTGGATTTATTTTCCGTTCACATTTTTGGTTATTTAGTAAGCATAGAGAGGGAAGCAGAGGCCTGGTAAGATCTGATCTTGAGAACAGGTGTAGTCATGCACTTTCCACAGCTACCCTACCTTTTACTGTTATTTTTTCTTTGTCTTATTTGTTAATATACATTTTTGTAAACATCTTTTGTGAATTATTTTGTATTGATTTCTGATGTTGGATAAAAGCAGTGTTTGACCTCTTAAGTTTCAGGTGTCGGTGATTGATTTATATGTTCGACTCATATACATTACTAATTTCGATAAAATCAAACGAGCTATATGATTTGGCTATGGGCCGTAACAGTTGCCTATCAGACAGCTTCGCTGCAGCACGTACCAGGGCAATTTTATAGATCACCACGTCAGCCAATGCATCCCAAAGCCCCCCTGTCAAGCTGGAGGGGCTCGTTCTCATTTTCGGCCACCAGCACATACTTCTTATACATATCTCAGTGAATCCTCAATGCCTTGGCTGGGGACCGGAGCATTATGACGTTACGCTTTGGCTAAACCCAGATTTTCAGCCTAAGGTGTTATCAACACAACACAGTTTGATAACCATCCTATTCGAATTTCAGTGTTTCGGACAACACTCCTAATCCAGAACTGTGTCCAGTACGAGTTGCAGCAATATTTGTCAACAAGGGCATTGTGGCGCACCATCGACCAGTTGTTCGTCTATTTTGGTCCCTGTCGAAGGGATTCATCCGTATCTATAAGCAGCGGCTATCTCACTGAGTGGTAGACACCATTTCCAATGCTTATCGCTTGGTAGGTGGTCCAGCTCCAATATCCATGAAATTCCATTCTTCTTGTGCTATTACGACTTCTGTAGTTAGCTCTGCTGTGTTTGACAGCAGTCTTCTAACTATGAATTAGAACGTTGCTCACTGTTGTAAAAGTGGTTCTATGAATAGTGGCAGACCGCCTCTGGTCACTCAGACTGATGAGAATGACTGCAGAGACAGTCCATGATGTAAACGGAAGCTTATATGGACTACGATACGTCATTGGTCAAGATTCTCTTATCATACGTGAGCCTCCATCATACACGAGAACCACCCTTTTCCACTTTGTTTAACTGTCTCTGCCAGTCTTCCGCTATTCATAGAAACACTTGTTATCCAAATATCTTGCGGTCAGATAACTGTCAAGTCAAATGCAAAGTCTGGAAAATCAGGTTTTGTTCAACATTTTATAGAACAATTTTACAGTTCAGGGAAGGAACTGGAATTTACGGTATGAACTCATGAACTTCAGAATACATAATTATCTGAGTGAGTCATAAAAACATTCTTATGGTATCTACTCAAACATAACATTTTACAGTGCCATATATGTACAGTAAAAATAAAAAGTTAAGTCAGTGACATTTAAAATCCTTTCATAACTTATGGCAAGACCTGAGAAACAGTTGGATACAAACACTAATGACATGCTTCCAAAGGGTTCACTTGACTGTATATGGTCAGGTTATGATCACCTTAACAGGTTTTAGTCATGCAATGATTATAAAAACAAAACACTTCATTTTCAACACATTCTCTCTCCGAAGGCATCAAAAACTAAGCAAAGTATTTAAGCATGTTAAAATACCTTGATTTCTTTGTTATTATATATTAAAGGGGCATTCCGTTGTTTTTTTTTTTTGCTTGTTTTTTTTGCCTAGCATAAGCGTTGTTCTTCATGTACTTTAAAGTCGGCATGAAACGGAGGATGCAATAGTCTTGTCTTCCCTGTTGTGACGTATTTCCAAGTAAAAAGGCTTCTGGAACAAGAAAAAATGAAGTGCGGGACTTGATTTTGTCCATGGGGAATTGATTGGATGGTTGTGGTTTGCTATTAGTGGACCTCATGTGAGTGACGGTTCGTCCCGTCCACGCACCAGTAAACACATCATCAGAGAAGCCAAGAGATGTTGCTGCAAGAAGGAGGGGAAGTTATTTTGATTACGAGGAACATGAATTTAAAAAAGGATGATGTGCACGGATGAGTCATTTATAATACATACTGCAAAATTCCATAAACAAAAAAACAACAACCAAAAAACAAGAATTGCCCATTTTGATTTCATGGTGACTTTAAGTACCGATACCACAATGATGTTAGACGCTGCGTTTAACAACGTCATCTATAAACGTAGATAATGTGTCACAAGTGTGTTCTGTTTAGTTTGGTTTCATTGGACTTGTCTGCCTATCTTCATGTCACATGTCATCATTAACATCATCATGTGTTTCACCTGTGTTCTGCCAATCAATGTTCATCTGTGTTTGTATTTAGTTTCCTTTGTCCATTCTCCGTTGTATTAAGTGTGTGTGTACCTTCTGCCCGTCTTCTCTGTAGGTGTTTTAATTATTATTGTAAGTAAAGGTTTGCTTTGGAACTTTGGACTCCTCATCTCTTCTGCCTGCACCACACCCTGACAGGATGGTCTAGGGCTGTCCCCCGACTAAAGATTTCTCTAGTCGACTAGTAGTCCTTCATTTAAGCCATTAGTCGACTAATCTCACGTTTATATTTATGTAATTACTTAAATATACTGCCACGCACACTGCAAAAAAGGGATGTCCAAAAACAAGATAAAAACTGAGGGAAAAGGTACTCAAAACACTAAAGCTTATGGCAAAGCACTGGAAATGATTATGAATGTATCTGAAAAAATAGCAAGGATACATTTTGGGAAATTCACCTTTCATATTGATTATATAATCAGAGAGTATTTGTTAGCATTTTGAGCTGAGTTATATTTCTCATGTCTGTGAGGCAAGTAGCCTATACACTGAGTTTCAGTTTATTTATGTTTGTTTGTTTGTTTGTTTATTTATACAGCACAGTTAAATACAACTCAGGTAGCCCAAAGTGCTTCACAATCATAAACTAAAAACACAAAAAAATATAGCGGAGATAAACATATCCACATCACATAGACACACACAGACAATAACCCAATTAATAAAACCCTCAATATGAATTTAAAAGATGTTGTTTTAACATAGCTTTGAACATGTTTAAGGATTTGGCAGATCGAATTGATTGAGGGAGGTCGTTCCACAATTTAGGGCCGGCTCGAGAAAAGGCTCTGTCACCTTTGTGTTGATTTTCTGATCTCAAGGATCTAGCGGGGACGTAAACAGAAACCAAACCGGACAAATACACAGGAGCCAAATTGTGCAAGGCCTTAAAAACAAGTACAAGGATCTTGTAAATAATTCTAAATCGTACTGGCAACCACTTTAATGAAACTAATAAAGGAGTCCCAGAATCATATTTCTTTGCCGACTTTATCATCTTTGCTGCAGCATTTTGGATTTTCTGTAAACGCATAAGTGCTCGAGCATCAACTGCATAGTAAAGAGAATTACAATAATCCATTCTAGAAAAGACAATGGACGTAATTACTTTCTCAAAATCTTAACTAGACAGAAATGGTTTATTCTTAGCTAACAGACGTAGACGTAAATCACTGTATATGGTATTTGGATGGCTGATAACTCAATATGTTCCAGTCGTCACCGTGACTCGAGTGATTCAATGTCAGTCCAGAGGAATGCCGGAAAATTGGCCACAGGACAAGTTAGGTCCTGACAACTGCATTTAAAAATCCATTTCTTTAAAATGATTCAGTTGATAAATAGTTCTCTAGGAGAGAGCATAGGCTAATTATTTCCCAAATCATAAGTCTGCTATGCTATTACATATTGATAAACCTTGTGTATTCGTTTATAGTAGCAGTTAAAATGTTAATGTAGTGCTAGTCATTCTTCCTGCATTACTTATTGATTAGTTTTGCATGAATTATGAAACTTTTTCAGTAGTTCTCTGGGAAGCATTAAAAAAATAGTAGTTATTGATTAGTTTATAGTGAACTACCACTTTCATCTGTGTGCTATTACTTACAAATTCGTTAATCAGAATTGCTTGTTAGTTAATAGTAGTTACTAGATTGTAAATATTGTGTTACTCATTTGTTCCTGTGTAGTTATTCATTAACGAAGGAACCGTATTCTAAAGTGTTACCGAATTGACCCTTGTGGGACTCCCAAAGGAAGATGTAATTACAGCCCCCAAAGTCTATGAGATAAGATTTAAACCATTTCAGAACATTCCCTTTTAGGCCAACCCAATGTTCTAAGCGATAAATTAAAATCTCATGATCCACCATATCAAACGCAGCACTAAGGTCAAGCAGAATTATAATAACGCTTTCACCATTATCCAGTTAAAAATAATGTCATTCAACACTTTGACCAACACTGTCACTGTGCTATGGCTGGACTTAAAGCCTGACCGAACGGGTTCACTAATTGAATTTACAGTGATATGTGCTTGTAGCTAATTAAATACCACTTTAAATGTGGTAAATTTGAAATCAGTCTAAAATTATTAAGATCCTCCATTGCCAAATTAGGCGTCTTTAATAATTGAAGAACTGTAGCATACTTAAAATCTGCTGGACAAGTGCCCTGACAGAGGCAATTGTTAATTAAGTTCAGCACCATGGTCCCTACACTAGAAAAATCTGCTTAAAAAAACGAGGTGACATGACATCACCCTTAGATGAAGAAGGCTTAAGATGTACAACAATATCCGCCAGAGCTGGACGGTTAATAAGATGGAATTCACTCCATCCCGTGCTACAAGGCACAGCCAGGTCAAAAGACGGAGCCACCTGTAATTTCAGTATTGTAGAGTGTATACCAACAATTTTATCATAAAAAAATGTCAAAAATTCTTCACAATTTAAGATAGAAGGATCTGGATACCTAGTTGGCCAAGGTATTAATTATCTTAAATAAAACTTTAGGTTCATTAACATGTTGAGTGATAACACCCGAGTAATACTTATGTTTAGCATCTCTAGAGGCCTTCTGAAAAGTCTGTAACGATTCTCTAAAAATCTCATAATGGACCTGCAATTTATGTTTTATCCACCTCCTCTCAGCTTGTCGAGCATGTTGTCTAAGTGCCCGTAGGGGTTCATTATCCCATGGCAAATGTTTAATTTTACCCCTTTTAGCTTTAAGAGGAGCAACATTATCTAAAATATCAGCACAAACAGAATTAAACCGTTCCAACAACTCATCAACACTTAAATTCACCAAAGATGTTTCAGATAAGAGATAACAGAGTAGAGAACTCAGCACTAGTAGAGGAATTTTTTTTCCGAGACCATATTTTTTCTGGCAGTGACTTTCTCACATTTTTATAAGACCATACTTTGAAAAACACTGGTTTATGGTCCGAAAACACTACTTCGTCAATCATAATATCCTGAATGTGCAGGTTAAAAGATAAAACCAGATCTAATGTATGACCCAACTTATGAGTTGGCCCTTTGACCCACTGTGTCAGATCAAAAGAGTCAATCATATTTACAAACTCTCTGGAAACCACATCCTGCCCACAGCACAAGTGTACATTAAAATCCCCAATAATTAAAAAACAGTCGAATTGTGTAATCAGCCTACTCACAAACTCAGAAAATTCATTCACAAAATCCTTATTTGGCCTTGGAGGACCAAGCACACCAGCCACCAGCACAGTTTTTGTAGACATTATCGGAAACGTTTGTAGCTCAAAGCTATTATAAAGTTCGGTAGAGATCGTCCGACATCCTATTTCATCTTTAAAAATAGACATAAGACCCCCACCTCGACCATTTAACCGAGGGGAATTATAATAGGAGTAATCCAATGGTAGAAGTTCATCCATCGCAGTAAGATCTCCTACCTTTAACCAAGTTTAACCAAAAAGGAAGTCCAGCTTATTGTTCATAATAAGATCGTTGAGCATGAAAGTTTTGTTTCCCACAGAGCAAACGTTGAGCAAAGCCATCTGCACTGTGGCATTTTCTTTGATCATTTGCCGCTCGCGACAAACGGAGCGAAGATCCCGCAGCTCAATGCCTCTCGTACAGACTCGTGACCATCCTGTTTGTCTCACAAAGGCCGGTCCATCATTTATGTGACGCACTGCAGTTCAGAGAGACTGAGACGGTAGAAAGCGCATCCTGTTTGTTTTCTTTATTTTAAAAAAGCACAAATTTGTTGTTATTGTGAGTGTACACAAATAAAAGTAGACCATTCACAGTTTGGAATGATGTACTACTCTTATCTGTAATAAGAGTAATACATTATTTTAAGAATAAAAATGCAGGTGATCACCTCCATGTCATGCAGTAACAGTGCATTCACACAGGGCATCTGCGCTAACGCTTCTTATTTACTTTGAATGAGTGACGTCATGTGTTGCCGAACTGAATTGTGGGTTAACGATCTGTCACTCACGTGACTTTGACACTTCCTGTGAAGTTTTATTTTTTTCTGCCACTAACCCACTAATAAAATCTTGGTTGTTTAATCTATCAGGGGGAAGCCCTAGTATGGTCGTATCTGAGTTTTACATTTATTACACAGATACTTTTGAGCTTTAGAGAACAGTCTACACAATAATTAGTTCCCTTATCTATATATCATTTAGATGGCTCTTCACAAAATCACAACTTGTTTCTTAAACTGTAAAAAGTTTTAAATTAGCATCAAACTGCTTAATGCACTTTTAAGACGATAAAGGTATCCGTAATCATTGCTATACCAGACTATATCAGAATTTTATCGTCATGAAACTGTCATGATTCTGCCTTAGTATCCTTGATTTTCCTAGTCGTGAGGCAGGATCATGACAGAGTCATGTTTTGTGTACAAGCGCATGGCCAATTGTTTGGACCATGTGCTTGTGTTGTCTCGTTATGTTACCCCGCCCCCTTGTTATCCTCGTCTCGTCATTATTGTCTAGTCTGTTTCACCTGTCCTTGTCTAGTCAGCTTCACCTGTCTTTGTCATTAGTGTCTCCCTATTTAATCCCCTTGTGTTTGCTGTCCTGTGTCGGTACATTGTCTAACTTTGCGTGTTAATCCCTGTGAATATATTGTCTGAAGACCTGTTTAATCAGTATTGTGAGTTCGTTTCCTGTCAAGTCAGAGTCTTTGTTTGTCATCGTGTCTTAGTCTTGTTATACTCTGCTCCAGTCCTGTTTTACCCCCTCGTGGGTTTTGTTTTCTGTTTTGGTCCAAAATAAATCATTTGAGTGTCATCTGCCGTCTGCGCCTGGGTTCTCCTTCCATCTTCATGACAGAATGTACCGACCAGAAAAGAACCCAGCAGACGTTCAGTCCTTCTCCGCTGATCTTCTGCCTTCTGACCCGGAACTGTGGTGGCGCGTGGCTATCTCTGACAGTTCCAATGGCAAGCTTCCTTTCCCTCCCCAGGGTGAGTTGACCCTGAAGAGGTACGCCCAGGTTGTTGAGGAGAGGAGGTTCTTCCTGCCGGAGACCCTGGTCAACCGCTACCTCGTCGCGGGTCTCAAAGTCCTTCCTCCCCTTGCTGAACGAGAGAGTTTGGTCCGCCGTCCGTTTCGCAACATGGTGGACTACTTGTCTCGGAAGGAGCAGCCAGGTCCCCCTGGTTTTTCACCTCCTGCCACACTTCCAGTCATCCCTGAGGGTCGCATGTTAGCCGTCGTGACACAGGAGGACCAAGCGTCTTCCACCCTGACTCCCGATCCATCACCCGTGTCCGTCAGCCCCCGTGGAAAGCGTGGAAGACGTTTGTCGTGGGAGTCAGCGTCTGAGTCGTCCTCCACGGAATCCCCCTTGCCTGCGGTGGAGTCGCCAGCACCTGCTTCGTCTCCCTCTTCGCCCCCCTTACCGGTCTCAAGCCTGGCTACGGACTCAGCTCCGCGACCCAGAAGGAAGAAGAGGAGGAAGGGAGCCTCTTGTCCTCCGTCTCTGTCTCCCCCTGAGTCCGCGATCGCTGCCCCAGAGGCCGCTTCAGCAAGCGCTGCCCCAGAGCCCGCTACTTCAAGCGCCGTCAATGAGCCCGCAACTTCAAGCGCCGTCCATGAGCCCGCAACTTCAAGCGCCGTCCATGAGCCCGCTCCAGCTAGCGCCGCCGTCCATGAGCCCGCTCCAGCTAGCGCCGCCGTCCATGAGCCCGCTCCAGCTAGCGCCGCCGTCCATGAGCCCGCTCCAGCTAGCGCCGCCGTCCATGAGCCCGCTCCAGCTAGCGTCGCCGTCCATGAGCCCGCTCCAGCTAGCGCCGCCGTCCATGAGCCCGCTCCAGCTAGCGCCGCCGTCCATGAGCCCGCTCCAGCTAGCGCCGCCGTCCATGAGCCCGCTCCAGCTAGCGCCGTCCATGAGCCCGCTCCAGCTAGCGCCGTCCCAGAATCTACTGAGAGACTTGCGGCCGATCTAGCCGCAAAAGAGGTTCTGAAATCGGTTTCTGCTCGTCAGGAGATGCCCATCTTCCTTGCTGCCAAGACCCTCTCTGATTATTTGTCTTGTCTAGCTAAGATCCTCGAAGTCCCTGTTTGTCCTGTCTTGTCTCCAGCCCCCGAGCCTGCCGCTGTGATCGCTGCACCCAGTCCTGCCCCTTCGCCTGCTATGTCCCCCGTCAGGAGTCCCGTTTCCTCACCCTCTGTCTCTGAATCTGTTGCTGCTACCACTGAAGCAGTATCCCAGTCTGTCTCCACTAATTCCCGGACTGTTTCTCCGTTCCTCCCTGTCTCCACCAGCCCCCGGACTGTTTCTCCGTTCGTCCCTGTCTCCACCAGCCCCCGGACTGTTTCTCCGTTTGTCCCTGTTACCACTAGTCCCCGGACTGTTTCCCCGTTTGTCCCTGTCACCACTAGTTCCCGGACTGTTTTCCCTGTCTCCACTAAGCCCCGGACTGTTTCCCCTAAGACCTCTCCTCGTGTGTCTCCGTCTAAACCTGCCCAGAGTCCTCGTCCTCAGCCCTCATCCCGTGGACCCAAGACCCCCAGTCCTCCCATCCACCCTGGACCTCCCCCCATGAACTCTGTGTTTCCTCCACCTCCTTTGCCTTGTATGTTGTATTTGATGTTTCACCCCAGCACTGTTATTGTTTTTTCTTGTTTGCCATTATTAAAGTTTTCCATGTTTTGTTGGTTTGTGTCTTTGTCACAGTCTGTCATGTCCCGTGTTTAATGTCCCCTTGAGGAGCGTCTGGTAGCCGCTCCTTAAGGTGGGGGTTCTGTCATGATTCTGCCTTAGTATCCTTGATTTTCCTAGTCGTGAGGCAGGATCATGACAGAGTCATGTTTTGTGTACAAGCGCATGGCCAATTGTTTGGACCATGTGCTTGTGTTGTCTCGTTATGTTACCCCGCCCCCTTGTTATCCTCGTCTCGTCATTATTGTCTAGTCTGTTTCACCTGTCCTTGTCTAGTCAGCTTCACCTGTCTTTGTCATTAGTGTCTCCCTATTTAATCCCCTTGTGTTTGCTGTCCTGTGTCGGTACATTGTCTAACTTTGCGTGTTAATCCCTGTGAGTATATTGTCTGAAGACCTGTTTAATCAGTATTGTGAGTTCGTTTCCTGTCAAGTCAGAGTCTTTGTTTGTCATCGTGTCTTAGTCTTGTTATACTCTGCTCCAGTCCTGTTTTACCCCCTCGTGGGTTTTGTTTTCTGTTTTGGTCCAAAATAAATCATTTGAGTGTCATCTGCTGTCTGCGCCTGGGTTCTCCTTCCATCTTCATGACAGAAACTGTATACTGGTGTATATTTTGTCATTATTACATAAGCGATTTTTTTTACAAAGTGACCTCACAAACTAATGGCCTGGCAGCAGAATGCAATATTTTCAGCCGTTTTCACAGATCTGTGTGAACGGGGATCATTTTGACAATGTTGTCTATACTCAGAACAAAAATTAAAAACATTTTCATTTTTAGTACATCTTTGTCGTGTAAACGTGCCATTAGATATTCCATACATGAAAAAGACAATGCTTTGGACAATGCTAGTGTGGACGGAGAGCATTTTGAAACACCATTTTCATGTATCCAGATGTTCACGGGGAGTATATACAAACTCAACAAACATGAATGTGTCCACAAATCCCTGATTGACAAAAAGCCACAAACATCTTACCCCATCTTTACCTTTTAGGTTGGGGTATAATTATCAGCTGTTACAGCTGTTCAAAGCCAAAATAATTTAATTTACATTACAATATTTATACATTTAAGCACCTTTTTGCAACAACTGTATTTTTATCTGCCTGTTATATGTTTCATATTGTTGAAAAGTGGTTAAGTTTAGGGTAGTGTTGGGGTTATGTGCTCACAAATATTCATTAAAATTATAAAGATAAGATTGTTTCTAAAGATAAGGCAAACAATTAAAAGCAAAAACAGTGACACCTACTTTTCGCGGCTTAATTGTCACACGCAATGTTTTGACACTTTGGGAGTGGGAACGGGTTGTTTTTACCATATATATATATATATATATATATATATATATATATATTCTAAATCTAACAATTTAGAATATAACTTTTATACAATTAAATATATTTTTACGTAAATTTTTTTAGACAATACAATTTTACAATTTTAGGATGAAGTCAGTTTTATAATGGCATGGAGAAAGCCAATTCAGTAAGTTTAGCACTTTATAAAGGTTTTTCCCTGCAATATACTTAAACATCTTATTAAGTTGTTTCCTTGTCACAATTACATTTGCCTTGCTCAATGTGTATTTCCTGTAAAGCTGCTTTGAAACAAATTTAATTGTTCTGGTTTACAAATTAGAGAAACTGTCATACCTGAATGTGCCATAAGGTTAGTCGCATTGCCTGTCCCATCTATATTGTAAATAACTACAGCAGAGGCTCCTTCTTGCCTGGCAGCCTGTACCTTCTGTGAATAGGTACAGTTTCCTTTTTTTATCAGTGCAATCCATGGCTGGTGACTTGTGGTGAAAGTAATATTCCCTGAGCATGCCAGAGGATCCTGATTTGGAAGCACTATTAGTCCAGAAGCTGATTCCAAGGGTGAGTGCGCTCCGAACACACCACACTCACATACACCGCTTATAGTTTCATTAGATCCTCTGTCAAGGTATCTAACTTCCACATAGGCAGTCCAGTAAATCAAGGAAGTACTTTGTTGGAAACAGTACTGGAAAACAAGTACTGTCAACCAGATCCATGAATGGCCATGTCCATGCATTGCTCTGAGCCTCGGTTTCATTGTTACAGGTAAACACTCCTGTGTCTTGGCATACTCTGTGGTCATCAATAGTAATCAGATACCTTCTAGGTGGTAATATAAGATGGTTTTTACGTCAAGGGAGGTGTTCTTATCACAGTGGACCTTGGACATTGGTTAAGATAATATTCACTTGAAAGGGTTAGGCTTAAGTATTTTCTTTTCAGGAAACAGCTGCCACTCTGTGGAACTCAGGGTCAGTTTTACCCTTTTGAATTTGTATCACTAATTTACATCTGCTTACTTAGTGTTTGACATGAATTTCATTTTATCCAGGTTATCTGAATGTGCCAATGTAATATTCTTTTAAATTCTTCCTCATTTTGGAAGCAAACATGAGGGGAAAAAATCTTTTTTTCTTAAAACATTCTATTAAGAAAGGCAGCGGCTACAACAATGTGTTTTGTGAAAATGTATTAAAACGGCTCTATCTTTCCGTTACATGTACCCTAAGCTCTTACGTTGTTCTGTTCCTGTTTCTTGGTGCCATCTTTGTATATTTTTTTTTAATCTTGACTGTGCCTTTGTTCCTGGTCACTCGTTGTGTTGGGTTACACTTCCTCATTTCTCAGTTTACTATTGTCCTTTGTTTTGGTTTTGATCAGTTTTCATTTAACGCCCTTTTGCATTTAGATACTTTACTTCCTCCCTGTAATTCATTTACCATTGTGTACTAAAGTAGAGTGACTACTGCCAACATATCTCTCACAGTTACGAATCTTCATGACTCTGGCTTGGCCAGCAGCGTCTCCAGGAAGATCCACCACCAGCTCCACCTTCCCTCAATCCCCTGTTCAAGCCACGCTCCTGATGAAGTCAATAGTGGGCAGGCCACTTGGGAAGGGTATCATCACTGGTCATACCAAACACGCCAGTCTTCGAATAGGATTCACTCATCACAAATTCCCAAATTAATTTACCATCTGACTATCAGGCATTCAACGATGTGTTTAGCCCCCAATGTGTCTCTCACCTTCTTCCAGACCATGTGGACTTTGGACAGATCTAAGCTCTGTCACTTCTGGAGCAGAAGACCATAGAGGAATATGTGGAGGAGGCATTGAACCAGGGATGCATCCATCCTTCTACTTCCTACTAATACTGTTAAATTTAAGTTAAATGTCCCCAACTAAGCAAGCCAAAAGCCAAAGGCGAAGAAAGGCGACAGTGGCAAGGAACCAAAACTCCATCAGTGACAGAATGGAGAAAAAAACCTTGGGAGAACCCAAGGAAGAGTCTAGTTGACACAATCTCTGCTGACTCTTCAGGGATGCGTTGTGGTCGTGTCTAGGTGCAGGTCCACCATTTGATCTGGACACGGCCCGAGTCCGGCTGATTACAGTAAACCTTGGAATAAACAGAAAGACGTAGATTAGCGTAGATGCCATTCTTTTTATGATGTGGCGAGTACATCAGGCGTTATAAGAAGTGTTCCCGGTTCCGGCTGACTTAATTTCTGCAGCCTAATAATTATTAAACTGATTTGAATAATAGGAATATATAGTGTTCTATGTGTATGCCACGTTGAAGAGATGTGTTTTTAATCTAGATTTAAACTGACAGAGTGTGTCTGCTTCCCAAACAATGTTACGGTGTCTAGTCACCTTAGTTATGGAGCTACATTGAGGAGTGAATGTGTTCACAAAGCTGGGCTTATGCAGTGCCTAAAACCTTGTCCGGACTGCTTTTGTGACCCTCACTGGGCATTGTGAATATATATATATATATATATATATATATATATAGTCATCGTTTACATTGACAACATTCTCATCTATTCCCAGAACAAGACCAAACATTAGCAGCAGGAACATTGTCTGTTCCTCAAACTGGGGAACTGTAAGTTCCACCTGTAATCAATTCAGTTATTTATATAAAACATCAGTCCTGACGGGGTGAAAATTAAAGAGATGCAATGTTTTGATGCCTCTGCCTCAGGCATTGTAGTCATCCTCACTCAGCAGCAGGGCTGGACTGGGACTAAAAATCGGCCTGGGCATTTTGGCCGAGACTGGCCCACTACATATAATCATAAACACAACAGATCTTTACACGCCCCATATGTATACTAACTCCTATTAAAACCACTAATGCCATATAGCCTAATGAGTGAGTAGGAATGAGTAAGAGTTAATAGATGAAATAACTACTAATTGTAAAATACAATCAAACTACTCCACAATGATAAATCCTAAAACAAGCTATAAGCTGCATTGGCATAGCAATACCAGTGTTTGACACAGGATTTTTTGGTAAATCTGTGGTGGGTGGACCTCCATCCCATCCCCCTCCAACCCATCCATAAGAAAAATTTGTGCTTTTTTATGTTAAATTCATCAATCTGGTGCACTTTGAGAGTTAAAAATTAAGAGCTCCAACCCATAATCAGTGTGCAAATTGAACAAAGAAAAACTCAAAACTCTTTTAGCTGTGATATAGTGTCTGTCTGCATTACACTACTACATAATAATAGTTATAATATTAATTCCATGACAGTAATAGCCATATATTGTAAAACAAATGCACTGAAAAATAAAAGCAACTTTCATAATTAGTTTTGTACTAATTTATATGCTTGAAAGAGATAAACACATGATCTTCTATTTTGGCGGAATGGGCCACCGATGTACAAATATTATGGGCTGTTTAGACAAAAAAAAAAAATCTGTTTTTATATTTTTTTTAAAGAATGATCTGTATCGGCCCAAAAAGCAGGTCGGCCCACCGGGCAAATGCCCGGTATGCCCGATGGCCAGTCCAGCCCTGCTCAGCAGCATCGGAGCCCGTCCAGGTAAAACCCATGTGCCTTCTTCACCGGTAAATTCTCCTTGGTGGAGCAAAATTATGCCATCAGCAAGCAGGAGCTCCTTGTGATCAAGCTGGCGCTAGTGAAGTGGCATCACTGGATGAAAGGTTCCACTTTCTGTTTGTCCGAGTCCTGACTGGGCCATCTCCAAGTCTCCTCGCCACCTTCCAGCAAGCAAATACCTTCCACTGCCGTTCCCCATCAACCCTGGTCACACCAGGAGGTGGACTTCTTCTTGGATATCCGCTTTTTGCCCTCCATTTTTTTTTCTTCCTTTGTGTTTCCTCGTGTGGCTCTCCTCAGATGATCTCCTGCAAAGACATCTCAGTAACACACAAGTTAAGTGCTCTCCTTGAATTGTCTGTTGATCTACTACTCACCTGTTTTCATTGTACAACAAATCAACAAATATCCCTGCAATTGAGTTCAGTAACATCTGTTATTCCGTAACAATAATATTTACAATATAAATTTAGCAGACTTAATATGTGGGATACAATTAACAAAATACTTTCCTTCTTTTTTTGTCACTAAAATGCATGATCAAATATTCTGAAACTTACCACAGGCTTTGTTAGACCTGCCCCAAGAGACAGAACTTTTGATTGACTAAACAAAATTATTTAACTCGTGCTTTTTTTTTTAATATTGAAAATTAAACAAATATTCAGTTTAGTTCAATCAATGACATCAATAACACACATTTCTTAATATTAAAACTTAATGGTCCTACACATGGCTTCTCATTGCTCGGAAAAGTTTTTCCAATCTCTTAGGCAGAGTTTCCCAAACAGGAGTTTGTGGGGGGACTGTTCATGAAAACCTAGAAAAGATTATAAAGTCACAAAAGGCTGTGATTTGGTCTGATGGGATGTGTTTTAGGCCCCGTTTACACGAAAGGAAAACGCAGATATTTCCCTGCGGTTTGGCCTCTCATTTACGCGAGAACCCTGTTTTTATCACAGAAAATGATTATTTATAAAAACTCTGGCCAAAGTGGAGATTTCTGAAAACGCTGGTTATGTGTTGCCGTGTCAACTGGGAGAAACGGGGTTTTAGGTTCTCTCTTGTCGATTCTGAGGATTCTGATTGGCTTGCATGGCTTTATCCTTCTCCCTACACTGCCGCCCATAGGTTTGGCATAGTTATGATGGCGCTCGCGGCGTATTTATGCGGGTTGTGTGCTCGATGTTATTATTGAAAACGGAGGGGGGAAATATTCGTTTCTCTAAATACCGGCTATGTGTAAACGTAGCCTCAGAATGAAACTTGGCACTGATCATTTACACGCAAGCAGCTCATGATTGGAAAGTGCAACAGGATCAATTCCAGCAAACACAAATCTTAAAAAAAGAAAAACATTTTGCAATGTTATATTGTGGTTGTAATTAGGTAATGTTGCAGCACAATGTTTAAAAAAAAATCTAGAAACCTCACTTAAAGGTAAAATAGGTTATACAATAGGCAAAAAACAAATTAAAGCAAAAAATTACTTTAATCAACAATTTCTTCTCCTCCATGTCAGTCTCTGACGATATTCACATTGTAAACACAGTGCAGCGCTTCCGGGTTCTACATCAGAACTTCTGCCGTATTGGCCAGCTCCTGCGACAGACCCACACGCATGTGTCGTGGTGCTCACGTCAACAGCGTCAGAGACTGACACGGAAGAGAAGAAATTGTTGTTTATTTTTGGCACAAAAAGTATTCTCGTCTCTTCATAAAGTTAAAGTTGAACAACTGTTGTCACATGTAGTCATATTTTAACAATGTCTTTACTACCTTTCTGGGTCTTGAAAGTGTCAATTACGTTGCACTCTATGTGAGGTCAGAAAGCTCTAGGATTACATCAAAAATAACCGAATTTGTGTTCCGAAGATGAACAAAGGTCTTACGGGTTGAGGGTGAGTAATTAATGACAGACATTTCAATTTGGGCGAACTAACCCTTTAAAACATTAACATCCACTCTGACATCTACTTCACATAAAGATAATGGCTTCAGAAGACTTGGAATGCAACATGAGTTATTACTTTAATACTGTTTTTGTTTTATTTGCCTGTTACGTGTTTTATATTGTTTAGAAGTAGGTAGGAGTGGGGTTAGTTGCTCCAAAATAGAAAAGTAGCTTATAAATATTTATAAAATCATGTCTACTTTTACAAATGCAAAGAATTATGCATCTTTGTCTGACACATAAGGCAAACAATTGAAAGCAATGGAGTACCCAGCATGTAAACCTGTTGTAGGAGACCAAAACATGAACAGGAATGATGGGTAAATGTTTAGAAAATATTACTAATTCTTTCTTTTAATGCTTTTCAAACACTAAACTTTAAAGAGGGGGAAGGTAAGGAATTCTAGGGGGCCAAGGGCCCTAGACACAACTATCGTTTCACTGCAAAAGACTTTGATTAATTTACTGGGATCGTATGGACTACTGTCATGTTCACTTTGTGTGGTCTTTGAAGTGTCAACTTTGGCGTCCCATAGGCTTACATAATATGAAATCACAGATGTGGGTTATTTTTGTAAAAATCTTTGTTTGTGTTCATCTGAGGAAAGTAAGTCATGCCCTAGTGAAAAATAGATATATTAAAATGCATTTAAAATACATTTATTTTATGTTAACTATACTACAAATACATTCAAATATTCATGTAGGGCCTACTTAATATAAATACCCTGCAATTGTAGTTGTGGTATACTAAATTAGTATACTTAAAGCAGGCTAAATTGGAACAACTAATTTTATACTTAATGTAATTTAGTTACCCAGAAATAGTGCTGAGGTCCAACTAAAGATACACTTGTTTATATTTGACTGTGCTAAAGTAGAACTATTGCTTTAGAACTAGAACTTCAGGTACACCTTAAATATCTTGCATGATATTACACATAAATAATACTATCCTTACTAATAGTGATATTAAAACACATTTTAGGCTTAATATAAAGAAATATGCATTGTGCAATAAAAAGGTATTCCAAATAAAGTTTAATTATAATATTTATACAACTAAGTCTCAAGCGATATGTCAGTAAATATGTTAATGGATTTGTAGTAAACTTAGTATGAAATAAATGTATTTTAAATGCATTTTGGTGTTGTTTTTTTCACTAGGGTATACATCTCGGACAGCATGAGGTTGAGTAAATAATGAGAGAATTTCATTTTTGGTTGAAATATCCCTAATGTTATTATCCACTTGTACTTTATGAGTCATTTTACACATCCACCCTGCATGTTTGAGAGTGTATCAACACGATCAGGTGTCTGGGAATAACTGTTGGAGTACTGAGCGGATCAGTGATGAGCGGCTCATTGAGTGGCTAAGTCTTTTAGTACTACATTCACCATGTTATCATTGTCACATGGCCGTTCACAGTGAGGCTCTGTGACTAGAGACTCTTATTGTGTAAAGGGACTCTTATTCTGTAAAATGACTCTTATTCTGACACTGGACTGAGAACATACTTGCATACATTCACTTTTCATTCTAACATCATAACACATTATCTTTTTTGCGCAAATTTGAACACCAGTTAACACAGATATGTATGTCACTGATTGTGTATTGTTTAGTGTTGTTCCTGTCCTCACCTGTTTAACATGTAATGTTAGTGAGTCAAAAATTTCACTATGTTGATTTATGTACTGTGTTGTGCTAAGAAGTCAAACAGGGCCGTGATTATGTTAAATGTTTATTGTTTCCATATAACCACTTATATATTATAAATAGTTTACGCACTATAAATGTTTCCTGTCCCAAAGAGACCCAGTCACAGTTATGCCACCATTTTTGAAGATCTCATTCCCGCCAATAGAAGGCACAGTTAATTCACAAGTTAACACTTACATACAGGGGGTAAAGTATAATGCGTATTTGGCGTGCTGTCCGGGGGAGGGCTCAGAGCCCAGAGTACTCCCCCCGTATGTAAAGTGGTTAGGACTAAAGTGTGGAGAAGGGGTGGTGGAGGGACGCTGCTAAACTGTCAATGAAATGAGGTGAGACTGCTGAGTCTATATATACACATTTTAATCATTGGTTGTAGAGTGCTCTCCAATCGTGGTAATTATCTGAACGTGCTCCTCCCGAACTTTGTTAATAAAACATCATTTGTTCTCATGTATGAGGGGGAGATTGGTGTTATGTTTAAATCTTGGTAAAACATTAATAATTGAGTTTGTTTTGTTCCCAATGTTTATATATATTTTTGTAATATTATAACAGTTTATCTCTTTGTTCCTGTTAAATCACATTTTTTTGTCTTTCTCAAATTACCTTTAATTTTGAAATGGTTTAGTCCAAGTAGGAGGGGCTTTGAGAGCCTCTCAGAATAGTTTGGAAGCTCATCTTGTGAATAGGATTATAGTTGTTGCTGTGTTTTGGGTCAATTTATTGGCATAGCCAAAAGTTTGTTTGCAAATAACATTAAACATTTTTTTATTTATTTATTGTGTGGATTTTCTCTATTGGAAAACCTTTTCTTTTCTTGGAATAAACACTGAAATTTTGACGTCACCTCATTTTTACGCCTCCACCTGCCGGTACATTCAGAGCAGCGTTGCTGCTACCGTTTGAAACCTCTTTGGGGCCTCTTTGTTGCAGTTGGCACACCTCTGTCTCTGTTACATGGCCTACGGTAGTATATGAATAATACAAAAATAACACTGGTTGAAGAAAGAAATTATACATACAATCACATCACAGCACAGCACAGGAAGGTTATGTTTTGAAAATGTGACGAGACACACGAGCATGTTTTAGATGCAGATCACACCAGTTTTTGGAAGAGTGCAGAACATTTTCTGTGCTTCTGTTCCAAGGCAGTGAAGCACACTTTCGAGGCCAGTCATTTCCAGGCCAGTCATCTCTCTCAGTATGAATCGTCAAAAGGTAGTTTGCTAACTTTTGTGTAGGTTCCAAACAGAATTAATTTCTAATAAAGGACAAGGACGTTTTTTTTTTTTTTTGCATTCAACATAAATCAGGATATCACACAAAGGTGATGCATATGATGCAGTACACTTTTTACTCATGCACCTAAACAACATTTTCTCTCTCCTCCTTGCATAGATGACGATGTTTATCCTCCCACATAAACAACAGCTCCCTCTAGTGGGGATTTCCCATTCGGCGATGTACTGTACTTGACTGAACACAATAATGATTGCAGCTATGACTCAAACACCAAGGTCGGCAAGCATTTACACTTCTGTGACTATACATCCCCAATAAATGCCTCTTTATATGGTTAAGAGAATGTCTGCCAATTTGTGAACCAAATTACTATTGAAAATTACCCTTACAAAAATAAATAAACTTCAACTATATTTTCAAGTATACTTTATGTAGAAAGTATACTAATATCAAGAAGTATATACTAGAAGTATGAGTGTACTGTTTCAATACTACTTGGGACTAAATTGGCCCACTTTTTAGTGTAAAGTATACTATTAAGTGTACGTTATTCGTGTGTACTGCAACTATACTACACATGAACTTATAGGTATACTGATAGTTTAAGTCAAATACTTGTAGCGCATTTTTTAGTTTATGAAAGTACACTTTGAAATATACTTTCAGTGACCTACTAGTTTAATAGTTTTTATACTACAAGTATACTTGTAAGTTTTCTTTTAGTGAACATAACATCATAGTTATTGTTAACTATTTATATATTATTTTTGCACATTAAGTAGGCTATACTACTGTGTTACTATTTAGGTATTAATTTTTTATACTTAAAATATACCTTTAATGTAATTTAACTCGTTCAATTTTAAAAATATTTTATTCTAGCTTCACACAAACCTACACAAAAAAATTGAATAAGAAACATCTGTTTTCTTTATAAATCAATATTTTCAAATATTTTTGTAGTTGCATTTATTCTTTTGATTGAGAAGCCTAATACTTTATATACATAGTTTTACATAGTCTTATGTTTACAAGACTATGTAAAACTACGTAAAAAAAAGTATTTAATAGGCTTCTCAATCAAAAGAGTAAACACGACTACAAGCCAAGAATACTTAATTATACTTTTAAGTATATCTCAATCAAAAGATTGAGCACAAGTACAGGTCAAATATACTTACCTATCTGAAAGCAAGTCAAGTAAATTCTGAGAAATACATCAAAAGTAGACTTTCTTATTTTTAGTTCAAAACCTAAAGCACAATAGGCTCGACGCTCGAAGCACAATGACCTAAACCGTGACGTCGACTCCAAATTGGTCTATAGCTAACTTGAATAAACTTTTCGTAAGGGAAGTGACACTAGCATGTCTAGCGTGATCAATAAAGCTTCCAGCGATGTTCTCATGCACATCAATTTAGTGTCAAATTTATTGCTGTACGGTTAATCATTTTTGAAGAAAAAAGTAAGAGGCAAAAGTGAGGAAAATTCCACCGTTTTTTATTAGCAGACACTGCAACATCAGAGAGTACATAACAACCTGCGGACTTCAATAAATGTCGGAATCACATAGTAAAAAAATTACAATTTGCATGAAAACATTATGATCTTGAATAAGCTGCCATTTTTAATTATCAGTTTGTTTTTGGGCCCATCGGGGGTCCGTTTCAATAAGGAGGTTCAACCAACTCTGAGTCAAAACGTGAACTCTTGGGTTGATTTACCCTGAGATGGGAATCCCAGAGTTTCCCTCATTTCAGGGTTACATACTCAGTTTTCACTAAACCTCCTTTCTGAAACGGTCCTCAGCTCTGTTTTTTTTTCTGTTTAATTATTATTCCTCTAATGAATAATACATCAAAATCTAGGGCAAATGGATAAACAGCAAGGAAAAAATGCATGAGGTTAAAAAGTCAATTTCCCCCAGCCATGTATAATCACTTGGAAAAACCTAAAAACAAGTGTGAGGAAGAAGAATGGAGAGCATTTGGAAACAATTTAAGAAAACACTCACTGCGTTCTCGCAGAAACAATCACTGCAAATCTACAAGGTGCTCAGTATTTAGCTTCAGTTTGTGCTAAAGATTTGTACTGATACTTATAAAACCATTGATAAAAATATTTCTTTGTTAACAATATGCCTTGGAGGTTGGACAATGACACAACACTTAGAGGAGTGATGAGGAGTTGCAACGAGAGTGTTGATGGGATGCAATAGTGCTACTCAGACTTTGCTTCCTTTGTTTGAGTCTTTGCGACCTGAGGACGGGTTGAGAAAAATAAAGAGAGAATAATGAATTTTGCACGTCATAGGATAGCCATAAAATATCCCAGAGTAACAGCATTCCATTTCATTACACAAAACCAAAGTATAACAGGCTCATTGAAAAAGTGCTGTGCCTATACAGTTCTGTTTTGAATGTGTGATATGCAGCAGTGAAATTATAACAGCGCTCTGACCTTCGCATCTCCATTCTCAGAGTGGTTTTCCTCATTGGCTGCAGACTCCGAGGACTCCTTGGCCTTCATCTTCGTCTTTTTGTCCTCCTTTTTGACATTGACTGCTTTGTCTTTCTACAGAGGAAGTAAATGATTGGCAGCACATTGTGTTAACTGAATCCATAAACAGAACTTATCCACTGAACATTTGCACGCGTGTAAACTCGCTCACATACATTAACAGTACTTTCTTAAAGTACTGAAGCATTGTTTAATGTTACAGTTGTATTGTTGGTTTGTTAGGTATCCGTTTCTATTTACCTTAGCTGTCCTTTTTGATTTGGGTTCAGCCTTCACAGGATCTGGTCTCTATAAACGAAAAAAACAAACAAACAAAAAAACCGCTCAAACAAAAAAGAAAAACAGGCACATTTACCATATTTAAGGCATTGTTCAAATTGAAATAATAAAACAAAACTGTTGTAAAATGTAAAAAAAAAGAAAGAAAAATAAATGTACGTTTCATTTGTTAAATATGTTCTATGAAGCCAAATTCCATTATTGAGTAAGTTCAAAATGTGTCCTTGCCTTAACATGATTTCCTACGGCAAGATATTTTTTTTAGTTTAGAGTCATTTTGATTAATGATTTATATATTTGTATTAGATTTGGCAGAAAATTCTACATTTACATCTTCCACAAAACCGAGAAAAGAAGGTCTGGCTGCTATTGTGGCAGTTAGAGTATGCTACTTATTTGCTCAGATTACATATTGTTCAGATTTATGCTTTTTACGAGTTTTAGTGTATTGCCATTGGTGGACAATGACAAATCTGCTCAGATATGGTGATCAGAAAACTAGTATATCAGCAAATGACCACAGAGAGGTCAAAACTCAGTAGTGCACCTTTAACCAGTCTAGTTGGCATTTTTAAGCATAAACATATCACACACAAACAACATCTGATAGTTGCAACATACGTACTGTTGATAACCGTGCAGATCTCCTCTTAGGCTGAAAGGAGTACAAAGATAAGTAAAAATGCATACAACTATTAATATAAGAAAACATTTCAATAAACAATCATATAAATCAAGTGGCATAAAAAGTTTAAATATAAAAATAAATTCACCTCATCCTTTGCAACACCATCTGCTCTCTGTGGATGAAAAAAAAAACGTGAGCTCAACAAAACCTTTATTTAGAATTAAATAAATATAATACCAATAGTACGATTACAAAAAAAAAACTTACATTACTTTTATTATAATTTTACATTTGCACACATCCACATGTAAGACCAAAAATAAACATATCCAGTGTTCAGTATAAGTACTCATTAGTTCAGCTCAACCATCCCTTGTTAATCGCACAACCAACCCCTATATGTGAGCTGTGAGAGGAGGAGCTGACGACAGCGCCATCTTTCGGTACTTGAGCGCCATTACAGCCATCTGCTCACAAGAACAAAGACTATAAAATAATAACACTGTTATTGTCCATTTCAGTGCGTTCTCAATCTTTAGTATTGCATAGGTCATTTTTAGTATAAGTGGATGTTTCGTGATGGGTTTTTGTAAGAGTTTCTTCTTACACAGCATGGCTGACCCCACAGGAAACCAGCAAAACATAGCCTACTTGAGCACGAAATCGAGCATACTGTGTAAAATGTAGATATATGCTGTGCGATTTTCAATGTTAAATATTTAAAAAGTATGCATATATATATAAATAGCAAAACAAAGAATAAATAAACCACATAAATATGGATATCGATACCGAACAATGCCTCCATGATGTAAGTGTGTGTGTGTGTGTGCGCGCGCGAACGAACAAAAGGATACGTACCTTTCTTTTAGGCATGTTGGATTCCTAAAGAGATTCAGTAAAACACAGGGAAAACTGCTGCTTTAGAAGAGAACTCGGCATATACGTGCTCAGCTCAGTACACTTAACACAATAGTAAACAGAGGAACATTAGCAAGGGACTGAATGGGATAAGGGGGAGCTTAGGCGTGACTGATGCGTAGTTGAACCAATCAGCGCTGAGAGCCAAACATGACAAAGATCCGAGCCGGTCTCTCTGAAAAAAGTCGACAGTAAGAAAGAAAGACTAAGAATATATTCATTCCTCCAAGACTTAAATGCGCATCTTCATTAGTTTACTTTTTAACTAGGAAAAATGACCCTTGTGCTTTTGCAATTTCATAGCAGCTTTGCCATTTAGGTATAGTTCAAAATGGCGCCCTGGAATTGTGTCGGTTTAGAGTTTTTTTTTTCTCAAGCCTGCATATGACAGATTTGACAGATTTGCTATAAGCAACAAAAAAAAAAAAAAAAAAAAAAAGAGGAAAGTAAAAAAGAGAGAAAACTGTCAGACAGTCAGTTTAGTTGGTTAACAGGGCGTTATAGTTTGTTCTGTCGCACGGTGATAAAATATCATGTTAAAACTGCGAAGCAAGCAAACAGAACTTTTATTCGGTGGAAATTGCTGCACAGTTCATTCGTGTCACCGCTACATATTTTGCAGCATATACATGAATTCAGAATAATGTTTTTTCCACTAAACACCAATATGATAGAACTCTTTAAAAGTGTTCTCGATAACACGATTCACATCATAAGCGGAGAAACATTCAAACCGCAGACAGGCAGCACGGCGATGGCTTTGTGAACTTTCTCACATCTATTGCTCGTTTTGAGAAAGCTGAATATTTCACACCAGTCCTGTTTTCATTTGTAGTAGCCTACTCGATGAAAAACACATTCTAGTTCTTAGATCGACTATTTCTGATAAAGCAGAAAGAGTTCTGCAAGCCACGTTTTGCTGTAGAGGCGGAGAACGAGGAGGGGTAAAAGAAAGAGAGAAGGGCAATAATGAGCACAGATCTTAACCGGAATGAATCGAGACAGACGGAGTGAATGAGGATTTTTTACATCGCTATTGTCCCCCATCGTGTTAAACGTACCCCGGAGATTGTTGTTTGCATCCTGATAGATTTAAGGAATTTGTGATTATGGTGATTAAAGTTTACATCGCATCATCCTCCGGATCAACATCGGTAAGAACTTCCAATAATTTGAGAACATGCGTCATTAAAATTTTTTACCACAACAGATAAGCCAAAATACAACAACAATTGTTACCATAGCAATTGTAATACTGGAAGTCAATATACTGAACGAGGGATCAAACAGTGTAAGAAAAGTCCACTTTTTTTTTTTTACTTTTCTTTCTTTTTTTCCCTATGATGTCGTTGATGACGCATTAAATTAGTTTTACATAGTAACAATAACGAGTGTGAGACGAATAATATATTTGGGTGGAATGGTTACCACGAAAATTATTGTATATTATTTTATTAAGTATTATTATTATTATTATTAGTCAGACTGAAAACATGTTTATTTATTACTGAAACATCAACATAAATACTGCTCTAAACTATTATTTTGTTTTCAAGCAAATTTAACAGAGAAAAACATATTACAGTCTAAATATGGTGATGAAGTTGATAACCACTTCCTTATTAGTGTGCTGCTGGTAATAATCACTCCTGCTTGACTACTCAAAAAACAATGTATATAACTAGACTAGAGACTGGACCCAGAATGGTCCCTACCAGTTTCAATGAGTATGTTTTATTTGCATCTTAAGTGTCGGAAAGTTTTAAATAACAGTACACTGTGTAAAATGAGCACACTATGCCTCCAGCAGGTGATTTGGCTGGAGCACTTCCTAATTTGGTGTGTTAGCGAAAACTTGTGCTCTAGATACGCTAAGTTATGTAACATTGGAATGACAGTGACACATCTCATGGTCTGGACTAGCTCATGCTCCAGCCTGTGGCATTTGTTTTTAAAAAATTAAATTAGGAGGCAAATGCCACTGGTTTGTTTGTTTATTTGTTAGTCCATTGCCAAATAATATACCAATTTATTTTGTTGTTGACACAGGTTAAATGTTACATTTATCTTAGACTAAAAGCAAGCAACCCAATAGTCTACTATATTCTAACGTTTATATTACCATACTGTTAAGTATTAAGTAACCATAGTAGGGTAGAGTTGGGCACAGCCCAATACTTTTTGATTTTCTCAGTTTGTGTAAATCCACTTTCCCTGAAAGAATGGAAGGGAAATGTGACAACATGCCCCATAGTGGGTACATTGTAACACGGCCATATGGCAGCTTAAAATGTTATCTGATCTTATAAAGAAAAATATACAAGACAAACTAAAATAATTTCTAAATAAAATACAATTATACACTTTTTTCATATAAAATAATAACAAAAAAGTGCTTTAATAAAAAATTGTGCTTTTATTATAAATAATTATTGTAATAATGACATTTTTGAGTTTGACAAACACACTGCAAAAAAACAAACAAAAAAATTAACAGCTATACAGCATAGTTCAAATAAATGATAATTAACAATTTCTGAATATTGACTGTCTTTATTCATGTTTTTCTCATGGTTTCTCAATAGAAAGTATTAGAATAGCATAGTTCTAATACCTGCACAACTGGGATTTAAACCTGGCTAGTGTCTTTTCCTAGTTATCTAAACAGTTTGGAGATTAAAATAATATCAGATTTGTCTAAGTTTAAATAAACATAAAAATATAGATGAATAAGAGATTTACTTTTGCTATGGTTAAATAAATGTTCAGTGATATCTTCCAAAGATTTCTGAATTTTGGTGCAATTTTTTCTCTATATATAGTGTTGATATGGCAGCTAGTAAATAAACTAAGTTTCATCATGCCAACATGTGTGTTCATATTTAAAACAAGTGTGTTACAACTAGCCCCACATTAGGTTGTGCCCAGCTGACCCCTACACCACAATGTCATGATGTATTTTTAAAATCACCAAGGGAAGCTGAGTGCCTTACTTTCAGATCATCATTTCAAGTCATGTCAAGTTTATTTTAAATAAGATATGAAAGACAGCGATGATACTGTATTTTATTCCAATCATCAGCTCATCAGTAGAGATTTCATGACCTGATATGATAAGGGAGACATCCAAAATGTGTACTGGTTGTGTGTTTCCTGGAACAGGGTTGGAAAACTATGGTTGACATTCAGGCTGATTTGTGAAGCATAATAAGCAAATCATATTGCAATAGAAACTATCATGGGACTTAAAAGGTGCAATAGGTGGTCCGGAAGATTCAAACTTTATCCTGGTAGCATTGAAAGCATATGATCCCACCCTACCTGCAAATCACCGTCCAAAGCCACGCCTCCTCCAAAACACATGAACGCACACAGACCAGAAGCGAGACGACCAGAGACAACGTTATCGGATTACGTCATGTGTCATTCACCGGTGAGAAAACTTTACAGTACAGTGAGGGAAGAAACAGAAGCACATAAAGTAAAGAATGCTCTGTATTTCAGCTTTATTCATATGTGATATCAGGACATAGAGGCAACACAGTCGAATCTCACTGAATTATCTGCATAGGGCAAAGTCTGTGGTATATAGAACTGTATTGTCAAACCTGAAATGTAGATACTTGCCACTTGTTGTCAGTTCAGCTTAAGAAGCAAAGTTAGGTTGTTTGCTTGCCACTCTCACTCTGTCTGCACAGCGTACGTAAAACGTGCTGATAGCGAATGATGTCTGCGTGAACATATTTGCAAACACGCTTTAACTGACAAGAGACACATGGTATCATGTCATTCGGACCGAATGCAATGGGAACGCCCTTGGGGTGGTGCTGATTGTCCAAACGCGTATAGAATCATGCCAGTTCAATGGCTCAATTCAGCGGTGCTCATCACTCACTCTTAAAGATGAACTGAACTGAAATTTGAAAAAATGTGATATAACAGATGCATTTTATTTATTCTCATTGGTACAATTTTTAAAATGGCAGATTTTGTTAAAAGGGATAAAATGCTACATTGAAAATGTTGTTGTAGTTACACGGGCGCCGCCATGTTGGATTTCAACATTCGACTACGTCACTGGCATGGTAGGCTACTCCGTTACCAACCAACACTAGCAGAGCTAGCTTCTCTCTACCCCCTGCCTTGTCAACAGAATTATTCTAGTCGTGATTTCTAGTGTTTAATCTAGGTACGAGAGACAGATGTGTTGAAAACGTCAATGAGTACATGAAGCGTCTGATATCAAATGTTTTATTTAGTTACAAGTCCAACGCATACTAGAATCCTTGATATTCGGCTGAGGGGAAAAGATGTAACGTTAACGTTAGTTCACTGCACAGGATGGGAATGGAATCTTATTCATCCTTCCCAAATGCCCCCTCGCCCAAAGAGTGAACTGCCGGTACGCTGTTAACCTAAGCAGCCTTAGAAAGGGATATAAGTTAGCCTAGCCTAGCCCAGTCGCCAATTCGTAAAATACAGTGTTACATACCAGCTACTTATGGGGCGCTCCAGCGTCTCAGCTCGGACATCCCTTAGAGATAGCATAGCCACCCTCAACACGTCTCTCTCCCCGCACAGCATCCGAAATGAACGGTGCATGGAGATGCTTTTTCGACAATCAATAAATGTTCCAGGTTGCCCTCAACAGATCGACTCCGGTGCAGTGTCCATGCTCCGGCAGCGCCCGCGCCCACACCCGCACCAGTCACTTCCCCCAAACGATCCTGTACTGTATGTGGAGCCTGAAACTGGTCGTCCTCCATGTGGTGGTAGTCAGATACTACTTGCCTGTCCCTCACATGCTCAAATGCGTAACTCATGCCATTAAAATTACTGATTTTCGTGTGTGTATATAGGACCTGCAGCTGTTGCCTATATACCTTCGCAGGTCCTACCATGCCAGTGACGTCATCGAGATTGCCAGCGTAACAAACACAATTTTTGTGCTGCTTAAAAAAAGCTATATTGATATTTTTAGTTACAAATTTTAATGTAAATTACTTTTAATTGTCATAAACAACATGTTATCAACGTTGATTTTTTTCAGTTCAGTTCATCTTTAATACTGTGAACGCGTCATCTGCTATTCTGATTTTCTTCTTCTTTTGAAGTGGTTTATCTGGCCCGTGCTAGTTGTATATTCTCTATTTGTGCTTCAGCGACCGCATTTAGTGGATCTTGCTTCGTTCTCCATTTCAGTGAAGCACAATGGAGCTGCATCATTGCCAGCCACCATCTTCTCATTTCATTGCAAGAGACAACCCGCACTATGCTTGCATTGAGAAGAATTCGTCCGCTCTTCCCCGTCGCTCTGTGACAAATGAAGCGGCTGAGGCCCTTCATGAATCCGAGGCCTCGGGCCAGGCGTCGAGCTCGAGGTTGGAGCAGGCCGGTTTCTCCCTCTCTCTTTCTCCTGCCCTAGCGCTTGCACCACGCTGATTCTCCTGTGGAATTTCTCCACGACTATTTGTGCCGCAGTCCAGAGGCATGCAATGCCGTTTACTTTGGAATGAAAAATGTTTTATTCACCGTGGCTTCTGATTCGAATGTTTTTGGGCCTCCGGCCGATGCTAACCGCCTAGCACCAGGAATCAAGGACTTCTACGGCCTACACTGAGCTCATGGACGTGCTATTGAGAAGCTAAACATTGAGTGGCCTGACGAGCCTCGCGATTCTCAGTCCTCCAAGCTCGACGAGCATTTTTTGAGCGGCCAATCTTATTCGCTCTCCATTAGAAGGAAGCTGACATTTTTCAGTGATCTTCATTATGAGATCTAAAGACCCTGGAACCAGCCTTTGTCCGCTCATTTGACTAATGTGGCAACCCAACCTGACTGGTTCTTTGGATTAGGGGTGGCACGATCCGCTTTTTTTGCCTCCGATACCGATTCCGATACCTGGGACTTCGAGTATTGGCCGATACCGATCCGATCCAATACTAAAATAATAATTAAAAAAACAGTGCCAAATTACCTAATAAACTGTATCTGTATGCCTCACTGTGGGGAAGAGACTGGGATTATTCTTTTGTTAAAGGCATCAAAGCTTGACTTAAACATTATTTTCCTTACTTTGTAAAACAATACAGACAAAATATATACTATATAATTAAAATACATTTATTTTAAAATTTTAAGCGCAACTTTTTAATGAAGCAGCAACATATGATACATAGATTGGACAGAACAACTAAGGCTATCAATAAACTGCCATTGCGCAAAAGTATTGTAATATGAAAGGCTCCAATTCAGAGCGGCACGAAACCTTATGCGCATCCCGTGCGCAGAATGATGCGCTCGAAGCAACATGGAGTCACGGCGCGCAGCGCGTCGCATTGAAAAGTTAAAAGCACAAAAGTAAGATATACATATATTTCTTTATTTATTCATTAGTTTGAGCCTTTTAACAGTTTTAAATTTCAGTTAATGTGCGTGTGTAGAGCAATTATATCGCTCTCTACTCCAGTGTTGTGATTACTGAGGAGTTGTGTTGTGATCTAACAGACACCCGGTTGAAAGTAACATGTGAAACTCCAGCACGTTAAAGTCCTTTTATGCAAACCATAGACGTTTATCTACATATCTACAGTATAATAATAGGAACATTGACTCATCTTGGAGAGAGTTTCATCGTGTTGAGTGTTTTACCCGAGCGCGACGCGCTGTTTGAGTGCTGAGAATGACTGACAGCCGCAGCGGAAGGAAGCACTTAGGTGAAGATTAATTTAACGATTTAAATCTGTACCTCACATTAAACTATATGTAATGGCTTCAGAAATCTTGGAATACAGTACACGAAAACATTATAGTGCTTTATAAAGTTTTTGTGCCTTTTGTGTTGTATAACAATAACATACGTAGGCTACAATATCGGATCGGATTTGGATGGTCTCGTCTGGCGATACCCGATCCGGCAAATATTGGTAGTATCGGAGCAATACCGATACTGAGTATCGGATCGGCGCACCCCTACTTTGGATCAGGGTTATACTTGCATTCCAGCAGTTGAGGACATGCTGGCCACTCACCTTTCACAGATGCTCTTCGAATCAAAATCTGTTTTACCGCCGTCATGCACGCTTCGGGATACAGAGTTAAGTTACCAACACCAACTTCCTGAATTGATGGACGGAGACGCTTCAGGCTATCTCCCCTCAATACCTCTTCTCGCTCGAGCTGCTTCACCCCCGAAGGGAGACGCATCTGGCTTTCTCCCAGAGTCGGATGCTCCAGCCTCTACACCAGACCCCAAAATGAGAAAAACCTCCTCATTAGTCTTCATGGGCCTCTCTTCGCTGTACTTCACTTCAGTAACTTTAGCTTTCTGCCCACCACCTCTCGCTGGCAGCCACACAGAAAGTCTGGCAGCCGAGCTCCTACTAGAGCCCATTCCTATGCAACCCTTGTCTTACCACCTGGCAGCATGGAGGCTTCTGCCAGGTGTGTCGTGCTGGGTTCTCCACACAATTCAATTCGGATACACCCTCCATTTCCATCGCCATCCTCCTTGCTTCGACGGGGTTCATCCCACTGTTACGAACAGCATCCTCTGTTCGTAGGGTTCTAGGCTTCTGTTCTTCAGCAGGTAGATAGAGGAGGTTCCTTCTTCTGACGGGAACCGCAGCTTTTTCAGTCACTACTTCCTCGTTCCAAAGAAGGACGGGGGTCTGCGTCCCATATTGGACCTATGTCCAGTTTCAAGTTGCACCAATTTCGGGTCCTTTCATTTGGTCTGGCTTTGGCTCTGCAGACATTCTCCAAGTGCATGGATGCAGCTATGGTGTCGTCCAATCTTGCCATCTCCTGGCTACGCCTGGGTCTCCAGATCTACTGACTCCACCCTGGCTCCTCCCACTATCGGTTCCACCGTGGTGTCTCTTCTCTATCTGGGTTCCCACCTGGTTCCTTCTGCCTAAAGCGCCTCCTTGGCTTCACCCTCCGTCAACTCGTCTGTGGTGTCTCTATCTGTCGGCTCCTCCTAGTTTCCACCTGTCTCTGACTCCTCATTCTCCTCCTGAGCCCCCACCCTCTCTCCTTTTTTAGACCATATTGTTAGTGTGAGGACGTGCCTTTCATGGAGGACGGTGTAATGTCAGCGTTATGTTCAGTTTTGTTTAGTTTCATTGTGTTTTGTTTTCATTTTCTCTGTTCTTGTGTTCTGTTCCGTGTTAGTTTCCATAGGTATTCATTAGTTCCACATCTGTTCTTAGTTCTGTTCTCAATAATTATTTTTCTGTATTTATAGCCCTTAGTTCCCTTTCGTAGTCACAAAGAATGGGGTTTCGCTTAGAAAGTCTATCAACTTCGAGTATTACAAAACGAGCCAATGGCAAAGAAATGCCATGGGTCTGCAGATTTTGCATAGCGTAACTCTGCCCCACCTCGTGGGTATATAAGGAAGTACGCTGGCAACAAGCAGATATGTTTTTCCTTCAGAGCCAAGAGGTCCTCTTCACTCCGGAAGCCTATTCAGAGTGCGGTAGTCTGATAGATTCAGCTGATGGGCACGAACGCTGTTTGACATGTGTGGGCTTCGATCACGCTCGGACAGCGTTCATGGATGCAATGTTATGGTCAAGACTTGATGACCAAGAGTGAGAGTCCCCTCATCCATACTCCGATCTATTCTCTCTACGAGAGGGAATACTTTGGCTGGTGGCCAGAATGACCTAAGGCAGATGGTGGGGTAACAACATGACAAATTATCCTCGGTCCACACCCCCCTCTTTCACATTGCAACCCGCGTGGTTTCCGGATGAGTTCGTTGACCAGTCGTGTTCTGTGGACGCGGAGTGGCCCAGCTTCTCATTTGGCGTCCCGGCAGATGAAATCAGCGGTCTCTTCCGCCTTCTCTGCCCTCGCAGAGGCCGCAGCCAAGGGTACACTGGGGTTCCCCCCGTGGAGTGTTCTGTGGCAACACATCTGTGTCCCCACAGCGCCTCCACCTGGCGTGGCGACCCTAAGGACCCCTCCAATGCCTGTAGGTGTTTTATCTACTCCTGTGGCATGACCTATCGAACTGGGGGGCAGGCTGCCGCCTCACTGCATGCTATTGCCATCCTTCAGGGTACTCAATGACATGCACGAAGGTATAGCTGATTCGTGGCTTAATCCAAGAGCTGCATGCTGCAGACCGTTTCTACGGACCGTTTCTACGGTTTCTACGGTCTGTTTTCGAGGGGCAGGCATACAAGTACGCGGTTCTCTCATTCGGGCTAGCCCTGTCTACTCATGTCTTCACTAAGGTCGTCGAGGCAGCCCTTGTGCCGCTACGGCAACACGGTGTTTGCATCCTGAACTATCTCGATGCCTGGCTGATCTGAGCTCACTCTCGAGACCAGGTTTGCGAACACAGGGACCTAATGCTCCGCCACCTAGCTCGTCTGGGCCTTCGGGTCAACTGGGAGAAGAGCAAACTTTGCCCCGTGCAGAGGATCTCTTTTCTCGGTATGGATATCGACTTGGTCGCCATGTGCGCGCAGCTTACAAGCGAGCGCGTGCAGTACTGCTGACTTGCCTTAGACAGTTTGAGGGCAAGAGTGCGGTTCCACTGAAGTCATTTCAGAGGCTCCTAGGGCATATGGTATCCGCAGCCACAGCAACGCCGCTCGGATTGCTCCATATCGCTTCAGCTCTGGCTTTGCGATCGAGTTCCGAGGTAGGCATGGCAACAAGGCACGCCCCGAGTACCAGTTACTCCAACCTGCCTTCAGACCTTCACCCGGTGGATGAACCTCAGCTTTCTACGGGCCGTAGTGCCCTTAGAAAGAGTTTCCAGGCATGTTGTTGTCTCAACAGTTGCCTCCACCACGGGCTGGGGTGCCATGTGCAATCGACATGCTGCCGCGGGCTCTTTGACAGGACCTCAGCGCCTATGGCATGTCAATTGCCTCGAGTTGCACACAGTACGTCTCGCTGTGCACCACGTCCTTGCGTTGCTCAATAAACAGCACGTACTAGGCCGATCAGACAATACCGCGACAGTAGCATACATCAACAGACAAGGTGGTCTACGCTCCCGCCGTATGTCGCAACTCGCCCGCCACCTCCTCCTATGGAGTCGGAAGCATCTGAGGTCACTTCGGGCCATTTATTCCGGGATCCCTAAATTTGTGCAGCCGACGAGCTCTCGCGGTTTCAGCCTCTTACTAAAGAATGGCGACTCCATCCCCAGTGGTTCAGCTGATTTGGGATCAGTTCGGGGACGCACAGGTTCACCTATGAACCCATGACTCGTCCCATTAGAACCTGTTTTACTCCCTGACCGATGGCACGCACGGCACCACGTCAACGCCAGAGTCTATGCCTCCAGCACCTTCGCGTTGGCTAGGTGCCTTCATGCGGGAACCCCTCTGGGCGACCCCCACGTGTGTATTTCCACTGTAGGCCTCTCTGAGCATGTGTCTTTCCCTTGGCAAGCCACCTTGCCACCCCTGGAGTTGAAAAATTCCACCCTACGGGCTGAATACTCCAGTGTTTCTCAATATGTTACCCCCTTCGGGCCATATGTGTATTCCTATGTCCTCCCTTCGGGCAGGCAATAATTGCATATTTCCATTGAGATATGCTTCCCAGTGTATCTTGGTATTCCTGTGTTATGTAGGACTCCTACGTCCTAGTCTCACGACGGGGAGCTCAGACTTACGCAGGGCACTGGAAGACAGCCGAGAAGCCCTGCCACTTCCGCTGTACCCCTGGAAACGCCTGAGTTCAGTCTCGGCTCCTCAGCAAGTAACATATCTGCATGTTGCCTGCATACTTCCTTATATATAGTTATATATACTTCCTTATAGTTACGCTATGCAAAATCTGCAGACCCATGGCATTTCTTTGCCATTGGCTCATTTTGTAATACCCGAAGTTGCTAGGCTTTCTAAGCAAAACCCCATTCTTCATCACGACGGAACGTCTCTGTTCCCTACTCAGGGAACGAGGGTTACATACGTAACCGAGACGTTTTCTCTGTTCAGTGTTCCGTCTCGTTTATGTTAATGTGGTTGTGTTTTACTGTGATTATTCCTGCAATCTCCTGCATGTTTTTTTTGTTTATTAATAAAGTGTTTTTTCTCTTATTCTACTTGTCATTGACTATGTTTGCATGCAGCCAATAACCCGTTCAAAACCGGAATATTAGCAATAACCCGGTCGCGCACGCCCATCTAAACACCGGCAAAAACCCGAATATGCTCATATCCTGGATTTTAAAAACCCGGATATGATCCCTGGGGTACCCCTTTTCTAACCCGAATTTTTGGTCATGTAAACACGTATCGGCATATCCCCATAGTGATTTGTGTTCTGCGCATGTTCTATTTGCAAGGAATCTTGGTCTTTTGAGTAGAAGAACTTCTCGATGCATACAAAAACCTGCGTGCAGTAGTGATGCACGGGTCGGCTTTTTTTCCAAACCGCGGGTCCCGCTTTTATGAAATTTTTTGGCCCGCCCCGCACCACTGTATCTATTATCACAACCCGCCCCGCCCCGCACCCGCGAAATAGACATAGGCATTGTAATGTAAATGAAAACAGCCTTTATTTCAGCCTGAAAGTGCTTGGGAACATCGCCCTGTAAACTGGCAACAACATTGAACCATAAATTATTATGAATATGAACCATAAATCAGGTCATATTAATAAGATACATTTTCAACATTTACAAAGCAGCGTTTGTATTCATCTAATAGGCTAAACCATTTTTTATTTCTTAGACCCCCCACAAATATGTCTTGACATACTGGAAGTGCCCGTTTTGTGGCTCTCCTGTTTGTATATTTTTCACACGAGTTGCACTTCACGTGACCGATACTGCTGTTGTCTCCTGCTGCAACTATTTCTGAGAACCGGTCCCAAACATTAGATTTAGAGGCCTGACCTTTTTTTTCTTTTAATTATGTAAATTCCCGACCTCAATTTCTCCTGCACCTTGTCTTCCATCTCCACTTTTATTTCTCCGTTCTTGTTGTCGTGGCTGGCGGCTAGCTGCTTGGCGCACCGCTTTCGTGACGTGACGCCAAACGTTTGGGGACATCACGCAAGTTACGTTGCTACGGCATTCGTATTGTAACCTTATCAAAGAACCTAATAAAATATGCAAATAGATATTCCCAAATATTTAATATAGGCTGGAAATTGCAAAGCAACATACATGGATTTTTTTTACATTTTGTTTTCAATGACCCGCCCCAACCCGCCCCGCAAATGAAGTGACAATTTCTTTTTCCCCGCCCCAGCCCGACCCACGGGTTAACCGCGGGGTCCGCGGGTTACGAGTCGACCCGTGCATCACTAGCGTGCATATGTACCATAAGTAAACATGGCGAGATGCAGCATAGCATACCTTTGGAGCGAGGTCAGTACCAGTACCAAAGCGCAAACAAAGGCGATCGCTATCTGCCCCAAACTATTCATTATCCACTTGCTGCTGCTGTTGTTGTTGTCTTTGGATACAGGAAGAAGAATCGGAAATGACGCATATTGTGTGCGTCACCGTTTACATCGGGATATTGCAATTCCATGGAGCAACTCTCTCTGCTCACGCATGTAAACGGGTTATTCCTAATGTTTCAGAAACCCGAATAGTGACCTTAACCCGACCATAACCCGAATATTGGCTGCTTATAAACGTAGTCATTGTGCGCTTTATACAGCCACTCGTTACATATTTATTTTAGAAAATAAATAGGGTAAATGTTTATTTTATGTCTTTAAATGGCTAAAGCTTTTGAACACAAAGAGGTATTTTCACATAACTGGGTATACATATGTAAGAGCTTAGTCTGGGTACACGTAATTTTAATAGGGCTTGGGCGCAACATAAAAAAACATAAAAAAAATCAGAATTAGTGTCCATCAATTTTAATGTGTGATTTAATCTTCTATTTCCCTCAGATCAAGAAACAGCAACAGGATGTCATGGGCTTCTTGGCAGCCAATAAGATTGAGTTTGAGGAATGTGACATTGCAGCTGATGAAGACAACAGAAAATGGATGCGGGAAAATGTTCCACAGGATTTCCGACCAACCTCAGGGAACCCGTTACCTCCTCAGATCTTCAACGAAGAGAGATATTGTGGGGTGTGTACATAAAAGAAATATCTCATGGTGGGGTAGTACAGTAGCTCTCAACACTAGTCAAACATTATGGAATATTCTGGGTTAACAACCTAAAGTCTTTGGACAGTATCTGTGACACGCTGTCAAAAACCACGGAACATATTTTCCACTCATTCATTTAAAAGCAAAAGCTCTTTAAAGATGCACTATGCAGGGTTTTTAGTTTGCAAACAAGATTAAAACTTGAACTCTCCTCTACATGGCCAGAAGCCCTCTCCCCAGATATGATAAATCAGTTGCACACGCAGTTGGCAATATAAAAACAACCAAACAAACAACTGAAAAATTCTTCATAATATCTTCTTTTGTATTTCCCAGTAGAAAGAAAGTTTGGAACAACATGAGGCTGAATAAATTATGATTGGATTTTTTTTTTTTTTTTGGTTTAACCAATCCTTTAACCACATGTCACAGATTTAACCCAGAATATTCCTTTAAGAGAAAATAGTTTACCCGAACTCAACAGACGCCTTTCACGAAGGTGATGAAGCTTTCAAAATTAATCTATTTATGTAAGTTTCAGTGTTGTGTAGGACACATTTCTGCACAGGTAATTTTCAAATATCAGAAGAACTGCAGTCTTGTGTTTTGACTGGTTTACTCAAGCACAGACTCTAATAAATTGAGCAATGCTTTCTTTTGCCATCTGATCCCTAAATGATGCTTCTGTGCTCCAGAACTATGAGGCATTTTTCGATGCCCGTGAAGACAATGCTGTGTATGCGTTTCTTGGCTTGACTGCGCCCCCAGGTTCAAAGGTTAGTGTTCTGACAGACAAAAGGGTCCTTTATGCCCTCCTCATGTGTACGGTATGTGTCCGCTTTTAGGAATGTTTGAGTGCTAATGTTTAGCCTTACGGACACAGTGTCCCATCTGAGGGCCTTTGCTTCATAGACATGCTCTTCTCTTTCTTCTACTGTACAGAACAGGTTCTCACTGCTAATTTGAACTAATCCGAAGGCTTTCTATGTTTCTTCACAGGAAGCTGAAGCCCTATCTAAGAAAAGGCAGATGTAATCTAGAGAACCCGCTCCAGCACAGCTGCTGAACTCCTGCACTTTCTGATTTCTGATGGTTTTCCTTTGTTTTTCTCATTGGTTCTTATCTTTAATCTTTCTTTTTTTGCACCTATGAAATTATGTGATGAGATGGAATTATTTGTCCACTTGAGCCCTTTTCATTAATTAACTGTTAAATGGCTATTCAACTTAAAAATGAATTTCTGTAGCCGTCCAAATAGACACGAGCAAAGATGTGTCAAGATTTGACAGTTAATTATTTCTCTAACTTTTAAGCAAGTTTATACTTAAATGTACTTGATTATTAATGTGGTTCAAGTAACATCCAATTAGTGGCCATATATTGCAATGATAGTTTGCTTTTTTGTTTGTTTAAATATATTCTTTTTAGTATCTAGTATTTTTAGTAAAATGGATCTTTACTTTTTTTTTTCTCAAATAATTGATTTATGTGTATATTTCATAATGCATGTTTTGCCACAAGTATCCTCCATGTCTTAATACTTAATACTTTTTTTTCTTATTAAGAGTACTTTTTTCTATTTTTAAGTTTTAAAACAAGAGAGAAATATAACAGGCCTCCCACTTGAAACACCGCTAGTCATTCTTTCAAATCCTGATCTCATGCTTTCATTACAGTTGTACATATTTTCTTTTTTAAGATCGTTGTAACATGTAATAAGAACATTTGATATGAATGTATTCTGTAGTGAATCTTTTTAGAGCTAAAGTGATTTGGCAGTCTCTATCATGGTAAGGCCTTTGTTTACAATATTACATATATTATATAACAGTTATCTGCCATCTGTCTCTCTCCATCTGATGCATGTCTAATTTCAGTTTTTACCATCACTTTGGTACTAATTTCAGAATCTTGATGTCATTTTCAGAACTCTACACATACAACCCAAAAGTCTTCAGTTGTAACAGGCTGTCCAGTGTTTACAACATTGCATTGTGCTTTCATTTATTTAAATCATTACACTTGCAGAATCATTTGTTTATCATCATGAAATACCATAGAAACATTAGTTTTTTCGATTGCTTACACGGTTCATTAAACAATTTACCATTTTGACTGTCATTTTAAAAATCTAATATTTTAGTCATATATTATTCTCTTTTGTCAGAATCAAACTTTGGCCTCAAATGATAACATAACAAATCATAACAAATACACAGTCTACTTTCCTGCCAAGTTAACATCAGTGAGATTAATTCGTAACAATGTGACAAAAACCTCTTATTGGGAATCAGCAATTATTTTACAACTCAATGTCTATTACAGTATACAACATAAATAAAAGAGTGCAGTTACAGTAAAATAAATCAATAAGCTTTAGGAAAAACTTCATTTTCATTACACTATACTTGTAGATGAAAAGAAGAAAAGTTAAAATACCACAGAATATGAACCCGGTATGCAACACAATGCAGTATACTGTGAATTACAGAACAGTAAAATATATATTTTTTAATAAATAAATTCAGCATCCTCTGCACCTTTAGCCAAATTTCATTACAGTATACAGTACTATAGCAGTTTCTTAATTTTCTGACAAAAGACTTTCTCGACCTCGTCGTCTCTCAGTTCTGCAAAAATACAGGACGTAAAAAATGTGTTAAACGTTTTGACAAATGTGTCTGTTCTGAGAGCTGAATGAATGGTTTGGGAAATTGTGCCAACTGAATCAGTTATAGTCTGTTAGCAATCGAGAAAAACTAATTCAGATCACCCACACACAAGATACTGATTTCACTGGTTAGTTATTTGTACAATCATTAAACGTTGTACAATATATGTGATAGATATTTCATAATGGTTCTATACATCACTGTAAAATAACTAGTAAATACAATATTACAGAATATTACAGTATTGATGAAAACAATCAAATCCCAACATAGGTTAAATTTCCTTGAATCAAAGAAAAAAGTAAATTATTATTATCTTGTACTTAAGTACAATAAAACATCATCTGCAGTGTTTTGATAAATTGATAACTGTAATCTGTTAAACTCTACATGTATTGAAGCTGTATCTACAGAAATCTATAGATGTTCCAAATTATTGATCGATTTATTTATTTATTAACCTTTAAGATCAGTTGGATCAAATGACTGGCCAATGTATTAAACTGAATGAAAAAAAGAGATGCAAATAAAATGTTTGATAGAATTACTGTAGTATTATGAAAGGCAGTTATGAATGAAAAGTAATATAGATGAACCGCTTATTATCTGTAGTGTAATGTATACTTTGTGACTTTGTACTACATAATTGACATACATTTTCTCAAATCAAAGTGCATATCTGATCATCTGTTGTTGTGTGATTGAGTTTTGAAAATTCACCACTTGCTTCTGAAAAGAGTACCAAAGCGCTAAAAAAAGTAAGACCTCAATGTCAGTGGGAAAAAATGAGAATGGTTTTGCTATTTTCAATTTGTTTTCTTTATAATTGCAGACTAATGAATAGTACACAGAATACTGCATACAAATATAGTAAAAAAAAATGGTACAATACATAATATACAAAAATAAATGTTTTAAACTGTTAACGAATGTCTGAATTTTATTACCTGAATGCAATCTTTTACTCATTTTAACTGAAAGACCTGATGAAATATGGTCAATTTGATATAGACTCACCTCAGTTTAAACTACTACACTCCACTATATTCTACAGTATGATAGCAAATGAAAATGAAATGCAATGCATGCTTGAATGTGGATGTTGCATTTTACAAGGATTTGCTTTATAAAGACTTTTTAAAATATATTTTTAAAGAAAGGATAAAATACTCAAATTTCAGAGCTTCCTGTAGTTCAAAATTAAATAAAAAAATTGCAAGGCAGTGTGCAAAATTACTGGAAGAAATTGTATAACCAGCAAAACATTCATTTTATTCTTGTGCACACACTAAAACACAGACAGTTCCATTCATTGGTTGAGGAATGTGAACGTGGTGAACTGCTTGTGTTTCAGTGCGTGCGGATAGAATATGACCATCCGTAACATTTCTCTGCGGCTCTGCCGATTGTCTTGTGCGCTTCGACTCTCGAACTGCAGAACTGCTCCTGATGTAAAACGCAATGAAATGATTTGGTGGTTTGACGGTCCGGCATTACGCTTTGTGTTTAAATGTTAAGCATGAATTTAAATTATTTAATATATTTTATGTTGTTATTTTTTCTGAAGTTAACATTTCTGAATTTATTTGACAACTTTGTGTGTAACTTTTGAGGACTGTTGAGGATCATTTTAATAATTCATAATATTTTAACAAGCCCAAGAGGGCTTTTTTTTGTTGTTGTTGTTAAAATTGCTAAAATGCCTCAAAAAATTAAATAAATCACACATAATTTTTGTCCGAGAAATTACCCCAAAAATATCATTACTGTGTTAGATTGTTAAGCATTGAATTGACATTTTAAAATGCTTCAGAAAGAAATATTTTTATTTAACATTTTAATTTAGTTGGATTTAGCTGTATTTGGCCGAGCAGTTGTTTGGGTGGCTCGCCAATGTATTAGATTTCTATAATACATAAAATAAGTAAGTTTGCCCAGAGTTTGATGGGGGGAGAAGAATTTATTGAAGGTTTGTAGTGTAGCAGTTCTTCAGCAGCGATGTTAGCATGTCGGCCTTAAAACCAGAACTTTATACATGAAGACAAAACCAAAGGGCGACATACAATAGAAAACTGTTAGGACCTCCCACAGGATATTGATCTACACTACAACTACTCTAAGCAATGTTGTTTCTTTGTCATTCACACCCATCAGTTTCTATGGATCATACGTCTGTACGGGCCGTCTGGTTCACATCTTTACAGACACAGACAGAGTTGATTGATTGACAAGCATTATCTGAATGCTTGGCTAAAGAGATGCGTCTTTAATCTAGTTTTAAACTGGGACAGCTAGTCTGAGTCTCGAACCATATCAGGATGGCTATTCCAGAGTTTAGGAGCTAAATGCGTGAACGCCCTCCCTCCTTTAGTGGACTTAGATATCCTAGGAATGACCAGAAGCCTCGAATTTAGTGATCTTAAAGAACGCGATGGATTGTAGGGCGATAGAAGGTCCATTAAATACACAGGAGCTAAACCATTTAGGGCTTTATAGGTCAGTAGTAATACTTTGTAATTGATACGGAACTTAATAGGTAACCAGTGTAGAGATGATAAAAATTGTGTTATATGATCATATTTTCTTGACATAGTAAGAACTCTAGCAGCTGCATTTTGCACTAACTGTAGCTTGTTTATTGAGGATGCAGGACAGCCAGCTAATAAAGCATTACAGTAATCTAGTCTTGAGGTCATGAATGCATGACCTAACTTTTCTGCATCAGAAACAGATAGCATGTTACGTAGCTTAGCAATGTTTCTAAGGTGGAAAAAGGCTGTTCTTGTAACATATGAAATATGATTTTCGAAAGACAAGTTGCGGTCTAGTATAACACCCAGGTCTTTTACTGTAGTGATTTTTTTTACTTGATTTTGTGATGGTGCCCGTGTGTGTGGCTAGCCGTCTGCCCTTGTTACCTGTGTTGTGTATTGTTTTATTTTTATTGTTTTTAATTCGTGATGTGTCGCCGTTACTAGTGTATGATCGCCTCACTCTTTTAAATATACGTGATTTTGTGGAAAAACTGCCGATCCAGGGTTGCAACGGACGACCAAACACACCGCTGCCTCTGCTGGCGTCCATACCTCCCCACCTGTGTCATTTTCCTAGCGGGTTGGTCCGCAACAGCCGCCGTAGACGACGAGGAAGGAGAGGTGGATTGAGTTAGAGATTGAGAGCTTATGGCCTCGTCCTCCGCTCATCGCTTGGGTCTTCCAGGGAGAGTGTCAGCTATTACATACAAGGAACAACTGATCCCTGCTACCGATGGCTGATACCGGCTATTTCCGAGGCTTGGTACCCACGTACGCGCTGCCGGCCCATGAGGATCTGCAGACGGGGCTGCGTACCTGACAATCTTCGCCCGGTCGCTTATGCCTCCGATCGGATGGACCAGAGTTTAATTCGCATGGCTCTGATCAACACTCGGTCAGTTGTGAATAAGACTTTTATCCTCAATGACTTTTTTATTTCTAAATCCCTGGATTTTCTCCGTTTGACGGAGACCTGTCTGAAACCAGGTGATAACACCGCATTGTTCTCCTTCCTCCAGCTTTGAGCTGCAATTAATTGTGATGGACCTTGTGAGCCCTGTTATATGTGCTGTTGTTTATCGCCCACCCAAATATAATAAGGCCTTCATTCATGAGTTCTGTGAGTTTTTGGCAGACATCTTTCCAAAATTTTATAAACTCTTGATTTGTGGGGATTTCAATGTTCATGTTTGTTGTGGGTCTGACCAATTAGCCATTGATTTTAAAGGACTTTTAGAAACTTTTAATTTAACTCAATCAGTGGATAAACCTACACACTATCGTGGGCATACATTGGATCTCATTATCTCTTTTGGGCTTTCAATTTACGTTAAAGAGATCTCTGAGACTGCCATCTCAGATCATTTTCCCATTGTGTTTGAATATATAGCCCCCCCTCCAGCTAGAAAGTATTTGGCTCCATCGTGCCAGCGTCGCATCATCACTTCAACCACAGCTGATGAATTCGCTGCTGCATTCAGAGACTCTGAGTTTTTTGCCATGAATGGCATGGTTTCTCCCATCTGTCCAGACAATATTCTTTCTTTCTTCCATTCTACCTGCTCCGGGATTCTGGACACTATCGCCCCTTTTCCGCATTAATGGGCTAAACCAACAACGGATCCCTGGATTAATGATAATACTCGTACCATTAGGCAACGTTGTAGGCAGGCTGAAAGGAAATGGAAAAAGGATAAACTGCATGTCTCTTTGGGCATTTTGCGGGCCGGTCTTGCTGATTACCAGAGGGCCCTACGAGAGGCAAAATCTCAGTATCTTTCTGATATAATTTCTAGCAGCAGTCAATGCCCCAGGGTCCTGTTTACTACAATTAATTATTTTGTGAAAATTATCAGTCTCAACTGTCACCTGTGAAAATTTTCTTAACTTTTTTGTTGATAAGGTCGACTCTGTTAGACAGAGTACTAGGAAAGGTTTTAATAAGGAATTTTCGGTTGCTCCAGCTCATTCTGCTGTGTTTGAGGAGTTTGGGTTAGTTTCTCTATCTTCCCTTGGCGAGATAGTGAAATCATTGAAGCCTACAAATTGTCCATGTGATATTATACCTGCTAGAGTGCTGAAACTGGTTTTTAACGTTGTTGGGCCTGGGCTTGTAGCTTTCATGAGTAGCTGTCTTAGTCTAGGAACCGTCCCAGCTGCCTTTAAACATGCTGTGGTTAGGCCCCTTCTTAAAAAACCTAACCTTGACTCTACACTGCTATCTAATTTTAGACCTGTTTCTCATCTTCCATTTCTTTCTAAAGTTTTGGAAAAAGTTGTTTTCATACAGTTAAAACCCTTTCTGGAAAACAACTCTGTCCTTGAAAAATTTCAGTCTGGATTTAGGACTCACCACACTACACCTTTTTTTGTAGATAACAAGTGTCCTGTTGCCTTACCTCTTCTTCTTGTGCTTCTCTTTCCTGTGGAGTCCCGCAAGGCTCCATTCTTGGCCCTATTTTGTTTTCATTATATATGCTACAGCTAGGGTCAATTATAGCCAGACACAACCTATCTTTTCACTGTTATGCAGATGATCTGCAAATCTATCTGCCATTGAATCCTGGTGATGTACAAGGTACCTTAGTTGACTGCATCACGGACATTAAGCAGTGGTTTGCCCAAAATTTGATGCACTTAAATGAGGATAAAACTGAATATATTGTGTTTGGAGAATCTGTGTCTAATGGGTTTGGTCCCTGGTTTCCAACGGCCAGACAGACAGTAAGGAACTTAGGAGTGATTTTTGATAGTTCCTTTAAATTCAACAAACAGATTGATAATGTTGTTAGATTGAGCTTTTTTCAACTGCGCCTTCTGGCAAAGGTAAAATCGTTTTTAAACCGTCATGACCTTGAGAAGGCTATTTATGCTTTAATAAGCTCTAGACTGGGCTACTGCAATGTCCTGTATATTGGTGTTTCCCAGTCCTCTGTTGACCGTTTCCAACTAGTCCGAAATGCAGCTTTTTGATTCTTTATTCTCTCCATTGGCTCCCGGTACATTTTAGAATTCAGTATAAAATTTTATTGTGTGTTTTTAAAGCTCTTAATGGCCTTGCCCCATCTTACATTTTAGACATGCTGACCATTCGTAATTATGGTAGGACGTTGAGGTCGTCCAATCAACTTATGTTGGAAGTGCCCAGGTCAAAACTAAAACACTGGGGTGACCGTGCTTTTTCGGTTTCTGGGAGTGTTGTGTACTCGAGACTCGGACTCGGTCTCGGACTCGGTCTCGAGACCATATTTTAATGGTCTCGGTCTTGTCATGGACTCGTGTGCATTTTGACTCGGAATTGACTCGTACTCGAACATATTAGGACTCGGACTTATTCCCGAGTCCACTCGAGACCCATTCAAAATATGTCATGATTATTACTGAATGTTAATATTTCTTTAAATTGTTGTTTGATTGAAACATCTTGCTGACTTTCTTGTGCGCAACTGCACATGACTTGAGACTAATGGGGTTTTCACACCGAACGCGAATTTAATTATTTGCGCGAGTAGATTACATACAAAGTCAATGCAAAGACGTGAATAGGCGCATTATTCGCGCCAGGCGTTGCGAATGACGCGAATTGGGCGACGCGTTTGCCGCGAATGTCTTCCGCTCAAGTTAAAAAATTTGAACTCGACCGAATGTTCAAGCGTCTAACTAGACGCGATAGACGCGTATTTGACACTCTATTCGCGTTCGGCGTGAACACACCGTAACGTTCGCGGCGCGCAAATGCAGCAGGAGCCAGATCAGATGTGATGTGGCCTCTAGCTCAACTATGTATTGAAAATGTCTGCCTTATATGCAAACTGAATTACGGATGATAAGAGCCAAACAGAATTCGTGTGCAGTATGTTATGTGTAAGAGCACTAACTGATTGTAATAATTAAGTCATAATTTTAATAAAATTGCCTTTACACCGCTTTTTACCATTACAGTGTATGATTCCATGGTATATTTGATTTACTGTTTGAGTATGGTGCCAATTTTATTGTTACCACCAAATATTTTACATATTCTTGAAGATATCTTTAGGTCTGGTTTCAGACCCAAACTCGGTTATCCAACCTCTCTGGTCTCGGTCTCGACTCGGACTTGACTCTCTTCGGTCTCAGTCTCGACTCGGACTCGACCCTCTATGGTCTCGGTCTCAACTCGGACTCGAATGAGCTGGTCTCGACTACAACACTGGTTTCTGGACCTAAGCTCTGGAATAAGCTACCCAGTGAGATGCGAATCGTTACTGACCTGGGCCTTTTTAAATCAAGACTTAAAACGCATCTTTTTAAAGTGGCGTTTTGTACCTAGTAATGTGATGTGATGTGCACATTTATATTGATTTTATTTTTTATTTATCTTTTTCTTATTTTTTTCTCATTCATTATTGTATCTTGTTGTTTTAAATTTGTTGTTTAATCTATTGTGAAGCACTTTGGTTCACCTATCGGTCGATGTAAGGTGCTATATAAATAAAATACATTTACATTTTAGTGGATAAAGTAACAGGACATCTTTCTAAATTAAAGTTGTATTGTACAAGGTTTTGTGGATAGTTTTTTGGACCAATAAGTAATACCTCTGTTTTATCTGAATTTGATAGCAGGAAATTACACATCATCCAGCATTTTATATCTTTGAGACACTCTGTCAATTTAGATGAGTTACTGTTTTCATCTGGTCATGATGAAATATATAATTGAGTGTCATCAGCATAACAGTGGAAATTAATTCCATGTTTTCTTATAATATTACCAAGTGGCAGCATATATATTGAGAATAGCAGAGGGCCTAACACCGATCCTTGCGGCACTCCATAGTCTACTGACGTTATCTTCGATTTTTCCCCATTTAAACAGACAAAGTGATAACGGTGTGATAAGTACAATCTAAACCAGCTTAATACCTGTCTCTGAACACCAGTGTAGTTTTGTAGTCGATACAAGAGTATTTTATGATCTATAGTGTCGAACGCAGCGCTAAGATCGAGTAGAACTAGTATTGAGATAGAGCCTTGGTCAGAAGCTAAAAGTAAATCATTTGTAATTTAACTAGCGCAGTTTCTGTGCTATGATGCGGTCAGAATCCTGACTGAAATTTTTCATAGATATCATTTTCTTGCAAGAAAGAGCACAATTGAGCAGACACAACTTTTTCTAGTATTTTAGACATAAATGGAAGATTTGAAATGGGTCTGTAATTTGCTAGGTCATTTGGATCTAATTGCGGTTTCTTAATGAGAGGTTTTATTACTGCCAGTTTGAATATTCTTGGAACATGACCTAAAGATAAAGACGAGTTAATAATATTGAGAAGAGGCTCTTCCACTACAGGTAACACTTCTTTCAGTAGTTTAGTGGGTATTGGATCTAATAAACATGTTGTTGGTTTAGATGCAATTATAAGTTTATTTAGCTCTTCCTGTCCTATAGTTGTAAAGCGGTGTAGTTGTTCTTGAGGGGCGATAATTGAGGCTGAATCATAAGGCACCATAAAAGATTGTACATTTACAATTGTGTTTCTGATGCTTTCTATTTTCTCATTGAAGAAATTCATAAAATCATTACTACTATACTGTAACGGAATATTTTGCTCTGGTGATATCTGTTTATTTGTTAGTCTAGCTACGGTGTTGAATAAAAAACCTTGGATTATTTTGGTTATTTTCTATTAGTTTGCGGAGATGCAAACTAAACCAGAAGGAGCTTTCTCGACTGCAATTAGTACAAAACTCTGCAGCCAGAATTCTAACACGTACTAATAGGAGGTCTCACATATCCCCTGTCCTAAAAGGAACTTCACTGGCTACCAGTGTCTTATAGGATAAATTTAAAAATTTTGGTTTTAGTTTTCAGAGCTTTGCATGGTCAGGCACACCCCTATGTTAGTGACCTGATTCAGCGTTTATACCCATGTGGGTGCAATGCACAATGTACAGTGTGTACAATGTAAACTCATTGAACATGACAATGAGTTCACTGTACTAAAATGGCCCCCACAGTCACCAGATCTCAACCCAATAGAGCAGGATGTGGTGGAACGGGAGCTTCGTGCCCTGGATGTGCATCCCACAAATCTCCATCAACTGCAAGATGCTATCCTATCAATATGGGCCAACATTTCTAAAGAATGCTTTCAGCACCTTGTTGAATCAATGCCACGTAAAATTAAGGCAGTTCTGAAGGTGAAAGGGGGTCAAACACAGTATTAGTAAGTAAGTAAGTAAAAGTTTATTTATATAGCACCTTTCACAGGTATAAGGCCACAAAGTGCTTCACATCAAAAACATTTATATCATAAATTAGTCTGCATTTGAAGGCATCAACAGAGTCAAGAGAGCACATAGACGGTGGGAGGTCATTCCACAACCTTCAGGCAACAGCCTGAAAAGATCGGTCACCTCTAGTACGATAGCGAGTGCGTGGAACCGTCAACAGGTTCTGATCCACAGACCTCAGAGCACGCACAGGGGAATAACGCTGAATCAGGTCACTAATATAGGGGGGTGCCTGACCATGCAAAGCTCTGAAAACTAAAACCAAAATTTTAAAATGTATCCTATAAGACACTGGTAGCCAGTGAAGTTCTTTTAGGACAGGGGATATGTGAGACCTCCTATTAGTACGTGTTAGAATTCTGGCTGCAGAGTTTTGTACTAATTGCAGTCGAGAAAGCTCCTTCTGGTTTAGGCATGAAAATAAACTATTACAATAGTCTAAACGAGAAGACAAAGGCATGAATGATAAGCTCCAAATCATTTCATAAAACCATATTTCTAAATTTCGAGATTTTCCTTAATTGAAAAAAGCAGTTTCTCGTCAGCTTCTTGCAGTGCTGCGCTAATGACATGTCTTTGTCCAGGATAACTCCCAAATTTCTAAGACTTGGCTTAGCAGACTGGCCTAAATCACCCAAGTATTGTTTAATCCCAGGGATTGCATCATCCGGGGCAATGATCAGTGTTTCTGTTTTGTCTGCATTTAGCTGCAGGGAGTTATCACTTAGCCATTTTTTTAATTTCCACAAGACAAAGGAGCAAGGAGTTTAACTTACAGATCTCTGACGGCTTAAAGCAGCAGTAAAGTTGGATATCATCACCAAATAAGTCAAGTCAAGTCAAGTCATCCTCATTTATATAGCGATTTTAACAATGTAGATTGTTTCAAAGCAGCTTTACAGAGATAAACATATAATTTAAGGTAACAGAGATTGGTTTGGTTTTATAGTGGCTCTTGAAAAATGTTTTTTCCAGCTAAAGTTAGTTTTGATTAATTTACTTCCGTCTAAATGATCATTTGTTATTAAATTAGGGGCCGCTAAGACGACTCCGTTCTCTCTAAACAGACTTTAAACGTGAACCTGTGATAGACGCTGATGGCGTTCAGATGCGCATTAAGAATTGATTCTATAGTTATGTGCGTTTGAATATATGAGCGCAGGTTTGTAATTCCTTACAAACCATGCCTAAACAAACTACTTGTCTATAAATTTTGATGCAGAATTGTTATTTTATCTTATTTTATAGTGGAACCGTTACTAAAAAAGGCAGGTTTGGACCCGTCGGATTTTAATCCCGTTTATATCCAAGATCATTGCGAAGGTAGTCTGAGAACAGTTGACATTTTTCCTGGACAAAAGTAACATCCATGAGCCATTCCAGTCAGGTTTTCGTAAACAACACTCTACCGAAACGGCTTTATTGAAAGTGTCAAGTGACATTATGATGTCTGCTGATTATGGAAAAAACACTGTTCTAGTTATTTTGGATCTGTCCTCAGCCTTTGACACCTTCAATCACCAGGTTTTTTTTTTTTTTTTTTGTATTGTATTTCATATTTGTCTGGGCGTAGTTTCAGTGTTACAGCTAACTAAATAAGGTCTGAGTCTGCGGACTTGCTATGTATTTCACTAAATAAGTGAAAAGAAACATCACTGAACCTTTGTATGATCTTTCCCAAAGGGATGAAATACAACAAAAATAAAACAGGGGCCAGAACGGAGCCTTGAGGCACTCCACATAGCAAGTCCGCAGACTCAGACCTTATCTAGTTAGCTGTAACACTGAAACTACGCCCAGAAAAATATGAGGTGAACCATTGCAGAACTGACCCTGACAGCCCTACTTGATCCCTTAATCTTTTCAGCAAAACCTGGTGGTTGAAGGTGTCAAAGGCTGAGGACAGATCCAAAATAACTAGAACAGTGTTTTTTCCATAATCAGCAGACATCATAATGTCACTTGACACTTTCAATAAAGCCGTTTCGGTAGAGTGTTGTTTACGAAAACCTGACTGGAATGGCTCATGGATGTTACTTTTGTCCAGGAAAAATGTCAACTGTTCTCAGACTACCTTCTCAATGATCTTGGATATAAACGGGATTAAAATCCGACGGGTCCAAACCTGCCTTTTTTAGTAACGGTTCCACTATAGCATGCTTAAAAGAATCTGAAAAAAACGCCAGTAGACAGCGAGAGGTTTACCATTTTGGTTACACAAGGGCCAATTTCTTCAAACACTTTTTGGAGAAATCTGAAAGGAATGACATCCGATGAACAGGAAGATGGCTTCATCCTGGTCACCAATTCAGAAATGTCAGCAATCGTTACAGTCCTAAGAGTGGACCACATGCTGGAGACTGGCTTAAAGACAGCAGCGGTACCCCACGAATGGGATGGTATTTTATCTTTAATCATTTTGATTTTATTAGTGAAAAATCCCAAAAAGGCATTGCTATCAGCTTCACAAAAAACAGGGATAACTGGGGCAGCAGGGCAAACAAGTTTATTGATCGTATCAAACAGCACTTTAGGATTTTTTTATTATTTAATGTTACTAGATGACGGACATAGTCAGATCTGGCTTTTCCAACCGTCACATTATAAGACAACACAAGATCCCTGAGATACATCCTGTGCACCTCAAGGCTAGTGGATGTCCACAGGTGTTCAGTCTTTCGACACAGTCTCTTAAGATTTAAAATCTCTTCATTAATCCAAGGCCAAATTTTTTTTCAAGTAGACAAGTTTGATTTAACAGGGGCCACCTGATCCAGAATTTTTACACAGTGATTGTTTAAACAGTGAACGAAATCATCCACATCAAGGCAGTCCATAACTAGAGCAGGATCAAACAAATCAGAAAATGTATCTGCAGTATTTGCCGTGATAACACGTCTCTGAGACCTAACTACTGAAAGCTTTGGGTCAGAACTGAAGTGAAGATCAAACTGAACAATATTATGATCGCTCATATAGACATAATTTACAGAAACGTTTAATATATCTAGGCCAAGTGTAAAAACTATGTCTAAAATATGGCATTTTTGGTGAGTAGGCCCAGATACATGCTGCTTAAAATTAAAAGTTTCAGTCAATGATAAAAATTCCATTGCGGGGGCAAGATGAGCTGTCATCAACATGAAGGTTAAAGTCCCCAAGAATTAAGGAAGATTCCAGCTTAATTATAGAGGATAAGAAATCACTAAAATCCCTAAGAAAGACAGCAGCAGGGCCAGGAGGTCGATAAACCAAAATACCACCCACCTTGACCATCTGCAATTCAAAAGAAGAAAATTTTTGGGGCAGGATTTCATTACATTTATGGATGTCCTTGTGCACAATAGCCAGTCCACCACCGCGACGACAAGGGCGGGGCCTCCCAATAGCAGAGCAACCAGCTGGGCAGAGCTCATTTAAATGAATAAGCTCTTCCTCTTTCTGCCATTTCTCTGTCAAACACATAATATCCAGGCCTTCCCTTGTGAAAAGACCGTTAAATGAGTGCGATTTATTTGCAGTAGAACGAGCATTCAACAGGCCAAAATGAATTTTGGAGAACGTCACGGAGGCAGTGTCCCTGTTTTGCAGTGGGATTGGTTGCAGGCACGTCCAGCGGTCACATGGTTTCCTACCGGTCCATACGGAAAGAGCCGGCACAAACACGGAAGTAAACATTTGCGGCGAAAGTCTCTGACCACAACTCCAGCGCTGTAAAGGATCCAGGACACCCGTTGAAATCCGAACAGGCGGCAGCGAGGACACGCTACTGCACACATCGAGAAGAGGAAACCGGCACAGGCACCGAATACGGTCCCGGCGGCCGAAGACAACAGAGACACCGCGCGCTCCGGTGTCCGCGTACCTGGACACCGGACCGAAAGCCTCTTTTCCTGAATCTCCTAATCTACCCGGAGCCCGGTATAGTAACAAGTAGTCAGATGAGTCAGGATCGATAGGAAACGGAGGAGGAAACGCCTGTTTGAACCTGTCGTAATTAGCTAACAGGTCCTCCATCGACTCTCTGATGTGAAACAAAGACTCCCGATCATAAATCCATACAGCCAGGACGCATCCATCTGTTATGCGGGCTGAAATGATCACATACACTGAGAAAATCACCATTAATAATTTACACAGCAGGAGACGAGCCGCGGCTCTGCCAGTTACAGGGGCCATCTTGACTCGCTATTAGTATGGTGTTTCTAATAATCCTTTAGGTGAGTGCAAGGGTGTAACTTTGGTTTCTTCTTCTTCTTCTTCTTCTTCTAGCTTTCCGGCAGACTAGATGCCTTACGGCACATTGCTGCCTCCCACAGTTCAATCTCGGTTATCATTTTATGACACCATCATTCTCAGAGGGCTAATCCTGTTGCAGATATAAAATCCATGACTGCTTCCACTATCCTCGATTGGTTCTCATGAGGATTCAAAATATCTCTCAGTGTCACTGCCTGTATTCCATCTCCTGATACCACAGAATAAAGTTGTCCTCTTTGCCCTTTATACTGTTGACATGCCATAAACACATGATTAACAGTCTGTTGTTGATTGCAGGTTCTACAGAGTCCATCCTCATGTTTGCCCATCTTTACTAGATCCCATGCAAGTCCACAGTGTCCCAGCCTTAGTCTTGTCATAATTACAGATTGTCTTCTAGATTTACCCAAATAACATTGCTCTGTCTTTACTTTGTTCTGTATTGCATAGTAATGACGGCCATTTGTTTCCTTTTCCCACTGCCTCTGCCATACTACCATAGTATTTCCTTTAATGACAGATCTACATTGAGCAACCCCAATACAAACTGCTAAATCAATGTCTCTTTTTAAAGTCATTTTTGCTGCCTTATCTGCCACCTCATTCCCTTCTACCCCAACATGTGCAGGCACCCAGAGAAATCCCACTGTACTCCAGCCTGTTCGATTCTATACAACAGAACCATCAGCTCCATAAACAGATCTGGCCGAGCTCCCAAATTACTTCCTTTCAGAGTTTTTAACACTGAAGCAGAATCTGAGCATAATACTGCTCTCCTTGGTTGAACTTCCTCTACCCACTTTAGTGCTCATATAATAGCTAGAATTTCTGTTGTATACACCGATACCCCCTCAGACAGTCGCTTAAGCTTTACATAATCATATTGTGGGATATTAAAAGCAAAACCCGACTTCCCAGTTTGTGGATCTTGGGATCCATCTGTATAAATGTGAAGATAAGTTCCCCACTGATTTTCTAGTCTTTGCTTTACCATATCGGGATATTCTGTGCCTTCATGATGTTTGATGTTTTCCATTATACTGAGATCTATTTCTGGTGGGGACATCAACCACGGTGGTACAACTGACCAGTACACTTGCGGGGCCACCCCTACCTCCTTCAGTCCCAACTCCTAAATTTTTTTACTGATGTTAAACATAAAACATTCCTTCCTCTTTTTTCCTGATCCCCACTCCCATGCATTAATTAGAACTGTTTTTGTAGGGTGTTCTCCTTTATGTGCCCATAATTTAACAATATACTGCTTTGCCAATTTCTCCCGTCGAATTAATAATGGCATTTCCCCCATCTCTACCAGCAAAGCTGGGACTGGAGTTGTACGAAGGGCCCCACAACATAGTCTCAGCACCTTCGCTTGTATTACTTCCAGCCTTTTTAAATGTGTATCAGCGGCTGTCCCATAACACACACAACCATAATCCAGTCTAGATCTTATCATTGCCCTGATAAGTTGAGTATCTCTGCCTGCACCCAATGTGCTACCCGAGAGGGAACGCATTACATTTATTACTTTTTCACACTTATTTACTACATTATCTATCTGCTTTTTCCATGTTAGCTTCTCATCCAAATGTACACCAAAAAATTTGAACTCTTTAACCCTCTCAATTGCTTGTTCATACACAAATAAACCACCACATTCAGTTTTCTTATTACCAAATATTAAATACTTTGACTTCTCCACTGATATCCTGAACCCCCACTTTTCACCCCAGCTAGTTACTTTGTTCAGAGCTCCCTGCACTTGCTCAATTGACTCCAGCCTCATATAGTTTTATTACAAGCCCCTCCTTTCATAGCATGTCATAAGCCTTTTCAATATCAACAAACACCGCCATTAATAATTCTTTATTCACATGCATTCATTGCTTTCTTTATATCACTATCAAGGGACGTAACAGCATCCATAGTACTTCTCCCTCTACGGAATCCACTTTGTACTGGTGTAAACCATCCCTCCTTCTCTAACTTATAAACCAATCTGTCTGTGACCATCCTTTCCATTATTTTACAGAGGACTGATGTCAGTGCAATAGGCCTGTATGATCCTGCCTTTGAAGCAGGTTTCCCTGGTTTCAATATTGGAACCACCAGTGCATGCTTCCATGTGCTAGGTAATCTTCCCCATAGGAAATAATTAAGTTGATTATAACGATAAGTTCTGCCAAAAATAAAAATAGGCTAGCCTACTAAAGGCTACTAAACTATGTATGTATAACAAAAAGATTTCTTACTTTTTTATTGTTTAATAGGGGCCAATTAACAAGTTGAGAGAATCATTTTATAAGTCAAAAATGTTCACCATTAATGTTTTGTGTGTAAATAAAATTGAAATTATGTGAGACCCAATTTCCACTGTAATGTCAAAACAACATAGAGTGTTGTTATTTACAAGTAAATAATTGTTTTATAGCATCTTTTTATGAATGAAGGCCATATAGCTACTGATATCTCGATGAAAAGGACCCCCCCCCCCTCCCCCAATTTGAAACATTTATTAGGCTTCAAAAATATAACAACTTTTAATTTAAGTGAACTTTAAACAATCCTCACAACCCATAATACATGTCATATTTACCTGTGCCTTTCCTGTCTACCAGGTACGAAATACAGAAATTGAATAAGGTTAACAAATAGTCTGCACTGCATAGATTAATAAGGATTAATCTATATATAATTTATAAAGCTACAAACGTTCTTTAGTCAAGAGCAGTGAGTAATTTGCTCTGTTCCCCTTTGTTCCACTAAACTATCCCTATACCACTCTTGACTTTTATTTAAGATTGATGACTGCGTGCGGTTAAAAAAAAAACTGGATTTTGAAAAGTGGGGGGGACATGTCCCCATAGGAAATTACGCCCATGGGTGTATATGCAGACACAGTAATTTAACTATTACCATAAGCCGATTACAATGTCCATGATTTATATATTTTTCCTAATTTGTCGTTTAGGTATATGTACACAGACTGTTTAATGCAGCTGGCATGAATGCATTTACACTGGAATTACAATTGCACAAAGCAGTGGTTCCCAACCCCGTTTCTGAAGGAACACTAGGGGTGCGTCTCTGTCACGGTTCATAAATCCTATGTCTCCTTCTTGTCTCGTGTTTCTGTTGCAATTATGTGGGCATGCCAGCTCATTAGCGCATCAGCGATCAACTCATCACTCCCGTCACCAGCTGTAGCTCATCTCATCATATATATATATATATATATATATATATATATATATATATATATATATCTATTCATCACTTTCTCATCTCCTTTGTCAGATTGTTGTTTGTGGTTTCCCGGTGTGTGTTCCATGCAGCGTCTCAAGGCTTGTGCATTCCTTGTTCCTGTTCGTGTTCCTGTGGATTTACCTTGGATTCTTCTCACCGCTGGACTCTCTTCACCAGGTTCATCTGGCCATCGGGGTCCCTGCGTCACTAACCTGTCTTCTCTGGACTTTAACCAGCTACTTCGTCCATTATACAATAAAGAGTTTTACTTGCACTTTGCTTCCTTCTCTCATTACATGACAGTCTCAATCAGTTTCCTAGCTCCCAAGGGTGTGGACGAATTCGGGATTTGCTTTGAGGGCTCAAGCCCCTGCCATTTTTCAAAATTTATCAAAAGTTCCCCCCTCATATTTAATGATAAAATTGTGGTCAATACAACAAAATAGGCTACATTTGATTATAATTAATATGACAATGTGTACAAAACTAAAGTAGCTTAAATTCACGTTTATTTTTAAATGTCTTTCAGTCTCATAGACATAATAAACACATAGTGTTACATGTATTTATTATGTCTATGGTCAGTCTGAGGTGTCGTTACCATAACATATTGCTATGGTTTGCGTCAGCATCACTTCCATGTGTGTTGCTTCGGACTTGACTGAAGGGGTCAGTCTCCGTTTTTGAGGTTCTAAAACTCTGGAGTGGTCTGGACGACAGGTGTAACCGTAGCAAAAGTTATGCATTTTAAATGCATAGCTGATATAAAAAACTGGATGACTAGTAATTTCCTACTACTTAATTCTTAAAAAAACAGAGATTCTAATTATTGGACAAAAAACTTCCTCACGTAATAACCTAGAATTCTGTCTAACACTTGATGGCTGCCCTGTTAAGTCCTCGTCGTCAGTTAGGAACCTGGGTGTGCTCTTTGATAGCAATCTTTCATTTGAATGACACGTGTCTAGTATCTGTAGAACCGCATTTTTCATCTTAAAAACATATCTAAATTACGTCATATGCTCTCAATTAAAAATGCAGAACAATTAGTTCATGCGTTCATGACATCAAGGCTAGATTATTGTAATGCTCTACTGGGTTGTTGCCCTGCACGTTTAATACATAAACTACAGCTGGTCCAAAATGCAGCCGTTACAGTTCTTACCAGAACCAGGAAGTATGACCATATTAGCCCGGTTCTGTCAACACTGCATTTGCTCCCTATTAAACATCATATACATTTTAAAATATTGTTGATTACTTACAAAGCACTAAATTATGTTTTATTCTTCTTGTCCAACAGGAAATTCTCCGTAAATATAGGGAATCACTCTTCCACCGTAGCACAGGTTATATGTGGTGTCCCTCAGGGTTCAACGTTAGCACCGTTGCTGTTCTCTCTATACATGCTACCTATAGGTTCTATATTTAGAAGATTTGGAGTATCTTATCATTGCTATGCCGATGACACACATCTATACATACAATTTAAACGTGATAAGTCGGCCTTAAATCAACTGACACATTGCCTTCAAGAATTGAAAACATGGCTCATTAAGAACTTTCTCCACTTGAACGATGATAAAACTCAAATAGTCCTCTTTGGGCCAAGCGGCCAAATGAGAAAAGTGACCTGAGCAATGTTGACTTGGGTTCACTCACTTTATATCGCTCACTTTCGGCAAAGAACCTGGGTTTTATATTGGATATGGCCTAAACTTAAACAAACAAATAAATACAGTTGTCCGTTGCAGCTTTTACCATCTCCGGAGATTAGCGAAAATTAAACCTTTCCTAAGTAGGAACAGTTTTGAGATTATAATTCATGCCTTTATTTTATCTCGACTTGACTACTGTAACTCGCTATATCTAGGACTACCTGCTTCATCTATTCAACGACTTCAACTGGTCCAAAACGCAGCTGCCCGCTTGCTCAAAGGCACTCGCAAACGGGATCACATAAGCTCACTGCACTGGTTACCAGTTCAGTATCGTATTGATTTTAAAGTCTTGCTGTTCGTGTTTAAAGCTCTAAGTAATCTTGCTCCTCAATACCTTACGGAGCTGGTGACGGAACACAAACCAATCAGATTGCTCAGATCACAGTCTAATCATCTGTTACGAGTACCCAGATCTAAGCTGAAATGTAGGGGTGACAGAGCATTTGCGGCAGCTGGCCCCAGGTTATGGAACAAATTGCCATTACATATTAAAACAGCGACCACAGTGTCTGAGTTCAGAAATCTTTTAGAAACCTACTTGTACTCTTGTGAGTTCAACGTCTTGTGAAAGTTGTTTTTAATTTTTGTATGGATTTAAATAACTATATTTTGTACAGCACTTTGGTCAACCAAGGTTGTTTTAAATGTGCTTTATAAATACAATAAACTTGAAACTTGAACTTGACACTTTATTAACAAAGTTCGGGAGGAGCACGTTCAAATAATTGATCCAATTATCACATCATTCCAATCAGCTGTCCACAATCAGTAATCAACATGTCTATCCAATCAGCTTGAGATGGAGACCTATATATATATACTCATTTGACTCGCCAATGTTCCTCGACAGTTTTTCACCATCCCTCGACTACCCCGTCTCCTCACACTCGCCTGGTTACTTCTTAACCAGCAATACGGGGGGAGTACTCTGGGTTCGGGCCAAATATCCAAGCTCGGAGCCCTCTCCCCGGACAGCACGCCAAATATGCATACCATTTATTCTATCTAACTTATTTGTAAGTGTGAACTAGTGAAATGGATTAGCTCCCCATTACTTGAGCGAGCTCTTAAAGCATTATAGTCCTTCACGTCTATTGCAATCTCAAAATTCTGTCCAGTTGATAATACCTAGAATATCAAAATCGACTGCTAGCGGTAGATCCTTTTCCTGTTTAGCACCCAAAACTTTGGAACAATCTTCCTAACATTGTCCGGTAAGCAGACACAGTCTGTCAGTTCAAATCTAGACTAAAAACACATCTCTTTGGCCTAGCATACACATAACACATTATAGACTTATATAATTCAATTAACCGGGAACTGGGAAAACTTCCCATAAATCCTGATGTACATCGTACATTGGTACATTGGTACATCATAAGATTGGTACATCATAAGAAGGATGGCGTCTACGCTAATATTAGTCTCTCTGTTTATGCCGAGGTTTACCGCAGTCCGCGGGATCCAGGCTATATCCAGATCTGATGAAGGACCAACGCATGGACACGATGACAACACATCCCTGAAGTGCCAGCCTCATCAACACTGTAAAGGCCTCATGGACACCTCAACAAACTCGTCTCCATACCGGTGTGATCAGCCTTGTACCTGAACGCGTTCATTGAACGATAGTTCACGAACTTGTTCATATTTTGGGCGAACGTGAACTGAACGTACTGTATTACTGCCAGATGAACATTACTGTGAACTCATTCATTCTGGTGTCTGTGAACGGCACGCTCTCTCAGTTTAACTTTGTTCAATAGGGTGTCAGATTTCTATAGAGCCTTCCAGGCGAAAACCCGGCTAAAACACACCGTAAACAGGCCTTAATATGTAGCGGAAAAAACACCCAATCTGGCAACACCAGCCACCAGTGTCGCAACGCCGCATGCGTCATCAAAACAAAAAGCAGCAAGGAGGCGTCGTATGATCATTTAAACAAGTTTTATGGCAAGGTTGGTGAGGTTGGGAAAAATCTTACATTTCTGTGTAAACTTTGCCCGCCGATAAAATAATTGCTGTCTGTGGTTCTATATGGGCTGTGGCAATAATTTTTAAAAAATAATAGTTCACAGCAACATATGGAAAAAAATATATGAACTAGTAAAAAATTTTAAAGAATGAACTATGAACTGAACTAGTTCATTTTAAAATTTGTGAACTGAACTTAACTAGTTCATGTAGAAAGTGAACTTTCCCAACACTGGGCGTGACGACCCCCAACCAGATGGAACTGGATAAATATTGTGAAAGTTCTGATCCAATCTGACTTCTGACCTATAATGCTGCCTGAATCATAATCATACACTGTTCGTTGGCCAGAGGAGAACAGGCCCCCCGACTGAGGCTGGGTTCTCCCAAGGTTTTTTTCTCAATTCTGTCACTGATGGAGTTTTGGTTCCATGCAACTGTTGCCTTTTTTCGCATTTCTTCTCCTTTGTTGCCATTGGCTTTTGGCTTGCTTAGTTGGGGACATTTAATTTTATATTTAACAATATTATTATAACATTATTTTCCAATTTTCTATATAAAGCTGATTTGAAACAATCTGTATTGTAAAAAGCGCTATATAAATAAAGGTGACTTGACTTGACTGGTATGCTTCGCCCCCAAAAGCAAACCTCAGGAAATGCATCCTTTAGATATATCGTGACAAACCAGGCCTCGGATCTGATTTGAGTCACAAACTGCTTCAAAGTCAACATTTTGAACTTGAGCTTCTTGACTGAACGATTCAGATGACGAAGATCTAGTATAGGACCCAACCTTCCATCCTTTTGGGAACAATGAAGTACCAGGTGTAGAACCTGGACTCTCTGTTGGGTGTAACTCGTTCTATAGCTTCCTTTGCTAACAGAGACTTTACTTTTTTGTTCCATCCCCAGAGCCTGCTCGGGATGTACTAAGCTGAGTATAACTCCATTAAATCGTGGTGGACGAGAACCAAACTGGATTCTGTAATCTTTTTCTATAATCTGCAGGACCCATCAAGATCTGTTTGGCAGAAGCCTCCACTCTGCAAGATAATCTACTAAGCGAACCAGCCTCTCGAGGCTGGCCTCTGGTGTACTCAAAGCAGCCATTTCGACAACCTGAAGCGAACTGGTAGGAAACAACCAACTTGACTGCTTTTTGACCCTCCTCAGAGGGTGCGGGAAAAAATGGAAGGCCCCGTGGTGGAATGTTGTGATTGATGACTAAAGCACTCTTCCAGTGTGCTTTTTGGACGAGCACCTTGTTTCTCGGCAGGCCAATCGATGTTCAACTAAGACACAGCATGAGTAATAACCTCCACCAGCTCCTCATACACTGGGGGAAAAGGTGGCGATTCCTCTTCAATGCTCAGCATATCCACCTCCTCAGAGTCGGAGAGCTGAAGCAACGGGCTCTCCTCCTGGGCGGAAGAAAGCGGGTAAAGGCAGGAGCGGGGCCAGAACCGTGAGGAATGCGAATCTGAACACTCTCCTTGAAGAGTGACAGGCGGGAGGAAAGCGTGCGAAGGGACAGCTTATCACAATGCTCGGAGTCTTCCCCCTCGAAGGCTGACAGAGCACGATCTGCTCCCAAACACATAACACACAAGTCATGTGTATCCCCACCCACTAGGAAACAAGGGCAGGGAGAAGCACACGACTTGAATGTCTGTTTATGCGCCATTCTTTTTAGTAAATGTGTAAAGCACAATATAGGGAAATACAACAATAAATAGGACAAATAGGATGAATACAGAATGCTTGCTGAAGCACAGAAGCTAACGCCGGTCATTCCGGATGTGGTTTTATCCTTTCCTGGTCCTGACGTCCCCCCTCCGTGATGTTCCTTCTTGCCATTGGGCTAATTGACACACATGCTTAAGACGCAATCAAGCAAAGGCGTTCCCAAAGTGTCATTGACACAGCGCAAGTTCCCTCAAAAGGGAACATATTTTTGTTTGCTTGGGAGGAGGCACATGTTGAGATAAAGCAAGAGCGTCTACCTGGAGAAAAGGGAGTAAATAAACAAAAAAGGAGATAAAGACAAACCATTAAACCATAAATATAGGGGAGGTGGATCTCAGACAAGAAAGGAGAATGATAAGGAAGAAAAAATGGTCACTTCAAAGGAAGAGGATCTGAAAAGAGGTGAGAATACAAAGGTCACTGTATAAGAAAAATATGTCAATGATTCACCCATAAAACACCTATAACATTTAATGTAAAATGGCCCATGTAAAATTTTATAGACAAGACCAGCTTCTGTAAATTTTTAGGCAGTAACAGTGGTGATAGGTATTTGGCTTCCTATCAAGCACCTTAGAAGCTTTGATGGTAAAGTAACTGCACAGGTTTAAGTGTTGTACTGGAGGCTTGTGCCCAGCTAGTCAAACTGTATTAAAAATATGTCTTGATCATTGTTGTTGCCTTGGTAGTTAGCCAATTTCTGATATGACAAGTTGAATTTGACTGTATTTATAACTTTTTTAATTAGTTTTTTGAATGTTAGATTAGAATCAATTATTATACCTAGATATTTAAAATCAGATACTGTTGACAGCTGTTCGTCTGCATACATTTGAATCTCAGACTCATTGCATACAGTGGGAAGATCATTTATGTATAGGCTAAACAACAGGGGCCCTAAAATTGATCCCTGAGGTACACCAATATCACAAATGATGGCTGATGACACCTCATCATTTATCTTGACCCTTTGTTCTCGGTCTTCCAGATAGGACTGCATCCATTTAATAACATTGGGGGAGACATTGAACATTGACAGCTTTTTGAGTAGGACACCATGATCCACAGAGTCAAAAGCTTTCTTTAGGTCTAAGAATATGGCCCCAACAACTCCTCCTTTATCTAATTCAGATTTCACATTCTCCAGGAAAAAGCAGTTTGCAGTTTCCGTTGAATGATTGGATCTAAAACCAAACTGCATAGGTTGCAATCTGAAAGGGCTGTTGTTGAGGTGGCTAGTAAGTTGTTCTATTACATATCTTTCAATTACCTTTGACACGATAGGTACTATCCTAATTGGCCTGTAGTTACAGACCTTTCATATGTCACCTGTTTTGTGGATCGGTGTTATTATAGCTGTCTTCCATGCTTTTGGATAATTCCTTCATTAATGGATCTATTAATAATGTGTTAATGGACTAGATAAACACATTGTGTCCATTGTGAACATTTTGTCCAGTCCATACACATCTTTGGCTTTGGAATTTTTTAGAGAACGTATTATCATTCTCACTTTAGCTTCGGAAATTTCCTGAATCTAAAAATACAGGTTTATTGTAATTTACAGGCATCATAGTTAGTGGATTTGATGGATAGGTTATGTATCAGTGTTGTTACTGATTCTACGAAGTATGAATTAAAAGTTGCAACTATTTGAGGTTCATCCCGTGTAATACTATTATTAACACAGATTTTGAGGTGCTGTTTATTACCATTATAATGTTTTCCTGTCAACCTCTTTATGTGCTCCCAAATCAGTTTGGTATTTCCCTTTGCTTGCAATGACATTAAGAAAAAAATTTGCTGTTGCTTTCCTAATCTCTTTTGTTATCTTATTTCGTAGTCCTACAAACTTTAGTATATCAGTTACTAGATTTGATTTTAGGGCTGCTTTCAATGCCAAATCTCAGTTTTCTCATCAGTTTGTGTACACCACTACTCAACCATGGAAAAGCATTTTTTTTCTGCGGTCAGGTTTAGTTCTCCTTAAGAAATTATTCATTGTACTTTGGATTGTGGAGAAAAAAATCTGACAGTCAGAGTTAACATCAGAGTAAGACAGTATATTATTCCATTAAATTTCTTTAATTGCATTTTCAATGTCATTTTGTTGTCCTTTAGGTATTCTGAGCTGACTAGGCTTTTTTACACCACAATTAAAACGCCTTTTTGACAATTTCCTAACTCCAAGTTAAATTATGATCAGATAACCCAGTGATCAAATTGAATGTTTTAACAATTCTCTCTGGTTTATTACTGAATATCAGGTCTATCAGTGTTTTTGAACTCTGTGTTATTCTTTTTGGTCCCTTAATTAGCTGTGTCATGTCAGAAAATATCTGTAATTCGTTTAAGTGCACTTCTATTACATTTATCTCCATCAGTTTATATTAAAACCCCCGATTAAAATTACCTCTTTTCCACAATCACATTCTTTTATATACTCTTTAGTTGGTCTAAAAACAAAACTAATTTGGAAGACTGTGGTCTATACAGGCCAATAAGGCTGAAAGACATTTGTGGAGACAATGTAATATTAAGTCCGATACAATCAAGCCCATTGACATGTTTCCACTGGATTTGACGGCAGTTGATGTTATCTCTGACATAAAACATTAACCCCCCCCCCCCCTCTTCCGTCAGGCCTGTCCCTCCTAAAGATATTGTAGCCTGTGACACTTAATGCTGCACTTGGAGAGTTTTTATGTAGCCAGGTCTCCAATAGACACAGGTAATCCAAATTAGAGTCTCCAATAAGATGTTGAATGAATTTGTTCACTTTTCCCTGTGACACTACGAATATTTATGTGTCCTCCAAGTAATCCCTTAGGTTTTGCTCGTGGATCCCATGTCACATGCCTGTCCTGTCTTGTATTGCACATGGGTGTTTTGTTATTTTGGGCCATGTGCTCTTGTCCTTGTCTGATCCCTCCCCCTCGTTACCTGATTATTGTTCTAGTTCTTCCACCTGTCCCCTCTTGATTTGTTCCCTTCTTAAGTCTCCTCTTGTTTGCAGTCTTTGTCGGATCGTTGTCTAATGTTTTGATTTTGAAGTTGTTGTTTTGTTTTATATTATGTTTTTCCCCCTTGTGGGTTTTTGTTTTACTTTATGTTTCTTTAATTAAATAAATCACTATTCTTTTGCAATTGACTCCTCACCTAGTTTTCTTTAGTTGTCACGTGACATAACGATCTGACCAAATGAGGACTCAGCGGAGAAGAGGGGCCAAGTCAGAGACTGTTCACGTCGCGTCTGCCCAGTGAGAGACTGTTCAGGTCACATCTGCCCAGCGAGAGACTGTTCACGTCACGTCTGCCCAGCGAGAGACTGTTCACGTCACGTCTGCCCAGCGAGAGACTGTTCACGTCACGTCTGCCCAGCGAGAGACTGTTCACGTCACGTCTGCCCAGCGAGAGACTGTTCACGTCACGTCTGCCCAGCGAGAGACTGTTCACGTCACGTCTGCCCAGCGAGAGACTGTTCACGTCACATCTTCCCAGCGAGAGACTGTTCACGCTCCGTTTGCCCAGTCAGAAACTGTGCACGTCCCATCTGCCCAGTCTGAGACAGATCAGGAAATGCCCATTCGTGTGGCCGCCAAGGCACTATGTGGACACATGGACTATCTGGAGCGTCTGGCTCGGATCCTGGACATGCCCGTGTCTGCTGTCCCAGAGCCGGAGCCAGTGTCTCCTGTCCCAGAGCCGGAGCCAGTGTCTGCTGTTCCAGAGCCAGAGGCAGAGCCAGTGCCCGTTCCAGAGCCGGAGGCAGAGCCAGTGCCCGTTCCAGAGCCGGAGGCAGAGCCAATGCCCGTTCCAGAGCCGGAGGCAGAGCCAATGCCTGTTCCAGAGCCAATGCCTGTTCCAGAGCCAATGCCTGTTCCAGAGCCAATGCCTGTTCCAGAGCCAATGCCTGTTCCAGAGCCTGTTCCAGAGCCAATGCCTGTTCCAGAGCCGATGCCTGTTCCAGAGCCGGAGGCAGAGCCGATGCCTGTTCCAGAGCCGGAGGCAGAGCCGATGCCTATTCCAGAGCCGGAGGCAGAGCCGATGCCTGTTCCAGAGCCGGAGGCAGAGCCAATGCCTGTTCCAGCACCAGAGCCAGTGTTTGTTTCTGTGTTTGTGTCTGTTCTTGTGACTGTTACAGTTCTTGTGTCTGTACCTGAGCCGGTGTCTGCTGTTCCTGAGCCGGTGTCTGCTGTTCCTGAGCCGGTGTCTGCTGTTCCTGAGCCGGTGTCTGCTGTTCCTGAGCCGGTGTCTGCTGTACCTGAGCCGGTGTCTGCTGTACCTGAGCCGGTGTCTGCTGTACCTGAGCCCGTGTCTGCTGTTCCTGAGCCGGTGTCTGCTGTTCCTGAGCCGGTGTCTGCTGTTCCTGAGCCGGTGTCTGCTGTTCCTGAGCCGGTGTCTGCTGTTCCTGAGCCGGTGTCTGCTGTTCCTGAGCCGGTGTATGCTGTTCCTGAGCCGGTGTCTGCTGTTCCTGAGCCGGTGTCTGCTGTTCCTGAGCCGGTGTCTGCTGTTCCTGAGCCTCTGCCATGGCCGCCCGAGGGGTCTTCACCGCCCTGGCCGGCCGAGGGGTCTTCACCGCCCTGGCCGCCCGATGGGTCGTCTGCTTCGCCCTGGCCGCCCGATGGGTCGTCTTCACCGCCCTGGCCGCCCGATGGGTCGTCTTCACCGCCCTGGCCGCCCGATGGGTCGTCTGGACCGCCCTGGCCGCCCGATGGGTCGTCTTCACCGCCCTGGCCGCCCGATGGGTCGTCTTCACCGCCCTGGCCGCCCGATGGGTCGTCTTCACTGCCCTGGCCGCCCGATGGGTCGTCAGCTTCGCCCTGGCCGCCCGATGGACTGTCTGCTTCGCCCTGGCCGCCCGATGGACTGTCTGCTTCTCCCTGGCCACCCAGGACTAAGCGTTCTGTCCCTCCCGTCCCGCCCTGGTGTTTCCCTCCCGTCCGCCCTGGTGTTTCATTCCTGCCCCGCCCTGGTCTTATGGAGCGTCTGGTAGCCGCTCCGTAGGGAGGGGGTAATGTCACATGCCTGTCCTGTCTTGTGTTGCACATGGGTGTTTTGTTATTTTGGGCCATGTGCTCTTGTCCTTGTCTGATCCCTCCCCCTCGTTACCTGATTATTGTTTTAGTTCTTCCACCTGTCCCCTCTCGATTTGTTCCCTTCTTAAGTCTCCTCTTGTTTGCAGTCTTTGTCGGATCATTGTCTAATGTTTTGTATACGTCTCCTGTTTTCCCGTGACCTCCGGTATGTCTGATTTTGAAGTTTTTGTTTTGAAGTTGAAGTTGTTGTTGTTTTGTTTTGTTTTATATTATATTGTTTTTGTTTTACGTTGTTTCTTTTATTAAATAAATCACTATTCTTTTGCAATTGAGTCCTCACCTAGTTTTCTTTTGTTGTCACGTGACATCCCACAGCATTCGAGCCTGATTTACAGTTTGTATGAATTTCCACTTCTTATGCTTAAAAATGGCAGGATTTAAGAGTTTCCTTTTGATTGGCTGTTGTATCGATGCAATGTTTTTATTGGCTACTGCTGGTAGTTTCATAGTAGTGATATTTACTAGGTCCAGTTTAATATCAGAAGACCACGAGATCAAAGGGGACAGATTTCCTTGACCGATATCAACTCCCATAGAGAAACAGGGCCAGCACCGGACCCTGGCACTCTCCCGACTCGTCGGACACTCGCACATGAGTTCAGTATGTTTAGTCGGTCTGGGATTGAGTTGGACATCTCCAGAGAGTAGAAGAGTTGTTGTCAACAGGTAGCTGAGTAGTTTCTAGAATGCGTAGTATCCTTTATTGTTTTGATTTTTATATGAAGAAATACGCCGAGGTGCATATTGCGCTTTAACGTTGTTTAAGAAGTCTTGGTAAGCTCCATACTGTCCGCTCCGATGAAACGCCAAGCAAATGTGCTTTGTAAGGATGTTAGCTTTTCCTGACACTGGCATTGTAGCGCCGTTCCAGCATGGTCGCACTTACATGATCATTAATACCGCTATATAGCTGGTGATTATTATAACATGCCAGTAATAGAGCGCAGGTTTGTACATCCATTCATTGCGAGATTTTCTTTGCTGAGGTCAGCGTAGTTGCAAAATGACATTAGACTCTAGGAGAACAGCACCTGCCTCACTGCATCCACTTCCATCCACCATTACTTCTCATGCTCAGTATGCATCTGTCTTGGACTATCTATCGATCTATCGATCGATCGGCTGGTGAGAAGGTGGGGACAGAAACAGGGCCCAGAAAGCAAAAAGAATCAAGATCCACAATTCTAAGGCCAATCAAACTGATTTTTTTCATTCGGTTTGGTACTATTTCTGTCAGCACCACTATCATCAAAGTCAATTGACAATTAGGATACTATTTGGATTGGCGGTGTGGTTCTGTTTTGGGCAGCAAATAACCCCCCTTAGGGTAAACAGAACAGAACCAAGATGAATCTATTGCATATATCATTAATGTCCGTATTTTAATGTACATCATAATGCAAGAATTTAGACTGAATCAAAGGGAAATCAGAATGCCAAATCCTGACTGGATGAGAGGAGGAGCTGGGGATGGAGGAGGGTAATTAGCTCCTGAGAGACGCGATAGCTGCTGATAATGAAGGAGCTTATATGGATGCTGTGATAGGCGTCGTATTCCTAAAGGTAGAAGTGGATCAGCTGAGTGTCAGCTGATGCGAGCTTGACTAACGTGATTTTCACAAGATTTTCAATGATGATCTTTTCAAGATTTTCATCATTTTTCTGATTTTCAAAACCCTTAATACAAAAATCCAAACTTATCACACTTGTAACACAGCTAGTAATTCTTTCAAAACCTGATTTAATGCTTTCATTTAGTGTAGTTATTTCATTCTGTTGTATTTTCAGTCTACATAATCACTGATTCAAAGACAATATTATTGTAAAATGTGATTATATTGTTGTGTTTCGGTGATTAAACCAAATGTCCTCCTTTCAGTTTAGTACAACCCCAAATCAGAAAAAGTTGGGACATTTTGTAAAATGTAATAAAATCAAGAATCTGTGATTTTTTTCATTCTATTTAACCTTTTATTAGCTGACAAAAGTACAAAGAATTTTTTTCCAATGTTTTCACTGACCAACATAATTGTATTTTGTAAATATAAACAAATTTTGATTTTGATGGCTGCAACACACCGCCAAAAAGTTGGGACAGAGACCAAATAAAAGTGAAAAGATTATCCAAATTAGATTATCCAACTATTTTGAAACAGTCCACAATGAGCAGGTGAATTGGTAATAGTTGAGGGTATCATGTTTGGGTGTAAAAGTGCTTCTCAGTCTTTTTAAGCAAAGATGGTGGCTCATCACTTTGCGCCAAATATCTTGAGAGAATTGTCAAACAATAAAAAAAAAACATTTCTCAAAGCAAGATTGCAAAGCATTTATGCCTTTCATCATCTTCCATACATAATATTGTCACAAGATTCAGGGAATCCAGAGAAATCTCAGTCTGTGTTGGGTAAGGCAGTAGACCTCTGTTGAATGTGCATGACCTTTGAGCCCTCAGATGGCATTGCACAAGAAACCATTATGCTACTCTGTTAAATACAGACACATGTGCTCAGGAGTAATTTGGAAAACCATTTTCACTTAACACAGTCTGACTCTGCATTCAGAAATGCCACTTGAATCTCTGTTACACAAGGAGAAAGCTTTATATCAGCTCTATGTGAAGATGCCGGCGAGTTCTCAGATGGTCTAGAAGACAAGGGAAATGTGTGCTGTGGTCAGATGAGTCCATGTTTCAGCTTGTTTTTGGGAGAAAATGGACATTGAGTTCTCAGTCCCAAAGACGAAGGGGACCAACCAGACTTTCACCAACAACAGGTGCAAAAGCAAACAACTGTCCTGGTTTTGAGGTGCATCATTGCAAACGGTATGGGTAACTTGCATTATTGTGAAGGTACCATTGACATGGAGGCATTTATTTGGATTGTACAGAGACATAAACTGCCATCAAGATGACACCTTTCCTGGGAAGCAAGACAATGCCAGGCCTGCACGTGCTAAAACTGAGTGGTTTCTAGACACTCTGCATCATAGAAGGGATGTACCTGCCTGTTTACTGCAGTCCAAATATTTCTCTTATGGAAAATGTATGACCCAACATGAAAAGGAGAATCAGGCAACGATGACCACAGACTGTTGAGCGGCTGTCTTGTATCAGACAAGATTGGGCAAATATTCCACTAGCAAAACTCCAACAATTAGTATCCTCAACTCCCAAATGATTAAATAGTGTAATTAAAAGGAAAGGTGATGTGACACAGAGGTAAACATTTGGGGTATGTTACAACCATCAAAATCAAAATTTGTTCATAGTTACAAAATACAATTATGTTGGTCAGTGAAAACATCGGAAAACTTTTATTTGTACTTTTGTCAGTTAAAAAAAGGTTAAAAAGATTGAACAAATAACAGATTCTTGATTTTATTGCATTTTACAAAATGTCCCAACTTTTTCTGATTTGGGATTGTACTTTTAACAATCAGTTCACTTAATAGCAAACAATGCAAGATACATGTTTCAAATCACACTTGTTGCTACATTACAGTAATAACAGTAATACAGGCTACAATTGCCACATTAGAAAATACACTTACATTACCTTACTTATGAAGTGAATCCATAATTTTATGTATCTAGTGTGTTATCAAAAGGTGTGATGAAGTATGACCCAGCCATGAGAATTTGATGTCATCTGCCTGCCTTCTATTGATGCATCTCTGGTCAATCTGATATTACTGTATACAGTCTAGTTCAAACTGTTACCTCTCCCTTGTACTCTATCCTGCTCTATGTTCAGATCTCTCTCTCCACACACACACACACACACACACACACACACACACACACACACACACACACACACACACACACACACACACACACACACACACACACACACACACACACACACACACACACACACACACACACATACACACACACACAACACACACACACGTTCGTCAGTGGGTGTACTAAATTATTAATTTATTAAGATCAGTAATAATAGACAAATGTATTAAACTGAACAAGAAGAGACCCAAATCAAAAGTTTGATAGCAAGAGTTAGTTAGTTAGGCAGTTACTGTGAATGAAATGTTTATATACTGGATGAAACAGTTATTTTGTATAGAGTGAAAAGGATACTTTGTGAATTTTTATATTGTACAAACACAATTGATAATATGCTGACATTTTTGATCTGTTGTGATATTAGTACTAAGAGTTTAAAAAAAATTACACCTTACTTGTGAAAATAGTACCAAAGCGAATAAAATAAAAACTGTAACACATTTGTTAGTCATGTGTTAAAATATCTGCTACAACAACATTTACATCATTTAAGCAAATTGAAAAAAAATCTGAAAAGTATTTCTGCTCTAAAATGCTTAATCTCTGTAAAAAAAAAAAAAAAAACTCTATTAAATGACGATAAAATCTCTATCTATCAATCAATAAATCAATCAATGTGAAATTAAGTTTTGAGAATGTGGACCTGTAGCTCCATATGTTCACCACTAGATGTCCTACCTAGTAGTAATAGTTTACTATTCTTCATTGGTTTGTGTGGGTTTGGTTTCTCCTTCATGTCTGTCTTTAAATCCTCATCGCTCTGTAAAGTATCGTGTTTCATAATAAACTATTTTCTTGGTTATTTACTTAGAAAGTAACTTTTTCCCCACTTTTTTGTAGAAAGTATAAGTATAGACTATTATAGTATAAGAGTAGGTTGCCTTACAGTTGTCATGTATATGCAATTCTAAGCACCTGGATTGGGATTTAGGCAATGGCTGGAGTAATAAATTAATGTTGTTCTGTCATAGGATTTCCAAGAGACTACTCAGAAGCACAGAACAAATGATACGAATAACATTCTTTTGTGTACCTTTTTTTGTGAAGAAAGTCTGAGATCAGACCACTATTGAATATTAGTCATGATGAATGAATCCATCAGTATTCGGATTTTCAATAGCAACATTATTTAGTTATATACTTTAGAATTGTCTAGACTTAAGGTCCTCGCACACTGAGTCCGAAATTTTGGTATGGGTTTTTGGTAACACTTTATTTTGATGGTCCATATTGAACATTCTGTTGACTTGCATTAGAGTATTATTAGACTGTCTGCTTAAATCTGCTAACTCTTTATTGTGATGCTCCTTCAACAGAAATTCTACTGACTATAAGTATCTTTGCAACTACATGTCAACTTATTCTAACCCTAACCCTACCAGTCTACTAATACTAGATACTAAATACTAATACCCAAAAGCATATAGCCTAGGCTATGATTCAAAATTCATCAGTTCACTCAATGCATGTGTAAAATTCTAAACAACTGATAGAACATATTGTGTTGACATTAAATTTGATCAAATCTGAAAATCAGAATATTCAGAAATCAGAATATAGATGAAAATTAACTCTACAACATATAAAAAATGGGACCACAACACATGCAACACATTTAAACAACGCTGTACATATAATAAACAAACTCCAGCTGGTCCAAACCGCAGCAGTGAGTTCTTACCGGGAATTATGATATTAGCACGGTTCTGTGAACACTGCATTGGCTCCTTATTAAACATTGTATACATTTTAAAATATTGCTGATTACTTACAAAGCACTAAATGGTTTAGCTCCCCTGTACTTGAGCGAGCTCTTAACGCATTATAGTCCTTCAAGTCTATTGCGATCTCAAAGTTCCAGCCAGTTGATAATACCTAGCATATCAAAATCGACTGCTGGCGGTAGATCCTTTTCCTATTTAGCACCAAAAATCTGGAACAATCTTCCTAATATTGTCCGGGAAGCAGACACAGTCTGTCAGTTCAAATCTAGACTAAAAACACATTTCTTTGGCCTAGCATACACACAACACATTATCAACTTCAACACATTATAATTCAATGTTAGGCTGCATAGATTAGGTCAGCCGGAACTGGGAACACTTCCCATAAATCATGATGTACTCATTGCATTATAGGAAGAATGCCTTCTACGCTAAAGTGGCATATCAGGGGGGACTGCGCTCTCATTTACAGAGCTATAGCAAGTAACGACTACGCCACCCCAGCATTGAACTAGCTGGGGAAACACCAATTAAGGGCACACAAGTTCAATCTCCTTCCCACAATCACAAAACAATGAGGCGTGGATACGTACAAAATAGATCTTTATTAAGTGATCATAAATAGTTTAAAAGACCACTGGTAACAGTAAAACACTAGTGGTGGCAAACAAGGCCACTGATTTATATATGAACAAATTGGTCAAACAAAGAAACAGAAAAGCAGGCTCTCGCCACTGAGCTGGGGTGCACCAGTTGGTAGGGCAGGCTAAGCAGTGGGCTTCAAATCAGCCCGCAATGAGTAACCCATGCAAAAAATCTTAAAACACACACACACTGCAGTGAAATCCACTGCAAGAAAACCTACATCGCACACTCCTAAAAAAGGAGAGTTTCCATGCACCCTCCAAGGACAGCTAGCCTGCCCGCTCTGGGTCACCCCAGAAGAAAACAAAAGCAATTAATACCAAAATATGAAACAAAAGCATTAATTGTTAATACTCACAGCAATAATCAATTAACACAAAAATAAACACACTGAAATAAATTAAATGTCGCTTGCCGACAATAAAGGCAAAAGCACAAAACAAATAACAAATGAATCTACAGTAGGCTCCAAATCTAAATGTAAGCCGAACCAAAAAAAGAAAAGAAAATAACACTAAACAAAATAAGCGAATGGAGACAATTACAAAAATATTAATAAATCAAATTGAATTCTGAAAAGAATAACAAAATTAAACTAAATAAATCATAAACCTCACAATATGAGCTTACGAACACCAAAACAACAAGAAAACAAAAATCACCAAAAGCAATCAAAACCAAAGCAAAACAGCAGCGTTGAGACTAAACCATATCAAGCGCCCAATTTACAGGCCTAAAATACACAAGAAACAAAGTTAGATGACATACTTTAAAAAAAAAAGGCCATAGGACCATGAGTGGGTTTACATACCGACAAGCGAGACTTCCCGTCAGACATCCGGCAAACCAACCCCTCAAACAATTCACTGAACAGAGAAATAACACGTCATACATACACCAAATAAACTCAATAGTCCCACGAACGCACATGAACAATACAATGAACATACCAAGCTGAAGACCAGCAGTCTCTCACATCACTCCACGCTCTACATGCAATCGATTTTCTTTCCCAAACTGGAACCATAACAGCAACGCAGGAGAACCAACCTCTTAAGCAGTGCAATAAGTACCCATGAAATTCGGCAAAACACCAGCAATCATTACGCCCAAATAACGGAATAATGGCCCGATATCACGCTAATTTGGGGATGCCCTTTATATACTCTAGATACTGCTCGGTTAATAATCATGGGGCAGAGCTATCCGTAAATGGCACTTCACTACACTAATATTAGTCTCTCTGTTTATCCCAAGGTTTACCGCAGTCCGCCGGATCCAAGCCGTATCCGGATCTGATGAAGGACCTGCGCCTGGACAAGACGGCAACACAGTCCTGAAGTGTCAGCTAGTCTCTCCCCTGTGAAGGCCTCATTCTTCCCTTTACCTCTGTACAGATAAAACGTTGTCAAAATGATTCCAGTTCATATGGATCCGCGGAAGCGACAAAAAAATCTGTATTATGAATTAAGGCCAGACAAGAAATTTGGTGAGGTCAATTTGAGAAAGACTATAGAGTAAAGAAAGACTATACACGCCAGCGCACATTTATATTCAAATGCACATACCTATAAGACTGAACACGTAATGTGCATGTGCACGCCAACAGCATTTTCGCAGATTCACGTTTTTAAGGCTTACGCAGAGATGATAACGTTTTACACCTTGGAACCTCTTTCAAGGTTTGCGTTCTCGAGCCACCATGCACTGATGTTGTGCGAATGAGCGGGCCGGAGCGCATTTAAGGGTTTTCTGTTAGAGCAGTGTCGTGTTAGCGGCCCCTAACCCTTGACTTGACATGCAACAACAAATAGGCTAACAAAAATTCAATAAGAGGAACATTTAAAATGGTAACCATATTGTAAAACTTTCTTCACTACACAGATTGAACTTATTGCCTAGTCTTATTTTTGCTCTTTCTTTACTTTCTTCCATCTCTGACTTACAATTTCCTAATGGCACACTCATTTCTGTTTTCTAAAAAAGTAGATTATACATGTCAACTATAAAATAACCAGTGAATATTAATTTATTTCATGAACTTGAGTATAATTACTGAAGTTTAAAGGTCGGCCACTTGAATCCCACTGGTCAACTTTATTTAACACATTCAGCCAAAGTGGGCCAGCAATATTTAAACACCGTACAAGAAAATTATCACATTTTAAATGTGAAATGTATTCCCTGTTAATTATAGTAACAAACAAAACAGGAACTGTCACAATAATATTTGTTTAGTGAGCAACATTATAATTTAGAAAACAATATCTTATGCCAGAGGGTTTTCTACCTTTAACCATGAGGGTGTCCTCCTTTGAGGTGTGACTACACCCACCAGTGTCATATTGCATCAACCAAAACTATTTTGTCATTTAAAGAAATAGTGTCTCTTTAATTAAAGACCATTGTAATGCTCTGAAAGTGTTAACCCATTGAGCACAATACAATTAAACTTAAACGGCCCACATTACCTGCATTCACCCTAATACTGTTATTGTGTCACTAAATGTATTTTTAAGAGTTTTAAGATGAGAAAGGAGCTATCTTTATAAATAAACCACAGACACCGTACTTGGCTACACGTCACATCAAAAAGAGATGGGGAGACTGGACTACTCTGGTAACAAACTTGTTCTTGGTCACGATGTGTGAGGCACATTGGCAGTTTTGATTGGGAAAAGTTTGACCTACCAAAGAATGTCTTGACATAATAGTGATTTTCGAATTTTTGAAACTGGTCAATTGGCAAAAGCATGTCTGAGTAAAGCTTTTTTATCCTCATACAGAGATATGTTCTTTCTGTTCAGATGAGTAGGTACTTGCCTTGTTGCCTTATTATCGGATCGACATTTCAAGTTTGTAAGACTGTATACCGTTGCTCATCAGATTTCTGATCTTAATTATTTGATTAATACCCCAGACCGGATAAAGAAGACTAGAGTGTGTCACATAAACATGTTGAAGCCTTATTATGCTCGTAGAGATCATGTTGACGTTTATGTACTTACATACCTCAGTGTAATGACTTCATCATTCTAAATACGGAGTACGATTCATTATTTCCAGACGCTCCTTCTCAAGTCAAGTCAAGTTAAGAAAAGTCACCTACATACTGTATTGTTTCAAAGCAGCTTTACAGTGATAATAGCCGTTCAATATAAGCCCGACCAAGACTCTGCTTTCGCAACAAACTTGCTTATGGTTCCAATAAGCGCCATAATTTTAACAAAACATTATTGTCGTCGCCAATTTTTCTGTGATGTATCTATTCAAAATAACACACGTAAGATGGCATGTCTGTCTTTTAGCAACTACTTTTTTCTTTATTTCCACAAACTGCGCGGCCAAACCATTCCCAACATTCCTAGCACTACTGCTTCGGAATCTCAATAATCTCAAATGCAAAATTGTAAGCATTTAATACATCAGACATCGAAAGAACAACTCCTTATTGGCTCACTCAAGGGTGTAACATCTGCACACTTTAAAAATCACCGATCACAAGATCAGGGCTGATTCTGAGTGTGAAGATGATGCTGAGCTGGAAGTTCTCTTACGAGAGGTACTCTCGTATTGTGTAAGTTGCTTACGCTATGAGTAAAGGGGGTGGCTTAGCGTATAAAAGACAGGCTCGGAAGCTGCATCACTGATTTCATCATCTTCAGCGTAGCTCTCCGCATCGCTGGACTTTGAGAGAAGCCTTTTTCGCCGTCGAATCTAGCGACCAGCAAGCAGAGGAAAGCGCCTGAAGAAGCCGGCCGTCTTCGCCACCTTCAGCCCACCGTGCCTGCTACGCCATCCGGCGTCGAGTATCCTTTGTGCTTGCCTTAACTCTCTCTCTCTAAAAAAGCGCGAGCGTTTTTCTCAAAATGCCTCGTCTTTCCTGCGCCTCGTGCAGAGCCCCGCTCAGTGCAGGAGACCACCACGTGATTTGCGCTCTCTGCCTGGGCCCAGACCACGCAACCCTCGCCCTGGATTCGGGCGGCTGCGAGCATTGTGAAGCCCTTCCGTTGTCGACCCTGCGGGCTCGACTCAAAGCCTTCACCCCGGACGCTGTCACTCCACCCTCTGGACCGCGCAAGAAGAAGCGCCGTGCTCAGAGGATGCCGGAGCCTGAGGCCACAGTGAAGCGCGCGCCGGATTGTATCCCGCCAGCCTCACTCTCTCCTCCTCATCCCCTCCCGGACGTGCAGCTGCCAGCTTCGGCCCTCACTGCCGCCGCCTCAGGGGACGAAGCTGAAGGAGCGTACCCAGATGACAGCTGTTTGTATCCTGGCATCGGACAGCGAGGAGTTGTCGAGCTCTCATCACTCCGCCGCCTCCTCGATCCAGGAATCCAGCAGGACTCGGGCTGGGGTGGACGCCGAATTCATACGCCTCCTTTCAAAGGCCGTCGACCAACTCAGCCTGGATTGGTCACTGCCTAAGGAGCCCGCACTGTGCGCCCAATAGGCTCGACGGCTGTCACCCCCCACCCGTCTCCAGATCTGCGCCATTTCTGCCAGAGCTTCATGATGAGCTTTCTAAGTCGTGGAATGCACCATTCTCGGCGAGGCTCCACTCACATGTCTCCTCGGCGCTCTCCCAAGTGGACGGCGCCACCGAGAAGGGGTACAGAGCTATCCCCCCAGTGGAAGAGGCGGTCGCAGCGCACCTTTGCCTGCCCTCTGCGAGATGGCCCTCAAAGTCTGCCCTCCCGTCTAAAGCCTGCAGGACTACCTCAGCCCTTGTCGGCTGCGCGTTCGCCGCCGCCGGACAAGCTGCTTGCGCCCTCGATGGCTGTGCTGTAGATCCTCCAAGCTGATCTCCTCCGCGAATGGGATGAGAAAAGCAAGGACCCAGCCGCCATCACGGATTTGAGGCAATGGGCAGATGCATGGCCTCGCTCACCATCACAGAGAGGCGCCTCTGGTTGACGCTTGCGGATATGAGGGAGTCAAACGCTCCGCATTTCTCGACTCGACGCTCTCCCCTACTGGTCTCTTCGGCCCAGTGGTGAACGGGATCGTCGACCGCTTCTCCGAAGTACAGAAGACCTCGCAGGCCACGAACCTTTTCCTGCCTCGACGCTCTAGCTCCTCTGCAAGCCACCCACGTGAGCTGCCTGCACGACACGCTAGTCAGCGCCCAGCTCAGCCCCAGCCTCCGCAGCGTCGACAGGGCGGCCGCCCTAGATCACGCTCATCTCCCCCCCGGGGACCCCGGCGCCCAAGATTGCGCTGAAGCCCGAGCAGGCAATGTCCTCCTAGCGACACCAGAGAGGAAAAGACAGCTGGGTATCGCCGCGGCCGGACCACCGTCAGAATATCTCGTCCTGTCAGTCCCCTCAGAGAAGGCTACTGAAGACACACATTTAGCAGCCAACGAGTCGGCAACACTCGCCTGCTCGCTTTTACGGCGACCCAGAGAAATCTCAGAAAGAGTACAAATTCTGGTTATCCGGCTCACGCCGATGGTGTTTTAAGTGTAGAAAAAGTGCCCACAAGTCAGTGCTCACCCCTACATATAAGCACGATGCCCCACGTGTCTCACACACTCACAGAGGCCACTCTCATAAAGGTGGCACACGCCGCTCGAGTGCTAAATTTAGAGAATGTGCCCACAAATCTGTGCTCACACCTACTCGCTGCCCGCTCTATTACAGGGCAACAGCCTCACAGCGGCCAAGTTATGAATGTAAGTCACGTGCCCGCTCACGAGCGCTCACGCTTACTGACAAACACTTCGCCCCAGGCTCCACTCGCACCAAATATCGTCACAAAATGTTCCCCATTCCCAGTAATCGGGTCGTCTCAAGTGACACAGACAGTCACAGCTGTCAGCGAGCCGCCGTTCCCAAGATCCGAGGGGAACGGCTTTCATCCTTAAGCCAAGACATGGTTATGTCCCTAAAGTGTTGGGCAGCCCCTTCAGAGCGCAGGTCATTTCTCTTTCGGCTCTGCCAGAATCTGATAGTGCGGGTGATATTAATCTCCTCTGCCCCGTCAGGGCGCTGAGGGCTTACATTACGCGCTCCCCCTCTTTCAGGTGTTCGGAACAGCTCTGTTTGGTGTCTCGTTTGGTGGGCGCACCAAGGGTCTCGCCGCCTCGAAACAGAGCCTGTCCAGATGGATAGTGGATGCTATCGCATCCGCTTATGAGTCTAAAGGTCTGCAATGCCCCTTGGGCGTCAGAGCGCATTCCACCAGAGGCGTGTCCTCGTCGTGGGCTTGGTCCAGCGGAATTTCCATTCAAGACATTTGTGAGGCGGCAGGCTGAGTCTCTCCGTCCACATTTGTTCGATTTTATAACCTGGAAGTTCCCGCCTTGCAGGCTAGACTTTTGTCAGTGTGAGCGGTCTGTATATCCTGCCCAGATTATCATGCACAGACTACTTTTACGTGACGTTTGCTCTCCTGGTTGATTTGCACTATATGGTGAATAGTTATATGGACCGGCGACGCCGCTCTGTATACCCTGTATGTGCTTATAACATGTGCTGGGCCGCATTGCTGGCCACCTGTTTCCCACTTATCTATGTTCCCCGGGAATCCCTGGGACTCATGAAGTGGAGGCTGGGCGCGCACAGCGTTGACAATGGGTTCCCGTAGCGTAAGCAACTTACGCAATACGAGAAAATCTCTCGTAAGAGAACGTACTCGGTTACTTACGTAAACTCGGTTCTCTCTAGAGGAATGAGTATTGCGTAACCCGGCCGTGCAGGCACCACAAGCGATTTCCGCTTCAGCTGATGAAACCAGTGATGCAGCTTCCGAGCCTGTCTTTTATACGCTAAGCCACCCCCATTTTGGAGGGCTATGACGTGTAGAGGGCGTGACATCATGCGCGAGGCTCAGTGGTAGGCTGCAGCAGTTGCCGCACGGCAGCCAATGAGCACGCAAGATGGCCTTAGGTCTGCAGGCTGCTGCACTGCGTTGACAATAAATGCAAAATTAAGGATAATATTTGGCTTCAATATCTCGAGAAAAGATGACTTTACCCGTAGCTTAAGCAACTTACGCAATACTCGTTCACTCTTCTAGAGAGAACCGAGGTTACATAAGTAACCGAGTACATTTTCAAAGGACCCCTAAGTTTGTGCCAGGCTGCGGTCTTGTCTTTCCAATCACCACTGGTTCTTTCTCATCAAGACAACATCAGCAATGATTCAACAAAGATTGTTTTGGCTGTACAGCAGCTCTAGAAGAAAGTCATTGTCCAGCTTAAGTAAGTTTTTTATTGATTAATTTCCGTTGTAAAAAAAAATATTAGTTATTAATTTAGAATTAATATTGATTGTCGCTTACATGACACTGTTTTCAACTGAAACCAGAAAACTTTTAATGCATTCTGGTGGCCTGAGAATAGAATAGGTTTCAAAGTGCAAGTTTTTGAAAACGATACCGTTATTATCTCTGTGTAAACTTCAAAAATGTGAATCTGTGATAACGGTGATGGCGTGCACATGCGTATTAGTGTGTTTAGTCTATAGGCATGCACGTTTGAATGTGTATGTGCGTGGGCGCTTAGTCTTTCTTTTTTACAGAAATTGACATTAGTGACATTGCCAATTACTTTCCTGGCACACGTAATACAGTGTTTTAGTTGGTTCCACGGATCCGTGTAAATGGGAATAATAATTTTTTCGTTCAAATTTGATGTCAGAGAAATATGTTGTTGAATGTAGTTGAACAAACTCAGGGTTGCAGGATTAGTTTTGAGTTGACAAAACCAAACCAATCCAACCAGGCTTTCTTGGTACCAGGATGCTGATCATCAACTTTCTCTGTCAACTCAGGCTTTGATCCTGAGTTTATGAGTTTAGGTGTGACATCAGTAGCGAACAGCCAATCACATGTTGAGAAAAAGTGAAAATAAGATTAATTTCTCTCGAGAATAGCAGGGCTATTCACTTCTCTCTTCTGCAGGATATTACAAGATAGAAAAATATTAAGAATTTAAACAAATTTTCACAGCAAGAAGAACTGTGTAACGGGGCGTTAACGGGTCTCCTGCTCTGACTGCTACGGCCGGCCAATGAGACCATTGTCAACAGAACTTAGTCCACCAGAGGCCTGTACCATGAGGGTAGTTGAACAAACTCAGGGTTACAGGATTAGTTTAGAGTTGACAAAACCAAACCAATCCAACCAGGCTTTGTTGGTACCATGATGCTGATCATCAACTTTCTCTGTCAACCCAGGCTTTGATCCTGAGTTTAGGAGTTTAAGTGTGACATCAGTAGTGAACAGCCAATCACATGTTGAGAAAGAGTGAAACTGAGATTAATTTCTCGCGAGAGAAGCAGCGCAATTCACTTATTAAATAGAATTATTAAAATAATAAGAATGTAAACAAATTTACACAGCAAGAAGTAAACAGCTGTCTATGGAAGAGGACAACTAAAAGAAAAAGTCTCGCTACTGTATATCAGTGCAAGTAAAAGTTGTGAAGTTATTTTATACAGCTGATAAAGGTATAGAGAGAATTGAACATTTAAGCTCACATGTAGTCATTTTTATAGCTTCATCTATTGATGCTAAAGCGTATATATATTACCTTTACATATTTATTCATTTAAACTGCGTAATAATAATTGATGAACTAAAATTGTACATGTGTGATTGATAAAGGGTATAATAATTACATAAATAATATCTAAATCATACACATTTATTATTCTAAATAAGCATCACTAAAAACCTGACGATTTTGTCTTTAAAAATCATTTGCTATGTAGTGACCTTTAATTTGGAGTAGAAACAGGTGGAGTGACTTTATCGCAGACGACATGTGTCACTTTGCTCACAGCTGATTGGTCCAAGTTCAGTTTGCAACCTCTTAACTAGAACATAACCTGCCCCGGACCAGGTTAGCCGTGGAACATAAGTTACTATGGCGATATACACTGCTAAAAGCCAAACCACTTTCATGGTCCCTAAAACCCAGGGTTGACGCAAACTAAACTGAAACATAGCTGGCTAGGCACCTAAACCGGCTTCATGGTATAGGCCCCTGTTCTTCCCTTTATAAAGCTTTGTTTTTATTAGTGTGGAGAGTGAGTTTTCCATCGGCTGTTTTTGTTTGATTTTCGGTTTTATTTGGTCTTAGTTTAAGTTGTTTTTATTATTTGTTTTTCACACTAACACTCATGCAGTTATAGACACAGATGGCCATGTTGTTTTTTGTTTTACAGATTATTTTATATATGTTAATGAAAGTTTAATTTATGCAACTGCTCAGATTTCACTGTGTCCTCCTTTCCTTTGTCATTGAGCTGGTTGTGCATATTTAATCTGTATTCCTTTTCAGTTACTTTTTTTTTTTAAATAGTTTTTTGGGACTTTTAATTATTCTTTATCCTCTGTCTATTTCTTTACAGCACTTTGCATGATAAATTGTTTAAATTGTGAGCTATAAACAACACTGTCATAATATGACATAGCCATCCATAAAATGCTATGGTTGTTGAATATGCCAGGTATTCACATTCTTGCTGCAGGGAGAAAAAATGCATTGGCTTATGCATCATCATCCTGCACATGCTAAACATATCTTAATATGTTATAATTAAAAAGTAATGCACACTGTTCTTAGGAGGGGCATTTTATATCCACACAGATTGGAGATTTGCATGACATCTTAAAACAAAAACAAGTTCTGTTGCTTATCGTAGCCTACTGCGACTGGGAGTTACTTAAGTCCTCCTCTGAGATCCTATTGGTGCCTGTAAATTTGAGAACAAGAGCATCTCTATTCCCATAGGCAAATGAAGAGTTGGACTGTTTAGTCTTAAAAGGATGAGAAATAAAAAGGTGAAAGTGAACACGAACGTGCATAGAGGACAGCGAACAAGAGAGAGGAGAGAATGATGAAAGAGAGAGGAGAGAATGATGTGATCTATCGATAACTAACGATGCTGCTAACAGACTGCCGCTGAAAGACTCTCGTGGCATTTGAGCGCTTGTCAGAATGCAGGGAATCAGCACGCGCGCTCACGCGATTTCTGTGGATGCTTCAGGAAAAAGTTGCAAGAAGATGAAGGTGGAAAATATGAAGAATGAGAAATTACAGTATGTCTTGGAATATGACAGAGATAGTACACCGAGAGTAACTTTCATCGACCCACAGGGTTAGTGGATCATTTGTGAAGGAGGGGGAAACATTTTAGCATTGTTTGACAGTTGCTTTACTTATTTGTATTACCATTTGTGTAATCTTGTTTTGATTACTTGTGAAGATCAGCGAAACAACAGGAAGAAAAAAAGTGTGAAGCTAAGAAAACCTGCAGGGACCGAATCTGAAGCTGCGAGAGAAGTTCGGGTAGATCTTCAAGGATCTGAACTGTGGAAGAAATTTCACGAGATCGGCACAGAGATGATCATCACAAAAGTTGGGAGGTAAATGGCAATATAGGCCCATTATAGTTCTAAAAATCAATTACAGTTTAACCTGGCAGCAAATCAGTATATTACAGCGCAGCGACAGCTGGCCCATTTCCCAGCAAAATGAGCTTGTGACCATTGACCAATTAGAACCAAACAGGTAGTTTCACCCTGGTTTTAATGTTAGGTTTTGGTCCTATAAGGGTCACACACCTTTAAAAAAGGCAAGTAAAACATTCAACTTTGAAATCTTGAGAGTGTGTAGGGCTAAGTGGTTAGCGTTCTCTCGCAAAATGTTTGCGTTCCCCCGAGAAACTTTGCGTTCTCTCGCCAAAACTTTTGTTTTCGAGTGAACACAGTTTATCGGGGGAATGCAAACATTGAGCGAATGCAATGCAAAGCGAATGCAAAGTTTCTCGGTTTAATGCAAAACTTTTGCGAGAGAAACTCAAAAGCATTTCCAAATAATTTTAATACCATTTCATTTTTCTTAACCATGTCCCATTAGGGGGTCCGTACTTGTCTTTTGATGGCCAATGACTGGATAAGCTCATAGTCTGAAGCTAAAAATTAAAAAAATTGTGCCCTTCATTCACCACGTGATTTTATGTGAAATCTGTCAACTCCTTACCAAACAAATCTACACTGGCTCCATTTATCCAGAATGCAAATTGGCAAAAGTTGTGTAGTTTGTGTAGCCTTTATTTTGACCTCTTTGCAAACTGTATTAGACTATTCAATATTTGTATCTGTAACTAGCCAAGTAGCTGTAATGATTTTATAATGTCAGTGTTGATTGTGTATCTGTAATCTACTCAGGAGAATGTTCCCATCTGTCCGTGTCAATGTGCACAATCTGGATCCCTTGCAGCAATACTCCATTGCCATGGACATCATGCCTGTGGACTCAAAAAGATACAGGTATACTGTGGTCTGTCCTGTAGTCTGAAATGATTCATTAAAAAAACAAAAATAGCATAAATGAAAATGACGTGAAGGGGAAAAGATTGATACAGATGATATAGATAAGGTGTATCCTGAATTATTTAATTATATACACTTGCTGCAGATGATTAAATCATGTATTGATTAGAAGGAATACTACTTAAAAATAAATCCAAGATATTGTTTTTATCTTCTATGTTAGGTATGTGTACCACAGCTCTCAGTGGATGGCTGCTGGAAACACAGATCAATCATGCCTCTCCCCTCATCTGTATGTCCACCCGGACTCACCGTGTTCAGGAGAGAACTGGATGAGACAGGGGATTAGCTTTGATCGTGTCAAACTCACCAACAATGAGATGGATGACAAAGGCCATGTGAGTTCCCTTTCTTTCGCATGACTAGCCTAACTCTACACTACAACATAAATCAATTGACAATTTTGCTTAAATATAAATACAAAATGTGTTTATTGTCATTTGAAATTCAGATAATCCTGAAGTCCATGCACAAGTACAAGCCACGCATACACGTTATTCTGCATAGTCCTCTTGAATGCGTGTCCCAGACTCTACTATCACTGCCAGCGGAGGGTGTGTACACCTTCACCTTTCCTGAGACTCAGTTCACCACTGTCACAGCCTACCAAAACCAACAGGTAACTTATCTCAACAGTTCTCTGTTATATCTTGGATTAATATAAATTAAGAGCAGAACGTGGACATGTTTAGCTTCACATGGTTCTGCATTTATGTAGGAAAGTCAAGTCCAAAAGTCTGGGATTACACTGAAATTTGAGTTATTTGTTTTTTTCAGGATTCTTTGATGTATAAAAAGTCGATATAGTTATAAATATAACTTTTTGTAATATTTCTTAATTTCATAAATGTCTTTACTGTCTTTTTTGAAAAAAATAATAATCTGCCTTTGCTAAATAAAAGTATTAATTTCTTTCTTTTTTCTTTTTTAAATTTTACTTACCCCAAACTTTTGAATGGTAGTATATCATGATTTCAATAAATAAATAAATAAATTAAGCCGTTAAAACTGTTTTCAACATTGATAACAATAAGAAATGATCTTAGAATGATTTCTTAAAGATCATGTGACTTCTGAAGACTCAAGTAATGGCTGCAGAAAATTCAGCTTTGCCATCAAATGAATAACAGAAACCAGTTCATTCAAATTGTTGTAATATTTCTAATATAGCTTGTGCAGTTTTAGATTTTAATCAAAACAGTATGTATGTTTATTAACCTGTTTTACTTGTGGGGACTGTTTAATGTAGTTGATTTAAAGTTTTACTATCCTCGTGGGTGCATTAGGTTAAACACATATAGCAAAAACCTCACCCATATTATAATTAGAATGATACCAATAATTAATTGCTACAAACACAAGTTCTATGCTTTCCTTTGCATTCTTTTACACGTTCCATTCTACAAATACTAAAAACCCTGGAAGCTGTAATGCTATGTAAAATCATTCTGATTGAAGCACATTATATTAAAACAAAATTGTCCCAGATGCTCCTGTAAATCAGCAGGATAGTAGACCTGAAATTACACAGAAGCATTTGGGAGTTATTTACACACTTTGTTCTAAAACCAAGAAACCACAGGACAGACTGACAACCTTTCTTCAAGGTCTTGTCATAAAAGTATTGTATTATTTATATTTCAGTGACTGATTTCAATTGGGTTTACATGTTAAGCACTGTAAAATTAATAGTCTATAAATATATATAAAACTTTTTTGCCAAAGTGACTGATTGTGTTTTTTTTTTGGTACCTTTTAAGATAACAAAACTGAAGATTGACAGGAATCCTTTTGCCAAGGGCTTCAGGGAACGAAATGGGTAATGGATGTTATTATTTGTATAAACTATTGATATCACATACAGTGCACAGTTTAAATGAGTACAACCCCCTTTGAAAATCAAGATTTTTATCCATTTTGTCAATGAAAATGAGACCAATTTGCTGCATTTTCATAAAACATTTTTTTTATACATGAATTTTTATCAACATAACAGTGTGGTAACCTAACATATTTAGCATAAGAAAAAAAGATTTTTAAGAACAGCACCAATTCTTCTAGACATTGAATGAACAAGTTGACTAAATACAGCTACATCTATCTTTCTCCATTCTTGAAGAATTAATTCTTTCAGATCCTGGATGCTGGAGGGATTCAACTTGTCTTTTCAGATTTTCCAACAAGTGTTCCATTAAGAGTTATGGAATACAATGAAATATGTGTGCAAATCTGGTCAGGTTCAGGAAAATAAAATAAAGGTTCAGGTCTTGTGACATGCTTGGCCACTGAATCACTTTTACCCTGTTCTTCCTCAGAAATGAACCGGTGACTTTAAATGTATGTGTTGGGTCTTATAGTGTTGAAAGAGTGCCCGGTGACCTTGAGCACAGAGTGATGGTAGCATCTTCTCTTTCAGTATTTCACAGTACATCTTTAAATTCATGATGCCATCTATGAAATGCAACTCCCCGACTCCTGCAGCACTCATTCAACCCCACACACACGCTTTACTGTTGGTACCATGCATTTTTTATTGGACTCCTTTACCTTTGCGACACCATACAGTTTGGAACCCAACTGTGCTGAACTTTCATGGCGATTTTCTTCAACTTCTCTCATTACAAAACGCTGTTGACAAGGTGAACACTTATGGCCTGGATGTCTCGGCGAGCTTCCCACAAGTCTTTTTTGGGTCACTTTTGCGACAGTATTCAAACTTATTAGCAATGCTTTACTAATTTTCTTATTTCTTATTCTTTTTTGTGCAAAGAATTTATTTTCTTTCTCAAGTCTTGTGACATATCTTTTCCATGTGGTGCGTTAAAAACTCTTAATTGTCAATTGTTCTGTGGCCACCTGTGTGAGGATTGATTAGATGCATCTACTGGTGAATTCCTGTTAATGACAATTTTATTTTATGTTTTCTCCTAACGCATTCATTGCGGTGCACTCATTTTTGCTTGTGATCTTCAATTATTTTGTTAGAATAGTTCCAATTTTGGCTTTGGTATTGACTAATCTAGTTTAAAACCAATAAACTAGATTTTCACAAATATTTCATTGTATAGAATCCCATAGTAAAGCGAGATGGATGTTTTTCTGAGAAATCTGTCAGGGTGTACTCGTTTATGCTGTGCACTGTATATTTGCAAATCTATTTATTACTTTGAGTTTATTACATTAGCAGAATCATCTAAAATAAAGACATTATAATAGCGGTATTTTATGATTTTCAGATATCTGAATTCTCACCCTCTCATTCTTCTACAATGCATTTCAGGACCATGGTGGGTGGGATTCTGGAGTCGTACTCATGGCACAGTCCCGTTAACCTTGATTTCAAATCTTTTGCTATGGAGCTACAAGGTTAGCATTTATAATTCAGAATATTTCATTATTTTATTTCAGTTTAAATGTTTTTTTCCCAGTAATTGTGACAAGTTTTAATAGCTAAAATGTTAATTACCAAGTGGTTCAATCAAGAGCCATCATATATATATATATATATATATATATATATATATATATACACTACTGTGCAAAAGTCTTAGGCACTTCACTAAATAAAATAGTTTTAAGACAGTTATTTATATATTTTGCTGTAGTGTGTCAGTAGGAAATATCAGTTTACATATCCAAACATTTCTTTTGCCATTATTTGTAATAATCCAGTGAGATTTTTGTATGCAGAAGGAGTCTGACAACAACTGAACTCACCATCATCGACTCGATCTGGGATTACATGAAGAAACTGAAAAAACTGAGACAGACTAAATCCAGAAGAACTTCGGCAACGTCTCCAAAACGCTTGAAGAAACCTTCCTGCAAAGCTATAGCACTGTGAAAAGTTTTAGACATTTGTGTAAAAATGCTGTAAAGTGAGCATGCTTTCAAAAATAATGTCATAAATAGATTTTTATTTATCAATAACTTCTATTAACTAAATCACATCAATATTTAGTGCTACCACCCTTTTTGTTTAAAATCACTTCTGCACATAGTTTTTCAGGTAGCTTTGCAGGTTGGTTTCTTCAAGCATCTCTGAGACGTTCCTGCAGTTCTTTTGGATTTAGTGTTTTTCGGGGTTTTTTCTATTTCTTATTTAATCCCAGATGGACTCGATGATGGTGAATTCAAATCTCTGTGTGGATTATTAGAATTAAAATTCTCACTGGATTATTTCAATTAATGGCAAACATAATATTTAGAAATGTAAACTGATATTTCATACTGACACACTACAACTAAATAATTTTTATTTATTTTATTTATTTTGTTCATGCAGGCAGATGTTATGGACCTTCAGCGAGCTTCGACATCACCTCATCAATGGCATCCTTCCTGCCCAGCTCCTTTGCTCAAGCAGCCCATCCCATCACATTCACAAGCCCTCAATGCTGCAAGATACTCCCTTCAAACAGTTGTCAAACATACAGGGCCTACTGCAACATTTGCCTGGGCAAACTC